>NC_067475.1:69746712-70073282 GCF_947179515.1 Apodemus sylvaticus
CATGTTTAGAGTGTTGTTTCTGCATGCCTATCTGCATGTGTGCTACCCACAGAATCCAGAGGAAGGCACTAGATCCCATGAGACTGACAGCTAGACTTTTGTGAGTTGCCCATTGCTACTAGGAATGAAACCTGGTTCTATTGACTGGCAGCCAGAGCACCAAGTGCTCAGTCATCTCCTCAGGCCCTGTCCCATTTGATTCTGATTACACACCTGTGGTTGTCCTCAGCATGAGGTCGAGTTGAAGGGAAACTTGACAAGTGAATTCTGAGGAATCTGGGATACAGAGCTAACAGACCACAATCTCTTCTTTCAGGTTCATCCTCTCAGCATCAGTCTTTGGAATGAGGAATTCAGCCTCTGTCCCTATAGTTTCTCCATCTTCCCACACAGTTGTGTCCACACCATTCCCTGACTATTACTAATATTGAGAAGTTTGGGAGTCCATGAAAATATTTTATTGTCTCCTCTATTGGAAATTTTTGCAGGTTTTTGTATCTGCTGACTAGCTCTATCTTGTGTTATTGGAATTAAGAAAAAATACCATTCTGGCATAATAAATTACATTATACTGTGTAATTTAAAACCATGGAATTTATTCCTACAGTGTGAAGGTCAGGAAGGATCAACACATGCATTTCTTCATAAATGATACCTGCTCTAGGGATATAATGGTAGAAGAGCCAATTGGCAAGGACCTCCTCACTTCCTTTATACTCTTTTACTCTTTATATGGTAGAAGCTCGACAGTCAAGGCAGGCCTCAAAGCCATGGTTAAGCAGGACTTTCTCAATCTCCAAATCCTTGCTCGATCAGAAACATGTTGGGATTCCTGGATTGAATTTTTGTATGAGAGTACTTTCCTATTCCTAAGGATTAGCATATGACCAAATCACCTTACAGAGGCCCTGCTTTTCTTTCTTTTTTATTGAAAATGAGTTTTCCACACAAAATATTCAGATTACAATTTGCCTTTCCCCATCTCCTTCCAGTCCCTCCCCATCTCACTACTCACTGTACTGCTCAGGTCTCACTCCTTCCAGTTAGATGACAAGCAGAAAAACAAAACCAGGATGAAAAACAAAGAAAACACACATGAAACATACATGCACTTACACACAAATGCATAAAGTCAATAAAACACAAAATCATGAACCAAAACATAAAAGCAAAAGTGTAGAAAAATGACTAAACAAAGCATATGAGAGAAATTAAAAAGTACAATTCAGCATTTGTGTAGGCCATCAACTCCTTGAGAGTTGGCCTACTCTTAAATATTCTTTGTATAACCAGAGTAAATCTGCTGGAAAAATAATTTTTCATTTCCAGGCAGTTATGAGTTAGAGAGAACATCTCAGTCAGGGATAGGAGATAGTATAAAATTCCCCGATTCAGCTCCGGCACCTCCTCTAGACCCATGCAGAGACATATGTCTACCTTCATGTTAATACAAATAACAATATTTGACTTCTTCCTTTCTAATTTGTATACCCTTGATCTGCTTCAGTGGTCTTATTGCTCAAAGACATCAAGTGCCCTATTTAATAGGTATATATACAGAGGAGACCACCTTACCTTGTCTGGATTTTAGTGGAATTTTTCAAGTTTCTCTCCATTTAAGTTGATGTTGGTTGGCTATGGGCTTGCTCTAAACTGCCTTTTTTATATTCAGTTACATCCCTGTCTCTTGGGACTTTTGTCAAGAAGGATGTTGGATTTTGTCAAAGGCTTTTTCTGCATCTAATGTGATGATTGTGAGGCTGCTGTCTCTCAGTTTGTTCACCTGGTAGATTGAAGATCTAGTGCAGAAGTTCCTGTGCCAGCTGTACCAGCTACTCCTATACCAAGCAAGGTGGAGAACACCACAACAGGTGCAGCAACCCTTTTCACCTGGTGACCTACAGAGTCTAATTCATTGGGAATGCTTTCCCCTGTGTGGGAGGTTATTGGGGTAACTACTGTGCCAGGATACAAATATCAGATGATACATTTACAACTAGGGAATGTCTGCAAGGGGTAAGTCCTGATGCACAAGCCCACCTATCATCCTCTGGAAGCAAGAGGCACTCATATTCTTAATTGGTAGGAGTTACAATGAAATTGCAGAGATGTGAACGTTCTGAGGATAACTGATTCCCAATACAGAGGCTTTCTTCTGTTACTGAAGGGTGAGCTTACCTCTCTCTGAATGCTGCCATGTACACTGAGTACTTTCTGTAGTCTGTGAATAGTTTCCAGGGAGAGCTGTTCTATCATAGTAGGTGGGCTAGGCATTTAAGCATAACCAACAGTCCTATGTCAAATCAGGACAGGAGGAGTCAATTATCTGGAACAAGCTTTCATAAATGCAGGGGTCATGATTGTGGAGTGGGTTGTTGAGACAGGAAGCGAGTAAACTTAGTGACACTTATGTTAGGGTAGGTGTGGTCATAGGCAGAGGCTAGGGCCTGAAGTCCAGCCTTGCAAGGACTTTATTGGGCCCAATAGCCAGCCAGAACCTGTCTAACAACTTGTTGGATAGAGAAGAGAGTATTTCTATTGCTTACCCTGGAATCTGTATGCATACGTAACTCCTTTTTTTGTACATGCTCTACATCCCCAAATATAGCCTGAATCCCATCCAGTGGCCTGTTTTCTTCTTTCAGTGAAGCTGAGTGTCAGGTGGCTATAAGGTGAATATGCATGAGAGAAGCGTGAAGGTTTTTCTTCTTTTTTTCTTTTCTTTCATTGGATATTTTCTTTACTTACATTTCAAATGTAATCCACTTTCCAGTCTCCCCTCCGAAAACCCCCTATTCCATTCCCCTCCCCCTACCTCTATGAGAGTGCTCCCCTACCCATGCACCTACTCCTGCCTTCCTGACCAGGCATTCCCCTCTACTGGAGCATAAAACCCCCACAAGACCAAGAGCCACTTCTCCCAATGATTTCCAACAAGGCCATTCTAAGCTACATATGCAGCCAGAGCCATGGGTCCCTCCATTTGTATTCTTTTGTTGGTAGCCCAACTAGCTTGATGAAATCAGATTTTAGTGAGAGTCCCAGTAGAACCTGTGCTTTCATAACCCCACTGTGCACAGTAGTAGTCCGAAGCTCCTTCACAGACTCTCTGATGGACCTGATGCTCTGGGTGCATGTAAAAATATTGTTTTGACAGGTATTTTCTCACAGAGGGGTCTAACTGGTGATACAACAAATCTTCCAGGTCAAACTATAAAAATGGGAAGCAAGTTTCAGGTGGGGGCCATGTGGCTGGCCTGATGGATGAGATTGTTTGGTCAATGTTAACAATTATCCAAGTGAACATAAGAGCCTGATGAAGACGGTCTGTGATGGTTGTAAGATGTCAGCATAAAGGGAGCAGAATTAGGAATATTGAAGTAACAACTTCAGCAGATCAGCTGAGCGTGGCATGACTTTCCATTGTTCTAGTGCTAATTCCTTGGGAACTTCCTCTCACTCCAGGCAGGCTGAACATGGGAACAGTGTATCCATGCCTGGATTCTATTCACTTTAACAGCTGAACAGCTATAGGAAGATGGGTGAGAAGGTCTTGTGATCCACTTGTTTGGTGCTTTACAGGACAGAAAAAAAAAACACATCAAATTTCCCACTATAAATCTTGGAATAGGATTGGGGAAATAGTAAGTGGGAAAGCAAAGGACAAGTTTTAATTCTGCCCTTACCCTTCTGTTACCATGGAAAGAGTGACACTTGTGTTAGCAGGGGTGCAAGCTGTACTTAAAGCCTGGGGCAGAGCATAGAGTTGGGTAGGGAGGCTAGAAGGGAAAGATCTGTGGCATCCACAAGATATAAAAAGAATGGTCAGTGAAGACTCCCACAGGTGGTGCAGTACAGAGGTTAATTGAGATTGTGGAATTAGGTGTGGTAGAACTTTAGTACAAGAAGTTCTGTAAGAAGTCTAGCTGGTATGAAGGCAGGCATGGCCTGGAGCCATGCTTCTCAAACTGTGGCTCCCTCATCCTCTGTGGTGGAGTATTGACCATTTCATGGGGGTTGGATATCAGATATCCTCTATATCAGATCTTTATAGTATAATTCATACGGGAGCCACACTACAGTAATGAAGTAGCCAACAAGTTATTTAATGGTTCTGGTTGACCACAACAGGAAGAACGGTATTAAGGGGGCACAACACTGAGAAGATGAGAAACTACTGGCCTAGGGAATATGAATACATAATGAATAAATCTCTTTGAATGTTTTCAAAATTAATAAAAGATTTTTGCATGCTTTGACCAACAAACACTTCTCTCCCAGGAGGAGGAGACTTCCTCCACACTGGTCTACACTTCTTAGTCATCATAAAAGCATGATGATGGAGCTTTTAGCTAATGTAGATGCCAAGAAAAGACAATGGGTTTGTAATTCTGGTAATATAGTCTCCACGAATATCCACACCTGATCAGGGCTGATTGGACTATATGTGACTTCTCTGAACCTAAACATCTCTGGAATCCACAGACTGATTTCAAATGTTTTATTCATATTATATTTTATTGGGTTACGATTTTGTTTACAGAGTTGTTTGTGGCCATGAAGACCAGAGAAGGGCCTCAGATCCTCTGAATGACCAGTTACAGTTGGTTGAAAACTCTCCTGGGTGTGCTGGGAACTGAACCACAGTTCTCTGACAGAGCAGTAATTCCTTTTGCAGCTGAGTTCCCACAAACTGAACCTTTAAAAAGTCTTCATTGTCATTTAAGTCTCAGATAAATAAATATTCATGTTTGATATCTCCCTTTATTTGGGCCCTGGTCATTTGTTCTGTTTGGATCAGTCCATACAGTTTCCCCCAATGAAATTCCTTTGGGCTGTGCTTATTTATGGTCAGCACCTACCTTGAATCCCAGTTTCCATCATGTCAGACAAAAACAAACAAGAACTTCAACAGGGCAGATATCATCTAGATTGTGTGAGACTCCTGTTCTGCCATTCACACCTGCAATTTTAACATAGTAGAGCTGTTTTAAATTCTGAGCCACCATGCTGCTTTCTTGAAGATGCAGTGTAAATGCTCCAGCAATACTGTACTCTAACCAGAAGTAATTGGTAACTATATTGGGTGCTGCCATTGGAAGACAGGTGATGGTCATATCTGACTAGCTCCTAAAATCTCTTTATGCCTTTGAGTGAGGGCTCAAAGAAAACATTCTGTGCAGAATCCAGGGAGTGGAAGGCTTCAGCCGCCAAATAGGGATGTGACTCCAACATTGCCTTCCACTCTGAGTTCTCAGAGACTTCAGAGAAATGAAGTGCAATGAAATCCAGGGCCTGAGTCTTCAGCCACTGTGTGCTGTGGAGGTCAGCCAGGATGAGAGTGTCTGCAGCTTTCTCCACAGAGAGTATCCTGAAGAGGGCATCCTCACACATGACCTTCAAGTCCTCCAGGCCATACTTGTCAGCAGCTGCCAGCACACCAGTGGCCATGGAGTTGCTGTTGAGGTGTGGTGTTTTTCCCCTGAGTAGATGAAGTACATCATCTGGAAGACCTGAGGGTCCAGTCATGGATCTCAACAATGTTCTTTAGGCTCTCCTGCATTTCATGTTCAAACATGGCTCTGAAAACTGGAGAACAAGCTGCTAGGATGGCGTGGTGAGCCCTGAATACATGGCCACCTACCAATAGGGTTCAGTCTTTGAAGAGAGATTTCTCCCACAGCTTTGCTAGGTCATCTCTCAACATCTGTCTTGGCTCCTTGATTGCAGGTGTCATGATCTGTCCAGGCATGCAAAGATGGCTCCTATTATGCTCACCTTGCAGCAGAGGCTGAGCTGGTCTTCAGGGACAAGCCATTGCTGATGGGAGAGGAGGAAACCTAGAAGGATGAACTTTTTGAATCCCCACTTTTTGTATTGCTGAAAGCTTACGACATTGGGGTTCTTCATACTTTGGCATTTCTCTCCTTGGGAATTTATGATCCAGAATTTGAACTTTGCCCAAACTGGGCTCTCTGGACAGCTGAGCAACCCCAGGTAAACTGACAGGTAATCTTTGCTTTCTTCATCAACCCCGTTTGGGTGTACTCTCAAACACCATGCTATTTCTTCATTGGCCTCTAATGAGAACACTGGGCTTGAAATCCTTTTCTGAATTCCCCGCATGCAAAATGAGAAGTTGCTTATAGTCCACTCATAGCAGATTTTTTTTTTTACACTGATCTGTGTGGAGCCCCAGCTCTTTGTCTCCATGTCCCCTGACATTTCTGCTGGAGGTAGTTTGAAGGTTAATCTTGACCTGAGAGAACACCAGAGGTTATTTACTCTTCATCCTATTGAACACGATTATAGGTATACTTTGGATTTTAGTTTCAATTTCCCTAAGTTCTCTCTCTCTCTCTCTCTCTCTCTCTCTCTCTCTCTCTCTCTCTCTCCCTCTCTCTGTCTATCTCTCTGTCTCTCTCTCTCTCTCTCTCCCTCTCCGTCTCCCTCTCCGTCTCCCTTTTCCTCTCTCTCCCTCTCTCTCCGTCTCTCCCTCTCTTTTCCTCTCTCTCTCCCTTTCCCTTTACCTCCCTCTCTCTCCCTCTCTCTCCCTCTCTTTGCCTATCTCCCTCCCCCTCTCCCTCTCCCTCCATCTCTCCCTCTTTCCCTCTTCCCCCCTCTCTCTTTCCCCCAAACACTGGAATTTCTATGTGTGTGTATGTGTTTGAGTTTCGTGACTCTTAGGTCAGTGGCCACTAGTTGGGCTATTCTATCCACCTCTGGATAGGAAAGTCTGTAAAACTTTATATATTCTCATCTCAAGTGTGTTGTATTTTCAGGGTCCTATAGAGAATGTACAGAATGAATTCCTTTATGTAAATAGACAGAGAATATAGAAGAATAACATAAAGGCTGAGGTCTAGCTAATATAACAATGACTACAGTCAGTATTTACTTATTCCACAAGGTGTGAAGTCTCAGGTGTTCTTCAGTATATACTGGAATTCTTAAGAAGAAGGGTCTAATGCCAGTGAAGGAATGGGCTTGCTATTGAGATGAGAGCAGGAAGCCAAAGAAAAAAGCTTCCTTCTTCTTTATGCTTATTGTGGGCCTCCAGTAGAAGGTGTGGCCTAGTTAAGGGAGTGTCTTCTAGTCTGAAGATCTGGATTAAAGGTGTGTGTTTTTCTGCCTCAAGACTCAGATTAAAGGTGTATGTTTTTCTCAGATTAAATGTGTATGTTTTTTCTGACAAGAAGAATCTGCATTTGAACTGAATCTACCTACTTCAACTTAAGAAAAAAATTCGCAGGGCACTGGGGGCACACGCCTTTAATCCCAATATTTGGGAGGCAGAGGCAGGCAGATTTCTGAGTTCAAGGCCAGCCTTGTCTACAAAGTGAGTTCCAGGACAGCCATGGCTACACAGAGAAACACTGTCTTGAAAAAAAGCAAAAGAAAAAAAATTTAAAAGGCATGCCTTCCACTTTAGTATGTCCACAAGTAGTGCAGACTAGAACAATAACCATCAACAATATACTTTGCTTACTAGGGACAATCTTGCATAAATAAAGAGATGATGTAAATCTCTGCACAGATACGATTTACCCATGCACTGGTCTTACAAATGCTATCATAAACATGATCAGGGAAGGGGTGCTTTCCTTAACTGCTCAGGAGTCTGAGTGTTCACAAAATGTAAAGCATGTGGAAGAGCTCCTGTATGGTGGGCAGGATCAGAGCCCCAAACCTCTGAAGATGGCTCTATTCTTTCCTGTGTTTTATTCCATTTACACTTTGTACTTCCCCTCAGGGTCTTCAGGGCCCCCTTACCTCCTTCCTCTGAAACTATCTGTTTTAGGCATCTTCTACATTCTTCTGATTTTTCCTTGACTGCCAACAGACTTTTTGATGGGTCTGGAGTCTGTTGCTTCTGGCCACTTAACTTTTTTCTCTTTTGTAGTCCTCTTTTATTAAATACTCTCTCTGCCACTATCACTAAATCTCTCAAACACCTTTCCCTAACCTCTAGACCCTCTGCAGGTTTTTTTAAATATGCTGCCTAATTAATAAAAGCTAGATCAAAAGCTGTCTTTGCTTCTGCTTTCTGTGGGGGTGTGTTTTAATTACAAATTCCACATTATTCATTGATACAATTTAGCTAACAAGAATAGTTATCCAGCATCAGAAACTTGAACACCAAAAACTAAGACTAGAGAACACAGATATTCCTGATGTATGGTCAGATTTTTGAAATTCAGACTCCATTTTTAAAAAATCTGTTCAAATTAATATCCTGGCACCTAGCATTAGTTTCCAAGATGCCCCTCAACAAAACCTGAGCCTAGCTTCACTCTCTAAGCCAATCTCTAATAAGACCAGCATCTTCAATTGGCACCCTCAACAAGACCAGGTTATTCCAACAACACACCTGCAACCCCAGATTACAAAACCACCACCTGCCTAATGACCATCAATGCAGAGGGGAACAGAAGTTAAGTTTATGTTAGCCAGGTGGTGGTGGAGCATGCCTTTAACCACAGCATTTGTGAGAAGGAGACAAGCAGATTTCTGAGTTCGAGGCCAGCCTGGTCTACAAACTGAGTTCCAGGACATCCAGGACTACACAGAGAAACCCTGTCTGGAGGAACAGGGAGAGAGAAGAAGGCTTATGGGGCTTGCAGGGAGTGGGGACCCAGAAAAGGGGAAATCATTTGAAATGTAAATAAAGAATACATCGAATAAAAAAAAGAAAGAAAAAAATAAGTGCCCAAAAGATCAACTCTGAAGCTAAACTCAGAGGTGTCCTTCTGAAAATGATATTCAAGAGACAGAGGCAGAAGAACCTAAACTGAAGTGGTACCCTAGGATACACACTAGGGCTGTTCTGGGAAAATAAGTTTATTTTAATTGATGTCATTCTTCATAACTAAGTTAATATCTAAAACAAACACAAAAACATTAAATGAAAAAAAATGACACAGGTTGAGCTATTATTAAAAAAAAAAAAAAACAGTTGAGCTATCTGTACCATGGAGCTGGGGATGCTCCACAGCCATCTGTGCACAGGTCCCACCAGAAGAGAGCTGGGCTCCCGGGAGTGCTGGCACAGGCTTACAGGCCCACAGGAAGTACAAGCTCCAGGTAGGAACACAGAAACAACAGAACCATGTAACACCAAAAATAACAAGATGGTGAAAGTCAAGCCCAAGAACCCTACCAACAAAAACCAAGGCTACTTAGCATCATCAGTGCCAGTTCTCCCAGCACAGCAAGTTCTGGTTAACCAAATATACCACAGATCAAGATTTGAATTTAAAATCACATTGCATGATGCTGATAGAGGACTTCAAGACCAACTCACTGATAAGTGGATATTAGCCTAGAAGCTCAGAATACCCAAAATACAATTCAAAGACCACATGAAGCTCAAGAAGAAAGAAGACCAAAGTGTTGCTACATTGATTCTTCTTAGAAGGGGTACAAAATACCCATGGGAAGAAATACAAAGTGTGGAGCAGAGAGTAAAAGAATGGATATCCATAGACTTCCCCACCTGTGGCAGGGGCATCCCATATGCAGTTAACAAACCCAGACACTATTGTGGATGCCAATAAGTGCTTGCTGACAGGAGCCAGATATAACTCTCTTCTGAGAGGCTTTGCCAGTGCCTGACAAATACAGAGGGGGATGCACACACATCCCAACATTGAAATGAGCAAAGGGTTTCAATGGAGGAACTAGCTAAAGGACCCAAGGTGTTGAAAGTGTTTGCAACCCCATAGGATGAACAAAAATACGAACCAACCAGTAATCCCAGAGTTCTCAGGGACTTAAGCACAAATGAGAGAGTACACATGGAAGAAACGATGACTCCAGACACATGGGTAACAGAGGATAGCCTGAACAGACATCAATGAGAGGAGAGACCCTTGGACCCTTGAAGGCTCATTGCCTCAGAGTACCCCTACCAGGTCAGGGAAGCTGGAGTGGGTGGGTTAGTGAGCAGAGGGAGGGGATGGGATAGAGGTTTTCAGAGGGGCATTGAGCAAAGAGGACATTTGAAATGTAAATAAAGAAGATATTTAAGTAAAATTGAAAAAAAAATAATGGCAAAAAAGCCAGAACACAAAACCTGGGCTCACTCACTCTGCTGCAATCCACGCTGGAAGCCAATGTTTTGACATGGTTCACCTGACAATCTACTCCATCTACCAGCTTCTGGAGGTCATGGAGGAGCCACTCCTATGATGTTTCAGAAAGCAGAATCCTTGAACCAGAACACTGATTACTTGCAGTGAAAATTTGCATGTAATGCTGTTTGGGCAGAACACACACACACAGACACACATACGCTACTAATGCTATGTTTTCCATGCAGACAGGAGGCTAGCATGGCTGTCCTCTCAGAGGCTCTACCAACAGCTAACTGAAATGCAGTTACAGCTAAGCATTGGATTGTAGTAGGGGAACCCTATGGATGAGTTAGGCGAAGGATTAAAGGAACTAAAGGAGATGGCAACTCTAAAAAAAATGACCAGTATCACCTAATCTGGACTTTCAGGGGCCACCAGAGACTAAGCCACCAACCAGTGAGCATACATGAACTTGTCTGATGCCCCAAGAACAAATGAAGTACAGGCATACCTTGTCTGGCCTCAGTGGAAGAGGATGTGCCTAATCCTATAGAGACTTAATGCCCCAGGGAGGGGGAATGCATGGGGAGCACCCTCTCAGAGGCCAAGGAGATGGGGGAGGGCTGAAAAACTGTGAGGGGAGCACTGCAGTGAGGCAGAATTTCAGATGAAAATTAATAAAATAAAAATTGAAAAAAGGAGAATCCAGCCAGGCAGTGGTGCCACACACCTTTAATCCCAGCATTTGGGAGGCAGAGACAGGCAGATTTCAGAGTTTGAGGCCAGCCTGGTCTACAAAGTGAGTTCCAGGACAGCCAGGGCTACACAGAGAAACCCTGTCTCAAAAAACCAGATAAACACACACACACACACACACACACACACACACACAGAGAGAGAGAGAGAGAGAGACAGAGACAGAGACAGAGACAGAGACAGAGACAGAGAGACAGAGAGAGAGACAGAGAGACAGAGAGAAACAGAAAGAGAAGCATTTAGGATATTCCAGAACCATTGTTCTAATTGACTCTGAAGAAGGATTTCCTCGGAGGGAAGTACAAGACTACCACCGACCAAATTGGGAGGAGTGATCACAAGGTCTGTGCTTCTGATTGGAATAACACACAGGAAAGAAGAAAGCCATCTTCAGAGTTTTGGGGCTCTGATTCCTGACCACCATACAGGAGCTCTTCTACATGCCCTCCATTTGGTGAACACTCAGACTCTTGACCAGTTAAGGAAAACATCCCTTCCCTGATCAGGTTTATGGCAGAAATCAGTGTAAAAACCAGCACAGGAGTAAATAATAGCTTTGCAGATATTGACATGATACCTTCATTTATGGAAGTCTGAAGTATCAGTAAGCAAAGTACCCTGGTGATGGCTCTTCTTGTCTAGACTACCTGTGGACTCATGTAACATATAAAATGGAGGGATCATCTTTTAAAAGCTTGTTTTGCTTAAATTGAAATAGATAGATCCAGTTCAAACACAGATTCTTAGGGTTGAAAATCACACACCTTTAATCTGAGTCTTCAGGCAGTAAAACAAACACCTTTAATCCAGAAGCTGAGACGTGAAGACACATCCTTAATAGGGCCACGCCTTCTACTGAATGCCTATATAAGCATATGAAGAAGGAGACTTTGTGTCTTTGCCTGCCTGCTCTCATCTTACTAGCAAGCCCATTTCTTCACTGGCATTAGACTCTACTTCAGAATACCAGCATATACTGAAGAAAACCTGAGACTTCAAGCCTCGTGGACTAAGTAAGTACTGACTGTAGTCATTGTTATATTAGTTGAATTTATGTTGTTCTCATATATCCTCTTTCTATTTATATAAAGGAATTAATTCTGTATGTTCAATAAACACACACAGATATATACTCAGAGAGAGAGAGAAAGAGAGAGAGAAGACAGAGAGGGGGAAGAGAGACACAGAGAACCAGAGACAGTTACACAGAGACAGAGAGAAAAACAGCAGAGAGAAAGAATTTAGGAGAAATCTAAAATAAAATCTAAAGAGTATATATAATTGTATGTATCAGGATGAAGAATCAATAAATGCTAGTTCTTCTTTTCAGATCAATGTTAACCTCCAAACTACCGCCAACAGAAATGTCAGGGGACATGGAAGCCAAGGGCTCCACACAGATCAGTGTAAAAAACATCTGCTATGAGTGGACCATTAGCAACTTCTCATTTTGCATGGATGGAATTCAGAAAGAGATTAGAAGCCCAGAGTTCTCATTAGAGGACAATGAGGAAGTGGCATGGTGTTTGAGAGTATACCCAAATGGAGTTGATAAAGAAAGCAAAGATTACCTGTCAGTTGACCTGGGATTGCTCAGCTGTCCCGTGTGCCCAGTTTGGGCAAAGTTTGAGTTCTGGATCATAAATTCCCAAGGAGAGAAATGTCAAAGTAGGAAGAACCCCAGTGTTGTAAGCTTTTGGCAATACCAACACAGGGGATTCAAAGAGTTCATCCTTCGAGATTTCCTCCTCTCCCATCAGCATTTACTTCTCCCTGAAGACCAGCTCACCATCTGCTGCAAGGTGAGCATAGCGGGAGCCATCTTCAGCATGCCTGGACAGAACATGACACCTGCAATCAAGGATCCAAGGCATGTGTTGGCAGATGACCTAGGGTAGCTTTGGGAGAATTCCATCTTCACAGACTGCTCCCTATTGGTGGGTGGCCATGAATTCAGGGCTCACAAGGCCATCCTAGCAGCTCGCTCTCCAGTTTTCAGAGCCATGTTTGAACATGAAATGCAGGAGAGACTAAAAAACCTCGTTGAGATTCATGACTTGGATCCCCAAGTCTTCCAGGAGATGATGGGCTTCATCTACACATGGAAGGCACCAAACCTCAAGAGCTACTCCATGGCCTCTGGTCTGCTGGCAGCTGCTGACAGGTATGGCCTGGACGGCTTGAAGGCCATGTGTGAGGATGCCCTCTGCAGGATCCTCTCTGTGGAGAATGCTGCAAACACTCTCATCCTGGCTGACCTCCACAGCACACAGTGGCTGAAGACTCAGGCCCTGGATTTCATTACAGATTTTGCCTATGAGGTCTCTAAGACCTCAGGGTGGAAGTCATTGGTGGAGTCACATCCCCCCTTGGTGGCTGAAGCCTTCTGCTCCCTGGCTTCTGCACAGTGTCCTTCTTTGGAGCCATGATTTAAATGCCTAAAGTGATCTCAGAAGATGGACAGCTGTGACCTGTACCTCTTCTGCAACAGCAACAACCAGCTTTTTTACCAATGACTTCTGCTTAGACAATGGTATTGAGGGAGCATTTGCACTTTATCAGAGGAATGGCAGCATGGTGGCTCAGGATTTAAAACACCTGCAATATATTATACATACTGAAATGGTAGGTGTGCAATAGGCAGCACTGCAGTCTGGGACACTCTACATGACATCTATGATGTTAATGTTCCTGTTTGAATTTGTCTCATTTTTGGAAACTGAGATTCAATTTAGAGTGGGTCCTAGGCAGAGAACAACTGTGTTTCTTTGGAGAAACACTTCTGCCTTGGACTAAACAGAAGAGATGACTGTGGCCATTGGCAAGGAGAAATCAACCATGATTGCTTCCTCATCAGAGAAGGAAAGACAATGAAGAGTTTCTGTTTAAACATTCAAGGTTCAGGGAACTCGGCTTCAAAAGCAATTACTGCTCTCTCAGAGAACTCTAGCTAAGTTCGCAGCACACATAGGAGAGTTTTCCACAACCTGAAACTGGTGAATCAGAGGATCTGAGGCCCTCCTCTTGTCTCCATGGCCACAAAGAACTCTGTAGACAAAACCTTAACCAAATAAAATACAAGATGAAAAAAACTTTTGAAATCAGTCTGTGGTTTCCAGAGATGTTTATTTCAGAGAAGTAACATGTAGTCCAGGCAGCCTAGCTCAGCTGTGGATGTTTGAACAGAGCCCTCACTCTCCTACCAATATTAGAAACCCTTGGTCTTTTTCCTTGGAATTTAATGTTGGAAAATGAGAACTCCACCCTCATGCTCTTTTTTTTGTTTTTCATGTACTTCTTCAATTTTACCAGAAAATATAACTCCACTTTAAATCAACATAGAAATATTTTTTATTCGAAATATTTTTTATTTACATTTCAAATGATTTCCTCTTTTCTATCCCCCCACTCCCTGAAAGTCCCATAAGCCCCCTTCTCTTCCCCCTGTCCTCCCACCCACCCCTTCCCACTTCCCCGGTCTGGTTTTGCCAAATAGTGCTTCATTGAGTCTTTCCAAACCAAGGGGCCACTCCTCCTTTATTCTTGTACCTCATTTGATGTGTGGATTATGTTTTGGGTATTCCAATTTTCTAGGTTAATATCCACTTATTAGTGAGTGCATACCATGATTCACCTTTTGAGTCTGGGTTACCTCACTTAGTATGATGTTCTCTAGCTCCATCCAGGAATGGGCATGCTATTGAGATGTGAGCAGGAAGCTAAAGAAAAAAGCTTCCTTCTTCTTAATGCTTATTGTGGGGCTCCAGTAGAAGGTGTGGCCTAGTTAAGGGAGTGTCTTCTAGTCTGAAGATCTGGATTAAGGGTATGTGTTTTTCTGCCTCAAGACTCAGACTAAAGGTATATGTTTTTCTCAGATTAAATGTATATGTTTTTCGACCAGAAGAATCTGTATTAGAACTGGATCTATATACTTCAACTTAAGAAAAAAAATTAGCTGGGCACTGCTGGCACATGCCTTTAATCCCAGCACTTAGGAGGCAGAGGCAGGCAGATTTCTGAGTTCGAGGCCAGCCTGGTTTACAAAGTGAGTTCCAGGACAGCCAGGGCTACACAGAGAAACCCTGTCTTGAAAAAAGCCAAAAAAAAAAAAAAAAAAAAAAAAAGAAAAGGAAAAGGCATGCCTTCTACTTTTGGATGTCCACAATAAGTGGAGATTGGAAGAATAACCATCACCAAATAATATACTTTGCTTATTTGGGACAATCTTGCATAAATAAAGAGATCATGTAAATCTCTGCACAGATACTATTTACACATGCACTGGTCTTACAGATTGCTACCATAAACATGATCAGGGAAGGGGTGTTTTCCTTAACTGCTCAGGAATCTGAGTGTTCACAAAATGTAAGGCATTTGGAAGAGCTCCTGTATGGTGGGCAGGATCAGAGCCCCAAACCTCTGAAGATGGCTCTATACTTTCCTGTGTTTTATTCCATTTAGACTTTGTACTTCCCCTCAGGGTCTTCAGGGCCCCCTTACCTCCTTCCTCTGAAACTATCTGTTTTAGGCACCTCCTGCAGTCTTCTGGTTTTTCCTTGACTGCCAACAGACTTTTTGATGAGTCTGGAGTCTGTTGCTTCTGGCCACTTAACTTTTTTCTCTTTTGTAGTCTTCTTTTATTAAATACTCTCTCTGCCACTATCACTAAATCTCTCAAACACATTTCCCTAACCTCTAAACCCTCTGCAGGTTTGTTTTTAATATGCTGCCTAATTAATAAAAGCTAGATCAACAGCTGTCTTTGCTTCTGCTTTCTGTGGGGTGTGTATTAATTACAAAATCCACATTATTCATTGATACAATTTAGCTAACAAGAATAGTTATCCAGGATCAGAAACTTGAACACCAAAAAGTAAGACTAGAGAATGCAGATATTCCTGATGCATGGTCAAATCTTTGAAGTTCAGACTCCATTTTTAAAAATCTGTTCAAATTAACATCCTGGCACCTAGCATTAGTTTCCAAGTTGCCCCTCAACAAAACCTAAGCCTAGCTTCACTCTCTAAGCCAATCTCCAATAAGACCAGAATCTTCAATTTACACCCTCAACAAGACCAGGTTATTCCACCAACACACCTGTACCCCCAGATTACAAAACCACCCCCTGCCTAATGACCACCAATGCAGAGGGGAACAGAAGTTAAGTTTATGTTAGCCAGGTGGTGGTGGAGCACGCCTTTAATCCCAGCAATTGTGAGGAGGAGGCAAGCGGATTTCTGAGTTTGAGGCCAGCCTGGTCTACAAAGTGAGTTCCAGGACATCCAGGACTACGCAGAGAAACCCTGTCTTGGAGGAACAGGGAGAGGGAATAGGGCTTATAAGACTTGCGGGGAGTGTGGACCCAGAAAAGGGGAAATAATTTGAAATGTAAATAAAGAATACATCAAATAAAAAAAAAAAAGAAAAAATAACTCCCCAAAAGATCAACTCTGAAGCTAAAGAGGTGCCCTGAAAATGATATTCAAGAGACAGAGGCAGAAGAACCTAAACTGAAGTGGTACCCTAGGATACACAGTGGGGCTGTTCTGGGAAAATAAGTTTATTTGAATTGATGTCATTCTTCATAAATAAATTAATATCTAAAACAAACAAACAAACACACAAACATTAAATGAAAGAAAAAACAATGACAGAGGTTGAGCAATTATTTAAAAAAAAAAAAACAGTTGAGCTATCTGTACCATGGAGCTGGGGCTGCTCCACAGCCCTCTGTGCACAGGTCCCACCAGAAGAGAGCTGGGCTCCCGGAGTTCTGACACAGGCTTACAGGACCACAGGAGGTACAAGCTCCAGTCAGAAACACAGAAACAACAGAACTATGTAACACCAAAAGTAACAAGATGGTGAAAGGCAAGCACAAGAACCCTACCAACAAAAACCAAGGCTACTTAGCATCATCAGAAGCCAGTTCTCCCACCACAGCAAGTTCTGGATAACTGAATATACCACAGAGCAAGATTTGAATTTAAAATCACATTGCGTGAGGCTGATAGAGGACTTCAAGACCAACTCACTGATAAGTGGATATTAGCCTAGAAGCTCAGAATACCCAAGATACAATTCACAGACCACATGAAGCTCAAGAAGAAAGAAGACCAAAGTGTAGATACTTTGATTCTTCTTAGAAGGGGTACAAAATACCCATGGGAAGAAATACAAAGTGTGGAGCAGAGAGTAAAAGAATAGATATCCATAGACTGCCCCACCTGTGGATCCATCCCATATGCAGTTAACAAACCCAGGCACTATTGTGGATGCCAATAAGTGCTTGCTGACAGGAGCCAGATATAACTCTCTTCTGAGAGGCTTTGCCAGTGCCTGACAAATACAGAGGGGGATGCACACAGCTAACCATTGAACTGAGCAAAGGGTTTCAATGGAGGAACTAGAGAAAGGACCCAAGGAGCTGAAGGTGTTTGCAACTCCATAGGATGAGCAACAATATGAACCAACCAGTAAGCCCAGAGTTCTCAGGGACTTAAGCACAAATGAGAGAGTACACATGGAAGAAACGATGACTCCAGACACATGGGTAACAGAGGACAGCCTGAACAGACATCAATGAGAGGAGAGACCCTTGGACCCTTGAAGGCTCATTGCCTCAGGGTACACCTACCAGGTCAGGAAGGCTGGAGTGGGTGGGTTAGTGAGCAGAGGGAGGGGATGGAATAGAGGTTTTCAGAGGGGCATTGAGCAAAGAGGACATTTGAAATGTAAATAAAGAAGATATTTAAGTAAAATTGAAAAAAAAATAAATAATGGCAAAAAGCCAGAACACAAAACCTGGCTCACTCACTCTGCTGCAATCCACGCTGGAAGCCAATGTTTTGAGAGGGTTCACCTGACAATCTACTCCATCTACCAGCTTCTGGAGGTCATGGAGGAGCCACTCCTATGATGTTTCAGAAAGCAGAATCCTTGAACCAGAACATTGATTACTTGCAGTGAAAATTTGCATGTAATGCTGTTTGGGCAGAACACACACACACACACACACACACACACACACACATACGCTACTAATGCTATGTTTTCCATGCAGACAGGAGACTAGCATGGCTGTCCTCTCAGAGGCTCTACCTACCAACAGCTAACTGAAATGCAGTTACAGCTAAGCATTGGATTGTAGTAGGGGAACCCTATGGATGAGTTAGGCGAAGGATTAAAGGAACGAAAGGAGATGGCAACTCTAAAAAAAATGACCAGTATCACCTAATCTGGACTTTCAGGGCCCACCAGAGACTAAGCCACTAACCAGTGAGCATACATGAACTTGTCTGATGCCCCAAGCACAAATGAAGTACAGGCATACCTTGTCTGGCCTCAGTGGAAGAGGATGTGCCTAATCCTATAGAGACTTAATGCCCCAGGGAGGGGGAATGCATGGGGAGCACCCTCTCAGAGGCAAAGGAGATGGGGGACGGCTGAAAAACTGTGAGGGGAGCACTGCAGTGAGGCAGAATTTCAGATGAAAATTAATAAAATAAAAACTGAAAAAAGGAGAATCCAGCCAGGCAGTGGTGCCACACACCTTTAATCCCAGCATTTGGGAGGCAGAGACAGGCAGATTTCAGAGTTTGAGGCCAGCCTGGTCTACAAAGTGAGTTCCAGGACAGCCAGGGCTACACAGAGAAACCCTGTCTCAAAAAACCAGAAAGACACACACACACACACACACACACACACACAGAGAGAGAGAGAGAGAGAGAGAGAGAGAGAGAGAGAGAGAGAGAGAGAGAGAGAGAGAGAGAGAAACAGAAAGAGAAGCATTTAGGATATTCCAGAACCATTGTTCTAATTGACTCTGAAGAAGGATTTCCTCGGAGGGAAGTACAAGACTACCACCGACCAAATTGGGAGGAGTGATCACAAGGTCTGTGCTTCTGATTGGAATAACACACAGGAAAGAAGAAAGCCATCTTCAGAGTTTTGGGGCTCTGATTCCTGACCACCATACAGGAGCTCTTCTACATGCCCTCCATTTGGTGAACACTCAGACTCTTGACCAGTTAAGGAAAACATCCCTTCCCTGATCAGGTTTATGGCAGAAATCAGTGTAAAAGCCAGCACAGGAGTAAATAATAGCTTTGCAGATATTGACATTATACCTTCATTTATGGAAGTCTGAAGTATCAGTAAGCAAAGTACACTGGTGATGGCTCTTCTTGTCTAGACTACCTGTGGACTCATGTAACATATAAAATGGAGGGATCATCATGGTGGCTCAGGATTTTAAACACCTGCAATATTATACATATTGAAATGGTAGGTGTGCAATAGGCAGCACTGCAGTCTGGGACACTCTACATGACATCTATGATGTTAATGTTCCTGTTTGAATTTGTCTGATTTTTGGAAACTGAGATTCAATTTAGAGCTGGCCCTAGGCAGAGAACAACTGTGTTTCTTTGGAGAAACACTTCTGCCTTGGACTGAACAGAAGAGATGACTGTGGCCATTGGCAAGGAGAAATCAACCATGATTGCTTCCTCATCAGTGTAGGAAAGACAATGAAGAGTTTCTTTTTAAACATTCAAGGTTCAGGGAACTCGGCTTCAAAAGCAATTACTGCTCTCTCAGAGATCTCTTGCTAAGTTCGCTACACACATAGGAGAGTTTTCACCACCTGAAACTGTTGAATCAGAGATCTGAGGCCCTCCTCTTGTCTCCATGGCCACAAAGAACTCTGTAGACAAAACCTTAACCAAATAATATACAAGATGAATACAACTTTTGAAATCAGTCTGTGCTTTCCAGAGATGTTTATTTCAGAGAAGTAACATGTAGTCCAAGCAGCCTAGCTCAGCTGTGGATGTTTGAACAGAGCCCTCACTCTCCTACCAATATTAGAAACCCTTGGTCTTTTTCCTTGGAATTTAATGTTGGAAAATGAGAACTCCACCCTCATGCTCTTATGACGATGGAGAAGTCTATGCCATAGTAGAGGGAGTCTAATCCTTCTGGGAGAGATGTGTTTGTGGATCAAGGCATGCAAAATCTATTAAATGTTTTGAAAACATCCAAAGGGATTTATTCATTACAGATTTGCAGGCCTGTATACCTGTTGAGGGAGAACCGGCTGGGGAGGGAGCAGAGGTACGAGTCCTTGGTCCAGTCTGTGGTCTGGAAGCACTGAGAGGCCTGTTACATTGCTCCAACATAGCAGGATTAGATAAGAGGAGATAGCCCATGATTGTAAAGCATTATTACAGAAAAGGAGGTGCCAAGAAAAGAGATCAAAAGGTAAAAAGAGAAAGAGATAGAGAGGTGAGATCCACCCGTGGCCACTTAGAAAAAGAATGGGGGGGAGTAAGGGGGATAAGAGCGTAAGAGAAAAAAGAGGACAAGAGAGCATGGGCAAGAGAGGAAGGAGGAGCCAAGCAGCCCTCTCTATAGTGGGTCAGGGTACCTGGCTGTTGCCAGGTAACTGCGGGGTGGGGCAAACCTGGCTGTACCTAGGTGACTGTGGGTGGGGAATCTAGGCCGTGGTGTGGCCCAGATATAAAATTAATTCAAACAAATCAGTAGCCTTCCTATACTCAAAGGATAAACAGGCAGAGAAAGAACTTAGGGAAGAAGAAATAGAAGAAGACCTCAGAAGATGGAAATATCTCCCATGCTTGTGGATTACCAGGATTAATATAGTAAAAATGGCCATCTTGTCAAAAGCAATCTACAGATTCAATGCAATCCCCATTAAATTCCAACTCAAGTCTTCAAAGAGTGAGAAAGTGCAATTCTCAATCTTATCTGGAATTACAAAAAACCCATGGTGCTTTTTCACAGCTAAAGAACACCAACTAAAACAAACCAGATGATAGATGACCCAGCGACCTGGAGTAAAACACCAGTAAAATACTACTGGTCTTCTTTAAAAGGGGTAAAATATCTTCTAATAATCCTTTAATCTTAATAATCTCCTTAATTAATAGCTTATTCACTCATCAGGGAAGCTTCCTCCTGCAGCAGATTGGAACAAATACAGAGATTAACACCCAGACATTATGCAGAGAGAGACAGAGACATTGGAGAGACAGAGACAGAGAAAGATCTTCATACACACAACTGTAAATGAGATGTTTCCCTTAAATCCATGCCCTCATAGTTCAGAGAGCCCTAAGGTAGACGATCAGAAGCAGGGAGGGAGACACAGGGAATGGAGGTTCTCAGGAAGACAACGCCCTTTGAATCCCCTTTAACTCAAAGACACTGAGGCAGCAGTCCCATGGCCTCCATGGATCTGTACCAGCTGTCCTTTTCTGATGACAGACAGAAATGTAGAGGATCCATGTGGGAAAGGACGTGGGAAAGAACAAGAAGAATTGAGGAAAACACTACTCACTCAGATTATACAGTATTAATAAAGAATTCATGCTTAATTAAAGAAGGAGGAGGAGGAGCAGATGCCTGGGGAGAAAATATAGTAGTTTTCCAAAACTTTCAGAATGAGATAAGAAGTGTTTCTAATTAGAGCTCCTCTGGTTATGTTTTAGTGCAATGCCATTAGGGACATTAAATTCAGTGGTAACCAAATATCAGGAAGAGAGAATAAAATAAAATACATAAATGTACCCTTTTTGCTCATATTCTTGGTGTCTTAGTCAGGGTTTCTATTCCTGCACAAACATTATGACCAAGAAGCAAGTTTGGAAGGAAAGGGTTTATTCAGCTTACGCTGCTGCATTGCTGTTCATCACAAAAGGAAGTCAGGACTGGAACTCAAACAGGTCAGGAAGCAGGAGCTGATGCAGAGGCCATGAATAGATGTTCCTTACTGGCTTGCTCCCCCTGGCTTGCTCAGCCTGCTCTCTTATTGAACCCAAGAATACCAGCCCAGTGGTGGTACCACTCACAAGGGGCCCTCCCCACTTGATCACTAATTGAGAAAATGCCCCACAGCTGGATCTCATGGAGGCACTTCCCCAACTGAAGCTCCTTTCTCTGTGATAACTCCAGTCTGTGTCAAGTTGACACACAAAACCAGCCAGTACACTTGGCTGGTTCTTCCAATTCTGAGAAAAACCTTATCTACCTCCTGTGGATCTCTATTGCCTCAATCAATGTTTTAGAAAAATGGCTTACTTCATGTTTAGAGTGTTGTTTCTGCATGCCTATCTGCATGTGTGCTACCCACAGAATCCAGAGGAGGGCACTAGATCCCATGAAACTGACAGCTAGACTTTTGTGAGTTGCCCATTGCTACTAGGAATGAAACCTGGTTCTATTGACTGGCAGCCAGAGCACCAAGTGCTCAGTCATCTCCTCAGGCCCTGTCCCATTTGATTCTGATTACACAACTGTGGTTGTCCTCAGCCTGAGGTCGAGTTGAAGGGAAACTTGACAAGTGAATTCTGAGGAATCTGGGATACAGAGCTAACAGAGCACAATCTCTTCTTTCAGGTTCATCCTCTCAGCATCAGTCTTTGGAATGAGGAATTCAGCCTCTGTCCCTATAGTTTCTCCATCTTCCCACACAATTGTGTCCACGCCATTCCCTGACTATTACTAATATTGAGAAGTTTGGGAGTCCATGAAAATATTTTATTGTCTCCTCTATTGGAAATTTTTGCAGGTTTTTGTATCTGCTGACTAGCTCTATCTTGTGTTATTGGAATTAAGAAAAAATACCATTCTGGCATAATAAATTACATTATACTGTGTAATTTAAAACCATGGAATTTATTCCCACAGTGTGAAGGTCAGGAAGGATCAACACATGCATTTCTTCATAAATGATACCTGCTCTAGGGATATAATGGTAGAAGAGCCAATTGGCAAGGACCTACTCACTTCCTTTATACTCTTTTACTCTTATTATGGTAGAAGCTCGACAGTCAAGGCAGGCCTCAAAGTCATGGTTAAACAGGACTTTCTCGATCTCCAAATCCTTGCTCGATCAGAAACATGTAGGGATTCCTGGATTGAATTTTTGTATGAGAGTACTTTCCTATTCCTAAGGATTAGCATATGACCAAATCACCTTACAGAGGCCCTGCTTTTCTTTCCTTTTTATTGAAAATGATTTTTCCACACAAAATATTCAGATTACAATTTGCCTTTCCCCATCTCCTTCCAGTCCCTCCCCATCTCGCTACTCACTGTACTGCTCAGGTCTCACTCCTTCCAGTTAGATGACAAGCAGAAAAACAAAACCAGGATGAAAAACAAAGAAAACACACATGAAACATACATGCACTTACACACAAATGCATAAAGTCAATAAAACACAAAATCATGAACCAAAACATAAAAGCAAAAGTGTAGAAAAATGACTAAACAAAGCATATGAGAGAAATTAAAAAGTACAATTCAGCATTTGTGTAGGCCATCAACTCCTTGATAGTTGGCCTACTCTTAAATATTCTTTGTATAACCAGGGTAAATCTGCTGGAAAAATAATTTTTCATTTCCAGGCAGTTATGAGTTAGAGAGAACATCTCAGTCAGGGATAGGAGATAGTGTAAAATTCCCCGATTCAGCTCTGGCACCTCCTCTAGACCCATGCAGAGACATATATCTACCCTAATGTTAATACAAATAACAATATTTGACTTCTTCCTTTCTAATTTGTATACCCTTGATCTGCTTCAGTGGTTTTATTGATCAAAGACATCAAGTGCCCTATTTAATAGGTATATATACAGAGGAGACCACCTTACCTTGTCTGGATTTTAGTGGAATTTTTCAAGTTTCTCTCCATTTAAGTTGATGTTGGTTGGCTATGGGCTTGCTCTAAACTGCCTTTTTTATATTCAGTTACATCCCTGTCTCTTGGGACTTTTGTCAAGAAGGATGTTGGATTTTGTCAAAGGCTTTTTCTGCATCTAATGTGATGATTGTGAGGCTGCTGTCTCTCAGTTTGTTCACCTGGTAGATTGAAGATCTAGTGCAGAAGTTCCTGTGCCAGCTGTGCCAGCTACTCCTATACAAAGCAGAGTGGAGAACACCACAACAGGTGCAGCAACCCTTTTCACCTGGTGATCTACAGAGTCTAATTCATTGGGAATGCTTTCCCTGTGTGGGAGGTTATTGGGGTAACTACTGTGCCAGGATACAAATATCAGATGATGCATTTACAACTAGGGAATGTCTGCAAGGGGTAAGTCCTGATGCACAAGCCCACCTATCATCCTCTGGAAGCAAGAGGCACTCATATTCTTAATTGGTAGGAGTTACAATGGAATTGCAGAGATGTGAACGTTCTGAGGGTATCTGATTCCCATTACAATGGCTTTCTTCTGTTACTCAAGGGTCAGCTTACCTCACTCTGGATACTGCCATGTGCACTGAGTACTCTCTGTAGTCTGTGAATAGTTTCCAGGAAGAGCTGTTCTATCATAGTAGGTGGGTTAGTCATTTAAGCATAACCAACAGTGCTATGTCAAATCAGGACAGGAGGAGTCAATTATCTGGAACAAGCTTTCATAAATGATTGTGGAGTGGGTTGTTGAGACAGGAAGCCAGTAAACTTAGTGACACTTATGTTAGGGTAGGTGTGGTCATAGGCAGAGGCTAGGGCCTGAAGTCCAGCCTTGCAAGGACTTAATTGGGCACAATAGCCAGCCCAGAACCTGTCTAACAACTTGTTGGATAGAGAAGAGAGTATTTCTATTGATTACCCCTGGAATCTGTATGCATACGTAACTCCTTTTTTTGTACATGCTCTGCATCCCCAAATATAGCCTGAATCCCATCCAGTGGCCTGTTTTCTTCTTTCAGTGAAGCTGAGTGTCAGGTGGCTATAAGGTGAATATGCATGAGAGAAGCATGGAGGTTTTTCTTCTTTTTTTCTTTTCTTTCGTTGGATATTTTCTTTACTTACATTTCAAATGTTAT
This sequence comes from Apodemus sylvaticus, assembly GCF_947179515.1. Taxonomy (NCBI): domain Eukaryota; kingdom Metazoa; phylum Chordata; class Mammalia; order Rodentia; family Muridae; genus Apodemus; species Apodemus sylvaticus. The sequence continues at coordinate 69,771,402 of NC_067475.1, forward strand.
CCACTTTCCAGTCTCCCCTATGAAAACCCCCTATTCCATTCCCCTCCCCCTGCCTCTATGAGAGTGCTCCCCTACCCATGCACCTACTCCTGCCTTCCTGACCAGGCATTCCCCTCTACTGGAGCATAAAACCCCAACAAGACCAAGCGCCACTTCTCCCACTGATTTCCAACAAGGCCATTCTCTGCTACATATGCAGCCAGAGCCATGGGTCCCTCCATGTGTATTCTTTTGATGGTAGCCCAACTAGCTTGATGAAATCAGATTTTAGTGAGAGTCCCAGTAGAACCTGTGCTTTCATAACCCCACTGTGCACAGTAGTAGTCCGAAGCTCCTTCACAGACTCTCTGATGGACCAGATGCTCTGGGTGCATGTAAAAATATTGTTTGAGGTATTTTCTCACAGAGGGGTCTAACTGGTGATGCAACAAATCTTCCAGGTCAAACTATAAAAATGAGAACCAAGTATCAAGTGGGGGCCATGTGGCTGGCCTGATGGATGAGATAGTTTGGTCAAGGTTAACAATGATCCAAGTGAAGATAAGAGGCTGATGAAGACGGGCTGTGATGGTTGTAAGATGTCAGCATAAAGGGAGCAGAATTAGGAATATTGAAGTAACAACTTCAGCAGATCAGCTGAGCATGGCATGACTTTCCATTGTTCTAGTGCTAATTCCTTGGGAACTTCCTCTCACTCCAGGCAGGCTGAACATGGGAACAGTGTATCCATGCCTGGATTCTATTCACTTTAACAGCTGAACAACTGTAGGAAGATGGGTGAGAAGGTCTTTGTGATCCACTTGTTTGGTGCTTTACAGGACAGAAAAAAACACATCAAATTTCCCACTATAGATCTTGGAATAGGATTGGGGAAATAGTAAGTGGGAAAGCAAAGGACAAGTTTTAATTCTGCCCTTACCCTCTGTTACCATGGAAAGAGTGACACTTGTGTTAGCAGGGGTGCAAGCTGGACTTAAAGCCTGGGGCAGAGCATAGAGTTGGGTAGGGAGGCTAGAAGGTAAAGATCTGTGGCATCCACAAGATATAAAAAGAATGGTCAGTGAAGACTCCCACAGGTGGTGCGGTACAGAGGTTAATTGAGATTGTGGAATTAGGTGTGGTGGAACTTTAGTACAAGAAGTTCTGTAAGAAGTCTAGCTGGTATGAAGGCAGGCATGGCCTAGAGCCATGCTTCTCAAACTGTGACTCCCTCATCCTCTGTGGTGGAGTATTGACCATTTCATGGGGGTTGGATATCAGATATCCTCTATATCAGATCTTTATAGTATAATTCATACGGGAGCCACACTACAGTAATGAAGTAGCCAACAAGTTATTTAATGGTTCTGGTTGACCACAAAGGAAGAACGGTATTAAGGGGGCACAACATTGACAAGAAGAGAAACTTCTGGCCTACGGAATATGAATACATAATGAATCAATCTCTTTGAATGTTTTCAAAATTAATAAAAGATTTTTGCATGCTTTGACCAACAAACACTTCTCTCCCAGGAGGAGGAGACTTCCTCCACATTGGTCTACACTTCTTAGTCATCATAAGAGCATGATGATGGAGCTTTTAGCTAATGTAGATGCCAAGAAAAAAGACAATGGGTTTGTAATTCTGGTAATATAGTCTCCACGAGTATCCACACCTGATCAGGGCTGATTGGACTATATGTGACTTCTCTGAACCTAAACATCTCTGGAATCCACAGACTGATTCCAAATGTTTTATTCATATTATATTTTATTGGGTTACGATTTTGTTTACAGAGCTGTTTGTGGCCATGAAGACCAGAGAAGGGCCTCAGATCCTCTGAATGACCAGTTACAGTTGGCTGAAAACTCTCCTGGGTGTGCTGGGAACTGAACCACAGTTCTCTGACAGAGCAGTAATTGCCTTTGCAGCTGAGTTCCCACAAACTGAACCTTTAAAAAGTCTTCATTGTCATTTAAGTCTCAGATAAATAAATATTCATGTTTGATATCTCCCTTTCTTTGGGCCCTGGTCATTTGTTCTGTTTAGATCAGTCCATACAGTATTCCCCAATGAAATTCCTTTGGGCTGTGCTTATGGTCATCACCTAACTTGAATCCCAGTTTCCATCATGTCAGACAAAAACAAACAAGAACTTCAACAGGGCAGATATCATCTAGATTGTGTGAGACTCCTGTTCTGCCATTCACACCTGCAATTTTAACATAGTAGAGCTGTTTTAAATTCTGAGCCACCATGCTGCTTTCTTGCAGATGCAGTGTAAATGTTCCAGCAATACTGAACTCTAACCAGAAGTCATTGGTAACTACATTGGGTGCTGCCATTGGAAGACAGGTGTTGGTCATATCTGACTAGCTCCTAAAATCTCTTTATGCCTTTGAGCGAGGGATCAGTCTTTGAAGAGAGATTTCTCCCACAGCTTTGCTAGGTCATCTCTCAACATCTGTCTTGGCTCCTTGATTGCAGGTGTCATGATCTGTCCAGGCATGCAAAGATGGCTCCTATTATGCTCACCTTGCAGCAGAGGCTGAGCTGGTCTTCAGGGACAAGCCATTGCTGACGGGAGAGGAGGAAACCTCAAAGGATGAACTTTTTGAATCCCCACTTTTCGTATTGCTGAAAGGTTACGACATTGGGGTTCTTCATACTTTGGCATTTCTCTCCTTGGGAATTTCTGATCCAGAATTTGAACTTTGCCCAAACTGGGCTCTCTGGACAGCTGAGCAATCCCAGGTAAACTGACAGGTAATCTTTGCTTTCTTCATCAACCCTGTTTGGGTGTACTCTCAAACACCGTGCTATTTCTTCATTGGCCTCTAATGAGAACACTGGGCTTGAAATCCTTTTCTGAATTCCCCCCATGCAAAATGAGAAGTCGCTAATAGTCCACTCATAGCAGATTTTTTTTACACTGATCTGTGTGGAGCCCCAGCTCTTTGTCTCCATGTCCCCTGACATTTCTGCTGGAGGTAGTTTGAAGGTTAATCTTGACCTGAGAGAACACCAGAGGTTATTTACTCTTCATCCTATTGAACACGATTATAGGTATACTTTGGATTTTAGTTTCAATTTCCCTAAGTTCTCTCTCTCTCTCTCTCTCTCTCTCTCCCTCTCCGTATCCCTCTCCGTCTTCCTTTTCCTCTCTCTCCCTCTCACTCCGTCTCTCCCTCTCTTTTCCTCTCTCTCTCTCCCTCTCCCTTTCCCTCCCTCTCTCTTCCTCTCTCTCCCTCTCTTTGCCTATCTCCCTCCCCCTCTCCCTCTCCCTCCATCTCTCCCTCTTTCCCTCATCCCCCCCTCTCTCTTTCCCCCAAACACTGGAATTTCTATGTGTGTGTATGTGTTTGAGTTTCGTGACTCTTAGGTCAGTGGCCACTAGTTGGGCTATTCTATCCACCTCTGGATAGGAAAGTCTGTAAAACTTTATATATTCTCATCTCAAGTGTGTTGTATTTTCAGGGTCCTATAGAGAATGTACAGAATGAATTCCTTTATGTAAATAGACAGAGAATATAGAAGAATAACATACAGGCTGAGGTCTAGCTAATATAACAATGACTACAGTCAGTATTTACTTATTCCACAAGGTGTGAAGTCTCAGGTGTTCTTCAGTATATACTAATTCTTAAGAAGAAGGGTCTAATGCCAGTGAAGGAATGGGCTTGCTATTTAGATGAGAGCAGGAAGCCAAAGAAAAAAGCTTCCTTCTTCTTTATGCTTATTGTGGGCCTCCAGTAGAAGGTGTGGCCTAGTTAAGGGAGTGTCTTCTAGTCTGAAGATCTGGATTAAAGGTGTGTGTTTTTCTGCCTCAAGACTCAGATTAAAGGTGTATGTTTTCCTCAGATTAAATGTGTATGTTTTTTCTGACAAGAAGAATCTGCATTTGAACTGAATCTACCTACTTCAACTTAAGAAAAAAAATTCGCAGGGCACTGGGGGCACACGCCTTTAATCCCAATATTTGGGAGGCAGAGGCAGGCAGATTTCTGAGTTCAAGGCCATCCTTGTCTACAAAGTGAGTTCCAGGACAGCCATGGCTACACAGAGAAACACTGTCTTGAAAAAAAGCAAAAGAAAAAAATTTAAAAGGCATGCCTTCCACTTTAGTATGTCCACAAGTAGTGCAGACTAGAAGATTAACCATCACCAATATACTTTGCTTACTAGGGACAACCTTGCATAAATAAAGAGATGATGTAAATCTCTGCACAGATACTATTTACCCATGCACTGATCTTACAGATTGCTACCATAAACATGATCAGGGAAGGGGTGCTTTCCTTAACTGCTCAGGAGTCTGAGTGTTCACAAAATGTAAGGCATGTGGAAGAGCTCCTATATGGTGGGCAGGATCAGAGCCCCAAACCTCTGAAGATGGCTCTATTCTTTCCTGTGTTTTATTCCATTTAGACTTTGTACTTCCCCTCAGGGTCTTGAGGGCCCCCTTACCTCCTTCCTCTGAAGCTATCTGTTTTAGGCACCTCCTGCAGTCTTCTGGTTTTTCCTTGACTGCCAACAGCCTTTTTTACGGGTCTAGAGTCTGTTGCTTTTGTCCACTTATTTTTTAATCTTTTGTAGTCCTTTAATTAAATACTCTCTGCCACTATCACTAAATATCTCAAACACCTTTCCATAAGCTCTAAACCCACTGGAGGTTTTTTTTTTAAATATGCTGGCTAAGTAATAAAAGCTAGATCAACAGCTGCATTTGCTTCTGGTAATTTAGGGTCTGTGGGGGTGTGTTTTAATTACAAAACCCACACTTTTCATTGATGCAATTTAGCTAACAAAAATATATATCCAGGAGCAGAAACTTGAACATGAAAAACTAAGGTTAGGGAATGCAGATATTCCTGATGTATGGTCAAATCTTTGAAGTTCAGACTCCATTTTTAAAAACCTGTTCAAATTAACATCCTGGCACCTAGCATTAGTTTCCAAGTTGCCCCTCAACAAAACCTGAGCCTATCTCCAATAACACCAGCATCTTCAATTTACACCCCCTTAATCACTCTCTAAGCCAATCTCCAATAAGACCAGCATCTTCAATTTACATCCTCAACAAGACCAGGTTATTCCACCCATACCTGCACCCCCAGATTACAAAACCACCCCCTGGCTAATGACCACCAATGTAGAGGAGAACAGAAATTAACTTTATGTTAGACACATGGTGGTGGAGCACGCCTTTAATCCCAGCAATTTTGAGGTGGAGGCAGGCAGATTTCTGAGTTTGAGGCCAGCCTGGTCTACAAAGTGAGTTCCAGGACATCCAGGGCTACACAGAGAAACCCTGTCTCAGAGAAAAAACAAAACAAAAAAAAATAGTTTATGTTATGACACCCAGCACTAGCCAATTATGTTAAAGGTCACAGTAGCTTTACAATTAGATGTTTTCACATTTACTCCCTGCTTGCTGCTTAGTATATGGCCTTGCCACATAGATATCCAGGGTTCCCCAAACACCCAAATCACCTTACATGGATATGGTGTGGCAGGAGCTAACTCAAATAAAATAAAGATCCTTCTTAAGTTGCAACAGAGCACCTCTCTGTATTTTAGGAGATCACTAAAATTTCCCTGGCTCTACACTCCAACACTATGGACTATGATCAAATACACCTTGGTTTTAGGTTTAACTGGAAATGCTTTGTATGTGTTGGGGTTTGCATCCTGAATGACTTCTATCACGGAAATGTCTGGAAATGCCTCACACACGTTCTGGACACTGAATCAACTGATCATGGCTGAATTCTATGTGTCCAAACAGAAGTCATCCTAACCATTTTCTTTTCTTTTACAGCTTTATTTACTTATTATATGTAAGTACACTGTAGTTGTCCTCAGACACACCAGAAGGGGGTGTCCGACCTTACTATGAATGGTTGTGAGCCACCATGTGCTTGCTGGGAATTGAACTCGGGAACTCAGGAAGAGAGATCGGTGCTCTTAACCAGTGATCCATCTCTCCAGCCCATAACCATTTTCTTGAATAGAAGGCGGCATAGATGGATGTCTCAGATTTTTTTGGAACGACGATTGAAAGCTTCCTGTTCTCTCCAGACATGCTGAAGGAGCCTTGTACCATGCTCACCGTGCAGCAGAGGGTGGGCAGGTCTGCAGGGAGAAGCCAATGCCCATGGGAGAGCAGAAAAGATCACAAGCTGAGCTTTTTAAATCCCCTTATGGGTTTTGCAGTAACGTAATTTTTGTTATACTTCAATTCTTGATGTAGATGATGTTTACCTTCAATTCTTAGAAATAGCCTTGTCTTATACTCTGTGGTGCTGAGAAAGGAGACCTGAGCTCCCTTGTACACTGATACAACAAATTATGAGTAACATCAGTCTCAGAAACACAATGTTAGATGCTCTGCATCCTTCTTGGACCGTTTTCTGAAGGAAAATCTGATAAATATTAAGAAAGGAAGAAAGGGCCTGTGGGAGTAATGAGGGTACAAAGTGTGGAAACATTTAGCTCAATGCTTGGGAACTTGCCTAGCATGTTGAAGTCCGCAATTCTATCTCCTGCCAAACACACAGATGCAGCTTCCCACGGGTGACTGCTTGTATATGTGGACTGGCTCCTGAAAGAAGAAAACTGCCTGGTTTTGCCCTATACTGCTTCACTGAGTCTTTCCAGAACATGGGGCCAATCCTCTGTTCTCCTTGTACCTCATTTAATGTGTGGATTATGTTTTTGGTATTCCAGGTTTCTAGGTTAATATCTACTTACTAGTGCATTCATACCATAATTCATCTTTTGTGTCTGGTTTACCTCACTTAGTATGATGTTCTCCAGCTCCATCCATTTGCCTAAGAATTTCATGAATTCATTGTTTCCAATGGCTGAATAGTACTCCATTGTGTATATATACCACATTTTTTTTGCATCCACTCTTCTATTGAGGGATACCTGGGTTCTTTCCAGCTTCTGGCAATTATAAATAGGGCTGCTATGAACATAGTGAAACATGTATCCTTATTACATGCTGGGGAATCTTCTGGGTTTATGCCCAGGAGTGGTATAGCAGCATCTTCTGGAAGTGAGGTGCCAAGTTTTTGGAGGAACCGCCAGACTGATTTCCAGAGTGGTTGTACCAATTTGCAATCCCACCAGCAGTGGAAGAATGTTCCTCTTTCTTCACATGCTCGCCAACATCTGCTATCTCCTGGATTTTTAATCTTAGCCATTCTGACTGGTGTAAAGTGAAATCTCAGGGTTGTTTTGATTTGCATTTCCCTAATGACTAATGAAGTTGAGCAGTTTTTAAGATGCTTCTCTGCCATCCAAAGTTCTTCAGGTGAAAATTCTTTGTTTAACTCTGTACTCCATTTTTTTAATAGGGTTATTTCATTTTATAGAGTCTAACTTCTTGAGTTCTTTATATATATTGGATATTAGCCCTCTATCTGATGTAGGGTTGGTGAAGATCTTTTCCCAATTTGTTGGTTGCCAATTTGTCCTTTTGATAGTGTCCTTTGCTTTACAGAAACTTTGTAATTTTATGAGGTCCCATTTGTCAATTCTTGATCTTAGAGCATAAGCTATTGGTGTTCTGTTCAGGAACTTTCCCCCTGTACCGATGTCCTCAAGGGTCTTCCCCAGTATCTTTTCTATTAGCTTCAGAGTGTCTGACAGCTGATAAACAACTTCAGCAAAATGGCTCGTTACAAAATCAACTCAAGCAAATCAGTAGACTTCCTATACTCAAAGGATAAGCAGACTGAGAAAGAAATTAGGGAAATGACACCCTTCACAATAGCCACAAACTACAGAAAGTATCTTGGTGTCACTATGATCAAACAAGTGAAAGATATGTATGAAAAGATCTTCAAGTCTCTGAAAAAGGAATTGGAAGAAGACCTCAGAAAATGGAAAAATCTCCCATACTCATGGATTGGCAGGATTAATATAGTTAAAATGGCCATTTTGTCAAAAGCAATCTACAGATTCAATGCAATCCCTTTCAAAATCCCAACTCAGTTCTTCATAGAGTTAGAAAGAGCAATTCGATGTAATAAGGATACATGCTCCACTATGTTCATAGAAGCCCTTTTTATAATAGCCAGCAGCCGGAAAGAAACCAGGTTTCCCTAAATGGAGGAATGGATACAAAAAATGTCGTATATATACCCAGTGGAGTACTATTCAGCCATTAGAAACAATGAATTCATGAAATTCTTAGACAAATGGATGGAGCTGGAGAACATCATACTAAGTGAGGTAACCCCATCTCAAAAGACCTATATCATGGTATGTGCTCACTGGTAAGTGGATATTAGTCTAGAAACTTGGAATACCCAAGTCATAATCCACATATCAAATGATGTCCAAGAAGAATGGAGGAGTGGCCACTGGATCTGGAAAGGCTCAGTGCAGACATATAGGGCAATACCAGAACAAGGAAATGGGAAGGGGTGGATGGGGGAAAAGGAGGAGGGGAGAGGGCATATGGGACTTTCAGGAAGTGGGGAGCCAGGAAAGAAGAAATCATTTGAAATGTAAATAAAAAATAAATGGAATTTTAAAAAAAGATCAATTCTCAAATTCATCAGGAATAACAAAAAACCCAGGATAGATAAAACTATTCTCAGCAACATAAGAAAGTCTGGTGGAATCAGTATCCCTGACCTCAAGCAATACTACAGAGCAATAGTGTTAAAAAACTGCAGGGTATTGGTACAGTGACAGGCAGGAGAATCCATGGAACAGGATTGAAGGTCCAGAAATGAACCCACACACCTATGACCACTTGATCCTCGACAAAGAGGCTGAAAACATCCAATAGAAAAAAGATAACCTTTTCAACAAATGGTGCTGGTTCAACTGGAGGTCGGCATGCAGAAGAATGCGAATTGATCCATCCTTGTCTCTTTGTACTAAGCTCAAATCCAAATGGATCAAGGTCCTCTGAAGCCAGACACTCTGAAGCTATTAGAAAAGAAACTGGGGAAGACCCTTAAGGACATCGGTACAGGGTGAAAGTTTCTGAACAGAACACCAATAGCGTATGCTCTAAGATCAAGAATTGACAAATGTGACCTCATAAAATTACAAAGTTTCTGTAAGGCAGAGGACACCATCAAGAGGACAAATCAGCAACCAACAAATTGGGAAAAGATCTTCACCGATCCTACATCAGATAGAGGGCTAATATCGAATATATATAAAGAACTCAAGAAGTTAGACTCCAGAAAACCAAACAACCCTATTAAAAATGGGAAACAGAGTTAAACAAAGAATTCTCACCTGAAGAACTTCAGATGGCAGAGAAGCATCTTAAAAAATGCTCAACTTCATTAGACATTAGGGAACTGCAAATCAAAACAACCCTGAGATTTCACCTTACACCAGTCAGAATGGCTAGGATTAGAAATTCAGGAGACAGCAGGTGTTGGAGAGGGTGTGGAGAAAGAGGAACACTCCTCCACTGCTGGTGGGGTTGCAAATTGGTACAACCACTCTGGAAATCAGTCTGGCGGTTCCTCCGAAAAATGGGCACCTCACTTCCAGAAGATCCTGCTATACCACTCCTGGGCATATACCCAGAGGATTTCCCACCATGTAATAAGGATACATGCTCTACTATGTTCATAGCAGCCCTATTTATAATTGCCAGATGCTGGAAAGAACCCAGGAATCCCTCAACAGAAGAGTGGATGCAAAAAAAAAATGTGGTATATCTACACAATGGAGTACTATTCAGCCATTAGAAACAATGAATTTATGAAATTCTTAGGCAAATGGATGGAGCTAGAGAACATCATACTAAGTGAGGTAACCCTGACTCAAAAGGTGAGTCATGGTATGCACTCACTAATAAGTGGATATTAACCTAGAAAACTGGAATACCCAAAATATAATCCACACATCAAAAGAGGTACAAGAAGAAAGGAAGAGTGGCCCCTTGTTCTGGAAAGACTCAGCAAAGCAGTATTTGGCAAAACCAGAACAGGGAAGTGGTAAGGGGTGGGTGGGAGGACAGGGGGAGAGAAGGGAGCTTACAGGACTTTCGGGGAGTGGGGGCTAGAAAAGGGGAAATCATTTGAAATGTAAATATATCGAATCTAAAAAAAACATAAATTCAAGGCCAAAAAAAAAAAAAAAAGAAACTGGGGTAGACCCTTGAGGACGTGGGCACAGGGGGAAAGTTCCTGAACAGAACACCAATAGCTTATGCTCTAAGATCAGGAATTGACAAATGGGACCTCATAAAATTACAAAATTTCTGTAAGACAAAGGACACTGTCAAAAGGACAAAATGTCACCCAACAGATTGGGAAAGGATCTTCACCAACCCTAAATCCAACAGAGGACTAATATCCAATATATACAAAGAACTCAAGAACTTAAACCCCAGAGAACCAAATAACCCTATTAAAAATGGGGTACAAAGCTAAACAAAGAATTTTCACCTGAAGAACTTCAGACGGAGGCCAGAAGGGAAAGATATATGGCATCCTTGGATATAAAACAAATGGACAGTGAAGACTCCCACTGGTATTGTGGTACAGAGGTTGACAGAGATTGTGGAATTGGGTCTGGGAGAACTTTAGTATGAGAAGTTCTATAAGAGGTCTGGCTGGTGTTACAGAAAGCATGGCCTGGAGCCATGGTTCTCAACCTGTGGCTTCCTCATCCTCTTTGGGAGAGTAATGACCATTTCATGGGGGTTGAATATCAAAAATCCTCTATATCCGATTTTACAATATAATTCCTAACAGGAGCCACACTACAGTTATGAAGTAGCCACAAAGTAATTTAATGCTTCTGGTTGACCACAACAAGAAGAACTATTTTAAGAGGGCACAACATTGAGAAGAGGAGGAACTACTGGCCTACGGTGCATGAATCCATATGAAATGAATCCCTGCAAATGTTTTCAAAATACATAAAAGATTCTTGCATATCTTGACCAACAAACACTTCCCTCCCAGGAGGAGTAGACTTCCTCCACATTGGTCTACTCTTCTTAGTCATCATAAAAGCATGATGATGGAGCTTTTTGCTAATTTAGATGCCAAGAAAAAGACAAAGGATTTCTAATACTGGTAGGAAATCTGCACAAATATCTTGAGCTGAGCAGAGCTGATTGGACTATATGTGACTTCTCGGGACATAAACAGCTCTGAAATCCACCGAATGATTTCAACTGTTTTATTTTTATTATATTTTATTAGGTTAAGGTTTTGTATACAGAGCTGTTTGTGCCCATTGAGACCAGAGAAGTGTCTCAGATCCACTGCATCACCAGTTACAGGTGGCTGAAAAAACTCTCCGGTGTCTGCTGGAACTGAATCAGTTTTCTGAGAGAGCAGTAATTCCTTTTGCAGCTGAGTTCCCACAAACTGAGCCTTTAAAAAGTCTTCATTGTCATTTTAGTCTCAGATAAATAAACATTCATGTTTGATTTCTCCCTTTCTCTGGGCCCTGGTCATTTGTTCTGTTTAGATCAGTACATACAGTTTTTCTGGATGAAACTCTGTTGAGCTGTGCTTAGGGTCAGCACCTAACTTGAATCCCAGTTTCCAACGTGTCAGTCAAAAAATAAACAAGAACATCAACAGGGCAGTTGTCAACTTGATTGACTCAGACTCTTGTGCTGCCCTTCTCACACCTGCCATTTTAACATAGTACAGCTGTTTTAATCTTGAGCCACCATGCTATCTTGCCACAGATTCTGTATAAATGCTCCCATAATACTGTACTCTAACCAGAAGTCATTGATAGCTACATTGGGTGTTGCCATTGGAAGACAGGTGTTGGACATGTCTGACTAGCTTCTAAAATCTCTTTAGGCGTTTGAGTGAGGGCTCAAAGAAAATATTCTGTGCAGAATCCAGGGAGTGGAAGGCTTCAGCTGCCAAGTGGGGATGTGACTCCAACATTGACTTCCACTCCGAGGTCTCAGAGACCTCAGAGGAATGAAGTGCAATGAAATTCAGAGCCTGGGTCTTTAGATTCTTTCTGCTGTGGAGGTCAGCCAGGATGAGAGTGTGTGCAGCATTCTCCACAGAGAGGATCCTGCAGAGGGCATGCTCACACATGACCATCAAGTCCTCCAGGCCATACTTGTCAGCTGTTGTCAGCCCATCAGTGGCCATAGGGTAGCTGTTGAGGTGTGGTGCCTTCCCTGTGTAGATGAAGTCCATCATCTCCTTGAAGACCTGAGGATCCAGGTCAGGGATCTTCACAACGTTGGTTAGTCTCTCCTGCATTTCATGTTCAAACATGGCTCTGAAAACTGGAGAGCGAGCTGCTAGGATGGCCTTGTGAGCCCTGAATTCATGGTCACCTACCAATAGGGAGCAGTCTGTGAAAAGAGATTTCTCCCACAGCTTTGTTAGGTCATCTATTAACGTCTGCCTTGGATCCTTGTTTGCAGGTGTCAGGTTCTGTCCTCGCATGCTATAGAAGACTACCGCTATTCTCATCTTGCAGCAAAGGGTGAGCAGGTCTTGAGGGACATGCCAATGCTGAAGGGAGAGGGGGTAATTTCGAGAGAGGAACACTTTTAATCCCAGTGGTTGATTTGGCAGAAAGCAAGCAGCTTTCGTGCTCTTCATACTTTGAAATTTCTCTCCTTGGAAATTTATGATCCAGAACTGGAACTTGGCCCAAACTAGGCTTCCTGGTTGGCTGATCAACACCAGGTGAACTGACAGGTAACCTTTGCTTTCTTCATCAACCCCATTTGTGTGTACTCTCAAACATCATGCCACTTCTTCACTGGCCTCTGATGAGAACACTGGGCTTGTAATCTATTTCTGAATCCCCCACATGTAAGTTGAAAAGTTGCTAATGGTCCACTCAGCAGAATTTCTGAACCCTGTTCTGTGTGGAGTCCCAGCTCTTGGCTTCCATTTCCCCTGACATTTCTAAAGGAGGTAGAATTTGGAAGTTAAAGGTGATCTGAAAGAAGAACTAGAAGTCACTTATATGTCTTCCTCTTGGATACAATTATAGGTAAACATTCGATTTGAGTTTCAATTTCTCTAAATCTCTCTCTCTCTCTCTCTCTCTCTCTCTCTCTCTCTCTCTCTCTGTCTGTCTGTCTTTCATTGTCTCTCTCTCTTTCCCTCTCCCTCTTCATCTCCTCTCTTAGTATCCCTACTTAACTCCCCTCCCAAGGCTGCAAATAAACTCTATTCTATGCTAGTCCTGTCATATGACTGGTACCCTAGGGGCAAGGGAAGCCTTAGCATGGTCCAGCCAGAGTACCCCTCCCACCCTTACCATAGGCATGTCCTGCATTTCTTTTTATAAAACACAGCATTGATGTTGTGACTCAGATTTAGAAACTTACAGGTTAACATCTCCCTCTGCCACATGAACTTGCCAGCAACAATATTACTCTCTAGAGCTATCCATCCAAACATCAGCAAATTGGTTAGCTCCCTCTCCCACACTGGTCATTGTATACATCCCCTGGTCCCAAGGGAGGGGTGTTGACCTCACAGCCACTTTATGGTGTCCTGGTGGATGGTGACATTTACAGTCTTTAAGACTGGCATCCTTGCTCACTCCTCATTTTAGGACATTTTCCCTTGAGTGAGATTTCCTCTCTCCTCTGCATCATTTCCTTTTCTCACTGTTGTGAAACCCCAGGCCTTTGTGGACCATTCTCCTCACAGCCCACTCAGGTACTGGCCTGAGCTCAGACCACAACGCAAAGCTTGAAGTCTTAGTGAACTGACCCTCTTGTTGTTTAGTTATAAACATTTCCTCAGAATGCTGCTAGCAGAAATTAATAACTGCCGATCTCACCCAGAAAGGGTATATCTTCGCTGACACTCCCATGCTCCCTCCTGAGATGCCACGGACTCTTAAAGGCTTCCAAATTCACAGGCTAAATTTGGCCCCAATATCCACTAAGCAATAACTCTCCATTGCTGTTTGAGGGCACTTAAATTTTTACAAACCTCTCACCAGCCATTCAGATAAATGGAAAGATTTCTATGCAGGGCCCCCTCCCACTACCTCCATCTCTTGCAACTTTACTTCTTTGCTCTCCCTCCCACATACAGGCACAGTGAGAAGGCTGCCTTGATTGTGGTATGATAAACACTGAGAAACAGTGTTCCACCTTGATCTATGGCTGCCTCTATTCTCCTATCTCTGTTCCCCCTTGCTTTCTTGCTCCCTGCCTGACCCAAAACGATGGGACACAAAACATGCTATGCTAGAGCCGAGTTGCAGGTAGACAGAGCACAGCTGCAGGCCCTGCCTCTTATTCCCTGACCCACCCAAGGTGCTTCCTTCCTTGCCCTGCCCCACTTGTGCCCTGCTTACACGAGGTTGAGCTGCTGCCTATGCTTCTGTGCTCCTGGGGTCCCCGCACCACCACCACTGTCAGCTCTCTGAATTCTTTCCATTCTGTTCTGCATCAGCTCTAAACCAGGTGTGACAGCTGAGCTGCTCCATGCACAGATCAGACCCACTGCTCTGTACACATCAACAGAGGCTGACTACAGTGAAAGGGGAGACCTGCTGTCCACCAGACAAAATGTGTCCATTCATCTCCATACGTATGTCCTTTTACATGTTTTTATCTGCCTAATCACAATTATTTCTGCCATTCCCACATATAACAAACACACTACATTCCTCTAGGCAGAGTTGTAGCTTCAGTGCTACCTTTGTTCTGGGCAGTCTTGTAAGTGTCTGCCATCTTTTTTGTAGGAAAATAAGGTTTTCCTATGCTTTTGCTTCAGCACCATCTTTTTTTTCTTTTTTATCTTTTTTTTATTCGATATATTTTTTATTTACATTTCAAATGATTTCCCCTTTTCAGGTCCCCCACTCCCCGAAGTCACATAAGCTCCCTTCCATCCCCCTGTTCTCCCATCCACCCCTTCAGCACTACCTTTGTTCTGGGCAGTCTTGTGAGTGTCTGCCATCTTTTTTGTGAGCAGATAAGGTTTTCCTATGCTTTTGCTTCAGCACCATCTTAAATAAGGGAGGTCAGATGAATGGCTGTAGCTTTAGTGCCATCTTAGTTAATGACAGTCCCATGATCACCCAGCATCTTTGTTATGGGCAGTTCCTACCTCACTGCCTCCTCACCTTAGAACATCGTGACAGGGTCTCTGATGTCTATCCTGCCTTGATAAATAATAATTTAAATATTAATTTAAAGATTTAGAATAGCAAACAGGTAAAAGATCACTGCTTTAAGTTAAAGATTGCCTAACTCAGATATGCTTAATTGATACTAGCTCTCATTCTTCTCAGAAAGTGCTAAATGTAACAACAAATGTTTAAGCTTATTAGGACAGAAAGACTCCATAGCATAACAGTTACCACCCCCTCCCCCAACCAAGATCTCTGAAAAGATGTATGCAGTGACAAAACTGGCTAGACTGCATTATGATAAGCACTGAGGTTCTGTGCTCCATTGCCTTGCTGATGCCGGCACTCAGCCTACATTATTGTAAAACTGAGGATAACCAGAAAGTTAAATGTCTCATATTGCCTAGGACAGGGTGGGTCATTTCTCACAAATTTTGGGGTTTTTTTTTTTTGAGTCAGGGTTTCTCTGTGTAGTCCTGGCTGTCCTGGAACTCACTCTGTAGACCAAGTTGGCCTTGAACTCAGAAATCCACCTGCCTCTGCCTCCCAAGTGCTGGGATTAAAGGCGTGCACCACCATGCCCAGCTTTCTCCCACATTTCTACTCCTCAAGAAAAAAGCTTCTTGTCTTCTGGGCCTAATGGCCACATTGACTCTGCCCGAGTTATGATGGAGAACCCAGGTACCTGGGAAAATTGTCTAGGTAGTGGACTATTGAGCAAACTCTGTCATTTTAATTAATGACTTCTAGATTTTAATTTACTTTTCATAAATGTCTAACTACATTGACAGCTAAGCTAACTCTAGAAAACAGAACCCTAATTCTTTACCCCAAATCTAAATCTCCCACTTTATTAGCTCATTAGTCAATTTGTTAACTAATTATGACTACCAGATATCTTTTTTTTTTTTTTTTGGAACTATCTTTTCTTTATTTTTTTTTTCATTTTTATTCTTTTTTTTTATTCGATATAATTTATGTACATTTCAAATGATTTCCCCTTTTCTAGCCCCCCCCCACTCCCCGAAAGTCCCCTAAGCCCCCTTCTCTTCCCCTGTCCTCCCTCCCACCCCTTCCCAGTTCCCCGTTCTGGTTTTGCCAAATACTGTTTCACTGAGTCTTTCCAGAACCAGGGACCACTCCTGCTTTCTTCTTGTATCTCATTTGATGTGTGGATTATGTTTTGGGTATTCCAGTTTTCTAGGTTAATAACCACTTATTAGTGAGTGCATACCATGATTCACCTTTTGAGTCTGGGTTACCTGACTTAGTATGATGTTCTCTAGCTCCATCCATTTGCCTAAGAATTTCATGAATTCATTGTTTCTAATGGCTGAATAGTACTCCATTGTGTAGATATACCACATTTTTTGTATCCACTCTTCTGTTGAGGGATACCTGGGTTCTTTCCAGCATCTGGCAATTATAAATAGGGCTGCTATGAACATAGTAGAGCATGTATCCTTATTACATGGTGGGGAATCCTCTGGGTATATGCCCAGGAGTGGTATAGCAGGATCTTCTGGAAGTGAGGTGCCCAGTTTTCGGAGGAACCGCCAGACTGCTTTCCAGAGTGGTTGTACCAATTTGCAACCCCACCAGCAGTGGAGGAGTGTTCCTCTTTCTCCGCACCCTCTCCAACACCTGCTGTCTCCTGAATTTTTAATCTTAGCCATTCTGACTGGTGTAAGATGAAATCTTAGGGTTGTTTTGATTTCCATTTCCCTAATGACTAATGAAGTTGAGCATTTTTTAAGATGCTTCTCCGCCATCCAAAGTTCTTCAGGTGAGAATTCTTTGTTTAACTCTGTACCCCATTTTTTAATAGGGTTGTTCGGTTTTCTGGAGTCTAACTTCTTGAGTTCTTTATATATATTGGATATTAGCCCTCTATCTGATGTAGGATTGGTGAAGATCTTTTCCCAATTTGTTGGTTGCCGATCTGTCCTCTTGATGGTGTCCTTTGACTTACAGAAACTCTGTAACCTTATGAGGTCCCATTTGTCAATTCTTGCTCTTAGAGCATACGCTGTTGGTGTTCTGTTCAGAAACTTTCTCCCTGTACCGATGTCCTCAAGGGTCTTCCCCAGTTTCTTTTCTATTAGCTTCAGAGTGTCTGGCTTTATGTGGAGGTCCTTGATCCATTTGGATTTGAGCTTAGTACAAGGAGACAAGGATGGATCAATTCGCATTCTTCTGCATGCTGATCTCCAGTTGAACCAGCACCATTTGTTGAAAAGGCTATCTTTTTTCCATTGGATGTTTTCAGCCTCTTTGTCGAGGATCAAGTGGCCATAGGTGTGTGGGTTCATTTCTGGATCTTCAATCCTGTTCCATTGATCCTCCTGCCTGTCACTGTACCAATACCATGCAGTTTTTAACACTATTGCTCTGTAGTATTGCTTGAGGTCAGGGATACTGATTCCCCCAGATTTTCTTTTGTTGCTGAGAATAGTTTTAGCTATCCTGGGTTTTTTGTTGTTCCAGATGAATTTGATAATTGCTCTTTCTAACTCTGTGAAGAATTGAGTTGGGATTTTGATGGGTATTGCATTGAATCTGTAAAATGCTTTAGGCAAAATGGCCATTTTAACTATATTGATTCTACCGATCCATGAGCATGGGAGGTTTTCCCATTTTTTGAGGTCTTCTTCCATTTCCTTCTTCAGAGTCTTGAAGTTCTTGTCATACAGATCTTTCACATGTTTGGTAAGAGTCACCCCAAGATACTTTATAGTGTTTGTGGCTATTGTGAAGGGGGTCATTTCCCTAATTTCTTTCTCAGTCTGCTTATCCTTTGAGTATAGGAAGGCCACTGATTTGCTTGAGTTGATTTTATAACCTGCCACTTTGCTGAAGTTGTTTATCAGCTGTAGGAGCTCTCTAGTGGAGTTCTTTGGGTCACTTATGTAGACGATCATGTCGTCTGCAAATAATGATAGTTTGACTTCCTCCTTTCCAATTTGTATCCCTTTGACCTCCTTATGTTGTCGAATTGCCCGAGCTAGTACCTCAAGTACAATATTGAAAAGATAAGGAGAAAGGGGGCAGCCTTGTCTGGGCCCTGATTTCAGTGGGATTGCTTCAAGTTTCTCTCCGTTTAGTTTGATGCTGGCTACCGGTTTGCTGTATATTGCTTTTACTATGTTTAGGTATGGGCCTTGAATTCCTGTTCTCTCCAAGACTTTAAGCATGAAAGGATGCTGAATTTTGTCAAATGCTTTTTCAGCATCCAATGAAATGACCATGTGGTTTTGTTCTTTGAGTTTGTTTATGTAGTGGATTGTATTGATGGATTTCCGTATATTGAACCAACCCTGCATTCCCGGGATAAAGCCTACTTGATCATGGTGGATGATCGTTTTGATGTGTTCTTGGATTCGGTTGGCAAGAATTTTATTGAGTATTTTTGCATCGATGTTCATAAGGGAAATTGGTCTGAAGTTCTCTTTCTTTGTTGGATCTTTGTGTGGCTTTGGTATCAGCGTAATTGTGGCTTCGTAGAAGGAATTGGGTAGTGTTCCTTCTGTTTCTATTTTGTGGAATAGTTTGAAGAGTATTGGTGTTAACTCTTCTTTGAAGGTCTGGTAGAATTCTGCACTGAAACCATCTGGTCCTGTGCTTTTTTTGGTTGGAAGACTTTCTATGACTCCTTCTATTTCTTTAGGCTTTATGGGACTGTTCAGATGATCTAGTTGGTCCTGATTTAATTTTGGTATTTGGTATCTGTCAAGGAAATTGTCCATTTCCTCCAGATTCTCCAGTTTTGTTGAGTACAGGCTCTTGTAGTAGGATCTGATGATTTTTTGGATTTCCTCAGTTTCCGTTGTTATGTCTCCCTTTTCATTTCTAAATTTGTTAATTTGGATACTTTCTCTGTGCCCTTTGGTCAGTCTGGCTAAGGGTTTATCTATCTTGTTGATTTGCTCAAAGAACCAGCTCCTGGTTTTGTTGATTTTTTGTATGGTTCTCTTTGTTTCTACTTGATTGATTTCGGCCCTGAGTTTGATGATTTCCTGCCTTCTACTCCTCCTGGGTGAAATAGCTTCTTTTTGTTCTAGGGCTTTCAGGTGTGTCATTAAGTTGGTAATGTATGCTCTCTCCATTTTCTTTTTGGAGGCACTCAGGGCTATGAGTTTTCCTCTTAGCACTGCTTTCATTGTGTCCCATAGATTTGGGTATGTTGTGTTTTCATTTTCATTGTGTTCTAAAAAGTCTTTAATTTCTTTCTTTATTTCTTCCTTGACCAAGGTGTCATTGAGTAGAGTATTGTTCAATTTCCACGTGTATGTGGGTTTTCTGTTGTTTCTGTTGCTATTGAAGACCACTTTTATTCCATAGTGATCAGATAGGAGGCATGGGATTAGTTCTATCTTCTTATATTTGTTGAGGTCTGTCTTGTGACCAATTATATGGTCGATTTTGGAGAAGGTACCATGAGGTGCTGAAAAAAAAGGTATATTCTTTTGTTTTAGGATAGAATGTTCTATATATATCAGTTAAATCTAATTGGTCCAAAGCTTCAATTAGTTTCATTGTGTCCTTGTTTAGTTTCTGTTTTCCTGATCGGTCCATTGAGGAAAGTGGAGTGTTGAAGTCACCCACAATTATTGTGTTAGGTGCAATGTGTGCTTTGAGTTTTAATAAAGTTTCTTTTATGAAAGAGGGTGCCCTTGCATTTGGAGCATAGATGTTCAGGATTGAGAGTTCTTCTTGTTGTATTTTTCCTTTGACCAGCAAGAAGTGTCCCTCAGAGTCTCTTTTGATGACTTTGGGTTGAAAGTCAATTTTATCTGATATTAAAATGGCTACTCCAGCTTGTTTCCTGAGACCATTTGCTTGTAAAATTGTCTCCCAGCCTTTTACTCTAAGGTAGTGTTTGTCTTTGACCCTGAGGTGTGTTTCCTGTAAGCAGCAAAATGTAGGGTCTTGTTTACGTATCCAGTCAGTTAGTCTGTGTCTTTTTATTGGGGCATTGAGTCCATTGATGTTAAGAGATATTAAGGAATAGTGATTGTTACTTCCTATCATTTTTGACGTTATTTTTTAAATTTGATTGCTTAACTTCTTTTGGGTTTGATGAAAGGTTACTATCTTGCTTTTTTCAGGGTGAAGTTTCCCTCCTTGTATTGATGTTGTCCTCCTATTATCCTTTTTAGGGCTGGGTTTGTGGATAGATATTGGGTGAACTTGGTTTTGTCGTGAAATATCTTAGTTTCTCCATCTATGGTGATTGAGAGTTTTGCTGGATATAGTAGTTTTGGTTGGCATTTGTGTTCTCTTAGAGTCTGCATGAGATCTGCCCAGGACCTTCTAGCCTTCATAGTCTCAGGTGAAAAGTCTGCTGTGATTCTGATAGGTCTTCCTTTATATGTTACTTGGCCTTTTTCTCTTACTGCCTTTAATATTCTTTCTTTGTTTAGAACATTTGGTGTTTTGATTATTATGTGACGGGAAGTATTTCTGTTCTGGTCCAGTCTGTTTGGAGTTCTGTAGGCTTCTTGTATATTCATGGGCATCTCTCTCTTTAGGTTAGGGAAGTTTTCTTCCATAATTTTATTGAAGATATTTGCTGGCCCTTTAAGTTGTAAATCTTCACTCTCATCTATGCCTATAATCCTTAGGTTTGGTCTTCTCATTGTGTCCTGGATTTCCGACTACCAGATATCTTATCAAAGACAGACAAGTTTGCCTCACTCACAGGATTCAAGATAAAGTACACACAGTTCAGATATAACCTTTCAGACCTACCCTTCTGTTACTTCCTTTTCTAAGCTCAATTCCCAGTGACTAAATGCTTCAAATTTATCTTCCCTGTTATGCCACTGTCCTAACATTAATAGTTTTTATAAATTAGCATAACCTTAATAAAACACTCTACTATACAATCCCACTTTTATAATTGTAAGTCCAAATTTGAAGTTTCCTTTGACTGTCTTTAACCTATAGACTTAAAGAGTTTCTCATTCTAAATATTTTAACTCTAAACTCAAGGTGTTTCTCATGCTAAACTATATGATCAATTATCATATTCACAAGGTTGTCAAATTTTCCAGTTAATTGTCTTTTCAATACATACTTCAAAATGCTTCTCATTATACTACATTTGTATACAGTCAGTCTCCTAGAGAGAAAAAAAGCCCTTCTGGTTCCTGTTCCACAAAAGGTTTCTGTCTTCCCAAAGCTCATCCTGAAGACTTCTCATGCTATTAACTACATTTATCTCTTTTGTAAACTTATAAGCTCCAAGAAACACAATGAGATTGACCTCTCATGGATGAAACAGACTCCATTTGGATAAGTACAACTGCCAATCAATAGCCTAAGTTCCCACTTGTGACCTATTCCAGACCATGGGATTCCTCTCCTCTTCCCTGGGATTGGGACTTTCCTCACACCAACCAACAAGACACAAATGGTTCGACTGGATCTGATCCTCTTCCTAAAGATGGTTCCACAAACCCTGGATAGCAAGGAAACAGCCAACTTTCTAAGATGGAACCAACTTCCCAATAGAAATTTTCTTTAGTTTCGCAAATACACATCCTCCCAAAACAGCAGGAAATAGCTAAAGATCACGGAGTCCCTATCCCTGCTCCACCATCATTTCTGCCTAGTTTTCACCTTTATTTTAAATTAATCCAAAATGAAGGAATGTTAGAATTCTTTCTAGGGTCCACCCAACAGTTTCCTAGCAATAACCAGGT
The DNA here is from genome assembly GCF_947179515.1 of Apodemus sylvaticus. Taxonomy (NCBI): domain Eukaryota; kingdom Metazoa; phylum Chordata; class Mammalia; order Rodentia; family Muridae; genus Apodemus; species Apodemus sylvaticus. Next base: position 69,793,182 of record NC_067475.1, read on the forward strand.
ACTGTTGACTCACCATGAAAGGAGATGTTTGCCCCCTACTTCTCTCTGATCATCTTTTAGTCTTTTCCTCTCCCAAACTCTGTAATCACTTTCTCCCTCACTCCTGTTACACCATCCTCCTCATTCTCCATGTGTTACTAGACAGATTCTCCTCTTCTCTCCTCTCCCTCTTCTCTCCCTCTCTCTCTCTCTCTCTCTCTCTCTCTTTCTCTCTCCCTCTCTCTCTCTCTTACGCTATCTCTCTGTGTGTCTTTCTCTACCTCTACTTCCTTCTCATCCCTACTCAACTCAATTTCCCATGGTCTAAATAAACTCTATTCCATACAAAAGCTATATTAAACTATATACGCATGCTATACATTCTCATTTCAAGTATATTTCATTAGTCAGGGTTCTGTAGAGAACCTGTAGAATGAATTCCTCCACATAAATTGAAAGTGGATATCTGAATATAACATACAGACTGAGGTCCAGCTTTTCAACAATGGGTAAAGCCAGTACTTACTTAGTCCACAAGGTTTGAAGTCTCAGGTTTACTTCAGTATATGCTGGAATTCTGAAGTAGGGTCTAATGCCACTGAAGGAATGGGCTTGCTAGTAAGATGAGAGCAGGCAGGCAAAGACACAAAGCTTCCTTCCTCATTTGCTTATATAGGCCTCCAATAGAAGGCATGGCCCCATTAAGGGTGGGTCTTCTAGTCTCAAATTCTGGATTAAAGGTGTTTGTTTTCCTCCCTGAAGACTCAGATTAAAGGTATGTGATTTTCTAACTTAATAGTCTGTGTTTGAATTGGACTATCTGTTTCAATTTAAGCAAAAAAAAATGTTTTTAAAGACACACCCTCCAGTTTTGGATGTTACTTAAGTCCACAGGTAGTCTAGACAAGAGTAGGCATCACCTTTGCTTACTGGGATCAGTCTTCCCTAAATGAAGGTAACATGTCAATCTCTGCACAGATATTATTTATACTTGTGCTGGTCTAACACTGATTTTGCCATAAGCATGATCAAAGATGGGGTGTTTTCCTTAACTTGTCATCTGTCTTGTTGTTCACCAAATGTAGGGCATGTGGAAAAGCTCCTTTATGGAGTGCAGGAAGCAGAGCCACAAACCTCTGAAGGGTTAAAGCATATATTCAACACATATCAAAGAATAGGGTGTTATTACTGCCCTCATTTAAACTGACAGGTAAAATTCTGCCTGTGACTCTCATCTCTTCAGTTGTCATGTCTTAGAGAGACCCACATCCTAGAGGACATGGAAATAATTACTGTGTTTCAGTCAGCTCCACAGCTCCTAGCTCTCCGGTATGTCTTGCTCCAATTTTGCTTATCCCTCAATATTCAATAACTGAATCTATTTTAATTTTTTATTCCCACATTAGACTTATTGAAACTTATTAGTCACTTCTGAACATCAGTGACTCTGTATCTCATGCTTTTGGTGCCTCAATAGGAGGATCCCCTGCTTGACGTCTAACATTTGAAATCTTGTGGATGATCACAGTGCAACAGGCCCTTTGCATGAGAGATGTTCTAAATTGTTTTCTTAGCTCCTAGGGACAAGCTTATGTAGGTAGAAGTTGCCTCCTATAGGAGAACTGAGACCCCCTGGGCAGCAACCATAGGCTTTGCTAATGAAATCTCTGTTGCAGAGTGGGACCTCTGTGAGGTATTTTGTTAGGGGGTGGCAGAGAGGTGTGATTTTATGGATGACTTGCCAGAGCCAATAGAATTTTGTACCACACAGAAGGAATATAGCCCTGGAAGCATCCTCATACTAGAGAACACAACTTGTCATTACAAAAAAACAACAGTCAAATGTATGTAGAAAGAGACAGGGTGTGTTGGAAGAGAGGGTGGGGGGGGGGAGAGAAACAGAGATGAGAGAGACAGAGACAAAGACAGAGACAGATAGGGAGACAGAGGCTACACAGACAACCAGTGGTAGCTGTCACATGTCCAGAAAGATGAGAATCTGGGGATGTATTTAACACTTTCTGGACACTGGTGTCTAAACTGAAGATGCCTTCTCATACCATACTTACCTTCAGGAATGACAGTGCAGGTACCTTTCAAATAATTCAAATAATTTCCTAGAAAAGTAACTTTTATTTGCACATATTAATTGTTGTCTCTGAGGCTTTCTGCCTTGATCTGCTCATCTAAGACTAGTCCTGGAAGGTTCTAGCTTCCCTCAATTCATATCTCGGTTTAGAATGCTCTCAGCTTCTGAGACTTACAGCTGAATAAGCTCACCACTTTCTAGTTCTCTCTGACCTCTGGCAGTCTGCTTTAATTTGTTCTGGCTCAAAAGTCTGCTCCACTGTAACTGACTCAGTCTGGCTTTTCTCATCTTCTCCTGAATTGCTCACGTGGTCTCATACTAACTTTCACAATCACTTCTAATCTTCAAGGTCCTCTCACTCTCTGGCTCATTCTATCTTTACCTGTTTCTTCTCTCTTTCTCTCTGCAGTGATCTCTTTCCTTTCTTCTCTCTTCTAGTAATGGTTGGGCATATCCTTTTCTGTCTAATCTTTCTTTAATTTTTTAGTTTCTCTGAACATTGGTGCTTCTTTCTATAAACTAACTTTACCTTAAGTGTTTGGAATTAAAGGTGTGTACTAAGTGAATGTCTGTATTCCACCCAGAAGGATTAAAGGTGTGTGCCAAGACTGAGCCACTCCACAACTAAAAACAGTTTTCTTCCAAGCATAACACAATTTTGGGGTTCACAATTTGATCAAATATGCTGTGACAGTTTTCTTTTAGTATGGAGGTGTCAGGCACTACTATGTGTTTTGGGAACACATTGATTAAGGTAAATCTTGGGAATCTGGATCTCAGGTTGAACACCCTCTGGAATTCCTTGACCACTGCCCTCTTCCTTGCCTGAGAAGCTCAGAGAACCTAGTGTCTCAAATTGTAGTCTCTGAAACTTCTGTGGATTTGATCTTGGGACAGCATAAGAAGGGTTGGTGGGCACTCCCTGGAAGAAGAAGAAGTTTTGTTCAAGGTTGCCTAATAAATTGCTTGGAGGAAGAAAACTCCCCGGTGTCCTGTTATCTCTTGCTGGACATGGGGGGTCAGTATTTACTTATTCTGAAAGGTATGAAGTCTCAGGTGTTCTTCACTATGTACTGGAGGTCTTAAGAAGAAGGGTCTAATGCCAGTGAAGGAATGGGCATGCTATTGAGATGATAGCAGGAAGCCAAAGTAAAAAAGCTCCCTTCTTCTTTATGCTTATAGTGGGCCTGCAGTAGAAGGTGTGGCCTAGTTAAGGGAGTGTCTTCTAGTCTGAAGATATGGATTAAAGGTATGTGTTTTTCTGCCTCAAGACTCAGATTAAAGGTGTATGTTTTTCTCAGATTAAATGTGTATGTCCCCCCCCCACCAGAAGAATCTGCATTTTAACTGAATCTACCTACTTCAACTTAAGAAAAATATTTAGCCATGCACTGGTGCCACACGCCTTTAATCCCAATACTGCAGAGGCAGGCGGATTTCAGAGTTCAAGGCCACCACCCCCTGCGTAATGACCACCAAAGCAGAGGGGAACAGAAGTTAACTTTATGTTAGACACATGGTGGTGGAGCATGCCTTTAATCCCAGCAATTGTGAGGTGGAGGCAGGCAGATTTCTGAGTTTGAGGCCATCCTGGTCTACAAAGTGAGTTCCAGGACATCCAGGGCTACACAGAGAAACCCTGTCTCAGAGGAAAAACAAAACAAAAAAAATAGTTTATGTTATGACACCCAGCACCAGCCAATTATGTTAAAGGACACAGTAGCTTTACAATTAGATGTTTTCACATTTACTCCCTGCTTGCTGCTTAGTATATAGCCTTGCCACATAGATATCCAGGGCTCCCCAAACACCGAAATCACCTTACATGGATATGGTGTGGCAGGAGCTAACTCAAATAAAATAAAGATCCTTCTTGAGTTGCAACAGAGCACCTCTCTGTGTTTTAGGAGATCACTAAAATTTCTCTGGCTCTACATTCCAACACTATGGACTATGATCAAATACACCTTGGTTTTACTTTTAACTAGAAATGCTTTGTATGTGTTGGGGTTTGCATCCTGAATGACTTCTATCACGGAAATGTCTGGAAATGCCTCACACACGTTCTGGACACTGAATCAACTGATCATGGCTGAATTCTATGTGTCCAAACAGAAGTCATCCTAACCATTTTCTTTTCTTTTACAGCTTTATTTACTTATTATATGTAAGTACACTGTAGTTGTCCTCAGACACACCAGAAGAGGGTGTCAGACCTTACTATGAATGGTTGTGTGCCACCATGTGGTTGCCGGGAATTGAACTCAGGAACTCAGGAAGAGAGATCGGTGCTCATAACCAGTGAGCCATCTCTCCAGCCCTTAACCATTTTCTGGGATAGAAAACAGGATAGGTGGATGTCTCAGATTTTTTGAACCTTGATTGCAAGCTTCCTGTTCTGTCCAGAAATGCTGGAGGAGCCTTGTACCATGCTCACCTTGCAGCAGAGGGTGGGCTGGTCTGCAGGGAGAAGCCAATGCCCATGGGAGAGCAGAAAAGCTCACAAGCTGAGCTTTTTATATCCCCTTATGGGTTTTGCAGTAACGTAATTTTTGTTATATTCAGTTCTTGATGTAGATGATATTTGCCTTCAATTCTTAGAAATAGCCTTGTCTTATACTCTGTGGTGCTGAGAAAGGAGACCTGAGCTCCCTTGTACACTGATACAACAAATTATGAGTAACATCAATCTCAGAAACAAAATGTTAGATGCTCTGCATCCTTCTTGGACCAAGTTCTCTGAAGGAAAATCTGATAAATAATTAAGAAAGGAAGAAAGGGCCTGTGTCAGTAATGAGGGTACAAAGTGTGGAAACGTTTAGCTCAATGCTTGGGAACTTGCCTAGCATGTTTAGATCCCTAATTCTATATCCTGCCAAACACACAGATGCAGCTTCCCACAGGTGACTGCTTGTATATGTGGACTGGCTCCTGAAAGAAGAAAACTGCCTGGAGACTGAGCAGAGGATGGCAGAGGCACACTGAACACTGCATTGCATGATCTCTTAGGCATTCCTTAAAGGAATCACTGAGTCAGGGTGTGTAGTTCTCAGGAATAATCTTATCTGGGAGGCGATCCAGAGCAGTTAACTGGTGACACTTGGGAGAATGGCAGAGTTCTCATTGAGGTTTTGACTATCAGAAAAGGACCCAATAATAGTCCCATTATAAAAGAGCTTAATAATCACTGATATAATTTTAGGAAATCTAATAAGATCATCATTAAGCCTTAAGTCATCTATTTGTCTATTTAGCATTGCTATAAAATAGTATATCTTCATAGACCTGCAGAGATATGCTCCAAAGGGGTGTGCTATTACTTAGTGATTATAGATATAGATATAGATATAGATATAGATATAGATATAGATATAGATATAGATATAGATATAGATATAGATATAGATATAGATATAGATATAGATCACTAAGTGATATATATAGATATAGATATTTAATAATAATAGGAAGAGCATATTAATAACTGGAATCTTCCCTAAAATGAATCTTTTACAGCCTTTCTAAAGAAGGGTGAACCTGTCACAGATTATATAATACTCTGAAGCAGGCCATCTTAGCATAATCTCCTACTACTTATCAGTATAGCTCTTTCATTTCATTAGTTAGAGTCACCCCAAGATAATTTATGCTGTTTGTGGCTATTGTGAAGGGTGTCATTTCCCTAATTTCTTTCTCAGTCTGCTTGTCCTTTCAGAATACAAAGGCTACTGATTTGCTTCAGTTGATTTTGTAACCAGCCACTTTTTTTGAACTTGTTTATCAGCTGTAGGAGTTCTCTGATAGAGTTTTTTGGCTCACTTAAGTATACTATCATATCATCTTCAAATATTGACACTTTGACTTTTTCCAATCCAATTTGTATCCCATTGACCTCCTTATGTTGTCTAATTGCTCTAGCTAGGACTTCAAGTACTATATTGAAAAGATATGGAGAGAGTGGGCAGCCTTGTCTAGTCCCTGATTTTAGTGGGATTGCTTCAAGTTTCTCTCCATTTAGTTTGATGTTGGCTACCGGTTTGCTGTATATTTCTTTTACTATGTGTAGATATGGGCCTTGAAATCCTCTCCTTTCCAAGACTTTTAGCATTAAAGGATGCTGAGCTTTGTCAAGTATTTTTTCAGCATCTAATGAAATGATCATGGTTTTTTGTCTTTGAGTTTGTTTATGTAGTGTTTAAAATGGATGGATTTCCATATATTGAACTATCCCTCGATCTCTGGGATTGAAGCCTACTTAATCTTGGAGGATGATCGTTTTGATGTGTTCTTGGATTCAGTGGACAAGAATTTTATTGAGTATTTTACATTGATATTCATAAGGGAAATTGGCCCGAAATTCTCTTTCTTAGTTGGATCTTTGTGTGGTTTTGGTATCAGCATAATTGTGGCTTCGTAGAAGGAGTTGGGTAGTGTTCCTTCTGTTTCTATTTGGTGGGATACTTTGAAGAGTATTGGTGTTAAGTCTTCTTTCTTTGAAGGTTTGATAGAATTCTGCACTAAAACCATCTGGTCCTGTGCATTTATTGGCCGGAAGACTTTCTATTACCCCTTCTATTTCTTTAGGGGTTATGGGTCTGTTTAGATGATCTATTTGATCCTGATTTAATTTGGTATTTGGTATCTGTCTAAGAAATTGTCCATTTCCCCCAGATTTTCCAGTTGTGTTGAGTACAGGCTTTTGTAGTAGAATCTGATGATTTTTTGAATTTCCTCAGTTTCTGTTGTTATATCTCCCTTTTCATTTCTAATTTTGTTAATTTGGATACAGTTTCTGTGCCCTTTTGTCCCTTCCCCCACAGCATTGAGCTGGACTTCTCAGCCCATTCCATTCAAGCTGTGACATTCCTGGCTGGCAGCCCCCACCCTTCAGCTGGTGTTATCTCAGGCCTTTGTTCCCCTTAGAACAATACAGCTGCTTTCACCTTGACACTTTCACCTTGATAACAAAGGCTGCCTCAGGGCAGTCTCACTTGGAGACCAGCAGAGACCTATGAGACTTGAAGCAGGCGAACTGCTGAGAAGAAGAGCCAAGGAATTCGTGGCCTTCCCCCTTGATGGGGGGGGAGGGAAGGGTTGTTTTCTAAAGACTATATATATTGGATAAATAATAGTAAAATCAGTCTCGATGGGCAAAATATTGTCCTGACTCATTTCTCTTTAGTCCCCTTCCCGTTTATCCCCAGAATTCTCTTCCAGGTCTCCAGTTCACATGCAGCCGTGGGCGGCTACATAATGGCGCCTTGAACACGAACCGACCTGATACAGGAGAATTTCCTGAGGTAACCCTATCTGGCAAAGCTTCGAAGAAAAAAAGGAAAGAAGATGGTATCCGCACGGTAAACAACTATAGGAGTTAAATGCTAGCGCTAGTGTAAAATTTTATCCTTTGAAACTATTGTTGTGGGTGCAGAAGGATATGGCTAGGCAAGCAGAATTTTGTTGACCCAGCACAGTAGCTGCTTGGGATAGATAGATAGATAGATAGATAGATAGATAGATAGATAGATAGATAGATAGATAGATAGATAGGGAAAAAATGGGACAGGAAAGTTCGCGCGGAAACTTGCTCCCCGCAGCATCCTAGGGCTGCTTCAGGCAAAAGGGATAGGGTTTAAGGAAGGAAGGTTAGAGGATTTTTGGATCAAATATATTCTTGCTGTCCTTGGTTCCAAGAAAAACGAACGTTAAACGAGAGAACCTGGGAGAGAATTGGGAATTCGCTAAAGGCAGCCAAGGCAGATAATATTACCCTCTGCCTCTGGACACTTATAAAGGATATTATAGATGAAGGAGGCCTGGAGGAATTAGATATGATTCAAGAACTTGAGGAATCTCAAGAAGAAAGCCTGCCAGAGAGGACCTCCGCAAAGAAGGACCCTCCCCACTCTAAGTTACAAAAACGCAGAGATAGTGCTGATGAGCTAATTATAGAAAAGGTAACTCATCCCAAAAATAGAACAGCTGAATCTCATGGGGAAAAATAGGCCCCTATCGTGCCCTCTGCTCTGCCTATGACTCTGATGGCAGGAGATGAGATCCAGAGAGATATGCAGTTACAAAAATTGGAGTTTGACATTAAGCTGGAGAAATTGACTAATGAATTACAGGAGCTAAAAAGGGTATCAAATAGTAGAGAGAACAATGATCCTGGGACATGCCAATCACCACTAGAAGGAGCTGTAAGCCAGGCTCGTGGAGAAGGGCAGGATGCATCAGAACTCTTAGCTTTTCCTGTCCTTGAGATCGAAGACCAGGAGAATAGGATTATACAATATCAGACATTGAAATTCAAAGTGATAAAAGAATTAAAGGCAGCTGTAGCTCAGTATGGCCCTACAGCCCCTTTTATACAAGCTTTATTGGATACTGTGATAGAGTCAAATTTAACTCCACAGGATTGGAAAACTTTGTGTAAGGCTATTTTGTCAGGAGGAGATTTCTTGCTTTGGAGTTCTGAATGGCGTGAGGCTAGCAAAAGAACTGCCACCGTAAATACTCAGGCAGGCCATCCAGAATGGAATGCTGATATGTTACTGGGAGAAGGCGTATTTGAAGGAAATACTAATCAGATTGGTTTTCCCATCGCAGTGTATGCGCAGATTGAGATGGCTGCCCGCTATGCTTGGAATCTTTTACCATCGAAGGGAGATCATAGGGGAAGCTTAACAGGTGTCAAACAGGCTCCTGATGAGCTTTGTCAGGATTTTGTGGATAGATTATTAAAAACAGCTAATAGAATTTTTGGAAATTCTCAGGCAGAAAATCCATTGATCGCTCAGCTAGCTTATGAAAATGTTAAGGCAGCCTGCCGGGAGGCCATCAGACCTCACAGGGAACACAGACTTGGCTGGTTATATTCATCTCTGTTCTGAAATTGGTGCCTCATATAATCAGGGTCTAGCAATAGCTGCAGCGTTCCAGGGGACCACCATCCAGGGAATACTTTCGCAGAGACAAGGAAATAAAAGGTGTTTTAAATGTGGTAGTCTGGGTCATTTTAAAGGTGATTGCCCTGATAACAGGGGTGCTATAAGAGGGCAATCAGTTTGCTCCCCAGAAATCTGTCCTAAGTGTGGGGGAGAGACGTTTATCACAAATGAATCTGGTTGGAGGAAAAACTCCTCAGACTTTGCTTTTTTGTTTTAAAGATTTACAGCAAGCTTTAGCCGCTAAAGGATTGCAAATAGCTCCAGAGAAAATACAAACGCAGGATCCGTATAATTATCTGGGTTTCAAACTTACAGATCAAGCTGTTTTTTCCGAGAAGATAATTATTTGCAGGAACAATTTAAAAACTTTACATGATTTTCAGAAGTTATTGGGTGACATTAACTGGCTTCAGCCATATTTAAAGCTTACTACAGGAGAATTACGACCTTTATTTGATATTCTAAAGGGGAATGCTGACCCGACATCCCCTAGATTATTAACTTCAGAAGGACATTTGGCTTTACAGCTAGTGGAGAAGGCTATTGAAAATCAATTTGTTACCTATATAGATTATTCTTTACCTTTGCATCTGCTAATTTTTAATACGACTCATTCGCCTACAGGTTTATTATGGCAAAAGGCTCCTCTGATGTGGATTCATTTGAGGGTGTCTTCAAGGCATAATATCTTGCCATATTATGAGGCAGTAGCCCAAGTAATTGTACTTGGAAGAAAGCAGGCGCTAACTTATTTTGGCAAAGAACCAGATGTTATTATTCAGCCTTATAACGTAGATCAAGATGCTTGGTTAAAACAGCATAGCACAGATTGGTTGCTTGCTCAAATAGGCTTTGAAGGGACTGTAGATAACCATTATCCTCAAGACAAATTGATAAAGTTTTTAAATATGCATGAGGTTTTATTTCCTAAAATGACACCTTTACAGCCCTTGCATAACGCTCTTTTAATTTTCACAGATGTTTCTTCCAAAGGAAGAGCTGGATATCTTATTAATAATCAACAGGTGGATATAGAGACCCCTGGGCTTTCTGCTCAGTCATCAGAACTGACAGCGGTGTTGTGTGTCTTTCAATCTGTAAATAGTACTTTTAATCTCTTTACTGACAGTGTTTACGTTGCATTTTATGTACCACAATTAGAGACCTGCGGCACATTTAATTTTAATACACCAGCAGGATCCTTTTTATCACAATTGCAAAGTATCATTCTTGCTAGGAAAACTCCCTTTTACATTGGCCATATAAGAGCTCACTCCGGTCTTCCTGGAGCCTTAGCTGAAGGCAATCAGTGCATTGACAGAGCTCTAATAGGAGAGGCTTTAGTTTTAGAACTTGTAGAAATGGCTAGATGTGATCATGATAAATTTCATCTTTCTAGCCATACATTAAGACTCTGTCATAAGATCACAAAGGAGCAAGCAAGAATGATTGTAAAACAATGCCCTAATTGCCTTACTTTAGCACCAGTGCCTCACTTAGGGGTTAATCCACAAGGCCTTATACCTAATCAAATTTGGCAAATGGATGTAACTCACTATGCAGAATTTGGAAAATTAAAAGTTATACATGTTTGCATTGTTACTTGCTCAGGACTTCTTTTTGCCTCTCTACATTTGGGAGAAGCCTCTAAAAATGTAATTGATCACTGTTTACAAGTCTTTAACACCATGGGATTACCCAAGGTCATTAAGACAGACAATGGGCCAGCCTATTCTGGTAAGAACTTTATCTCATTTTGTAAAAAATTTGGAATTAAACATAAAACTAGAATTCCTTATAACCCAATTGGTCAAGGAATCGTCAAGCATGCTCATTGCACCCTTAAAAACTGGCTTTTTAAAACAAAGAAGGGGAATCTATAGCCCCCCAGGTCACCCAGAGCGCATCTTGCTTTTGTTTTGTTCGGTTTTTTTTTTGTTTGTTTGTTTGTTTTTTTATTCAATATACTTTTTATTTACATTTCAAATGATTTCCCCTTTTCTAGCCCCCAACTGCCCGAAAGTCCCGTAAGCCCCCTTCTCTCCCTCCGATGTCCTCCCACCCACCCCTTCCCACTTCCCTGTTCTGGTTTTGCCGAATACTGCTTCACTGAGTCTTTCCAGAACAAGGGGCCACTCCTCCTTTCTTCTTGTACCTCAGTTGATGTGTGGATTATGTTTTGGGTATTCCAGTTTTCTAGGTTAATATCCACTTATTAGTGAGTGCATACCATGATTCACCTTTTGAGTCTGGGTTACCACACTTAGTATGATGTTCTCTAGCTCCATCCATTTGGGCCTTTGTTCCCCTAGAACAATGCAGCTGCTTTCACCTTGACAACCAAGGCTGCCTCAGGGCAGTCTCACCTGGAGACAAGCAGAGACCTGCGAGACTTGAAAATTCTCTTCCAGGTCTCCACTTCACATGTGGCCACGGGCTTCTACACCCTTTGGTTAGTCTGGCTAAGGGTTTATCTATCTTGTTGATTTTTTTCAAAGAACCAGATCCTGGTTTTCTTGATTCTTTGTATGGTACACTTTGTTTCTACTTGATTGATTTCAGCCCTGAGTTTGATGATTTCCTGACTTCTTCTCAACCTGGGTGAATTAGCTTCTTTTTGTTCCAGGGCTTTCAATTGTTCTGTTAAGCTTCTAGTGTATTCTCTCTCCAATTTCTTTTTGGAGGCACTCAAAGGTATGAGTTTTCCTCTTAGCACTGCTTTCATGTGTCCCATAGATTTGTGTATGTTGTGCCTTCATTTTCATTAAATTCTAAGAAATTTTTGATTTCTTTCTTTATTTCTTCCTTGAGCAAGGTATCACTGAATAGACTATTGTTCAGTTTCCATGTGTATGTGGGCTTTCTGTTGTTTTTATTGTTATTAAAGACCACTTACACCATAGGGATCTGATAGGAGGCATGGGATTATTTTGATCTTCTAATATTTGTTGAGGTCTGTCTTGTGACCAACTATATGATCGATTTTGGAGAAGGTACCATGAGGTGCTGAGAAAATGGTATATTCTTTTACTTTGGGATGACAAGTTCTATATATATATGTGTGTGTGTGTGTTTGTTAAATCCAGTTGGTCCAAAGCCTCAGTTAATTTTACTGACTCCCTGTTTAGTTTCTGTTTTCTTGATCGGTCCATTGAGGAGAGTGGGGTGTTGAAGTCACCCACGATTATTGTGTTAGGTGCAATGTGTGCTTTGAGCTTTAGTAAAGTTTCTTTTATGAAACTTTATGAGGGTGCCCTTGCATTTGGAGCATAGATGTTCAGGATTGAGAGTTCTTCTTGTTGTCAAAGAGTTTTCCTTTGACAAGCAAGAAATGTCCTTCTGTGTCTCTTTTGATTGAAAGTCAATTTTATCTGATATTAGAATGGCAACTCCTGCTTGTTTCCTGAGACTATTTGCTTGTAGAATTGTCTTCCAGCCTTTTACTCTAAGGCAGTTTTATTCTTTGACACTGAGGTGTGTTTTCTGTATGCAGTGAAATGCAGGGTCCTGTTTATGTATCCAGTCTGTTAGTCTATGTCTTTTTATTGGGGAATTGAGTCCATTGATGTGAAGAGATATTAAGGAGTAGTGGCTATTGCTTCTTATCATTTTTGATGTTAATTTTATACTCGTGTGGTTATCTTCTTTTGGGTTTGATGAAAGAAGTTTAATATCCTGCTTTTTCCAGGGTATAGTTTGCCTCGTTGTAATGCTGTTTTCCCCCTCTTATCCTTTGTAGGGCTGGGTTTGTGGAAAAATATTGTGTAAATTTGGTTTTGTCATGGAATATCTTGGTTTCTCCATCTATGGTGATTGAGAGTTTCGCTGGGTATTTTAGTCTTGGCTGGCATTTGTGTTCTCTTAGAGTCTGCATGAGCTCCATCCAGGATCTTCTGGCTTTCATGGTCTCTGGTGAGAAGTCTGGAGTAATTCTGATAGGTCTTCCTTTATATGTTACTTGCCCTTTTTCTCTTACTGCCCTAAGTATTCTTTCTTTGTTTAGTACATTTTGGGGTTTTGATTATTATGTGACAGGAGGTGTTTCTTTTCTGGTCCAGTCTGTTTGGAGTTCTGTAGGCTTCTTGTCTATTCATGGGCATCTCTCTCTCTTTAGGTTAGGGAAGTTTTCTTCCATAATTTTGTTGAAGATACTTGCTGGCCTTTTCAGTTGTAAATCTTCACTTTCATCAATGCATATAATCTTTAGGTTTGGCTTTCTCCTTGATATGATAGTATAATTAAGTGACTCCCAAAAAAACCTCCACCTGAGAACACCTACAGCTTATAAACAACTTTAGCAAAGTGGCCAGATGTAAAATTAATTCAAACAAATAAGTAGCCTTCCTATACTCAAAGGATAAACAGGCTGAGAAAGAAATTAGGGAAGAAGAAATAGAAGAAGACCTCAGAAGATGAAAATATCTCCCATGCTTGTGGATTACCAGGATTAATAAAGTAAAAATGGCCGTCTTGTCAAAAGCAATCTACAGATTCAATGCAATCCCCATCAAAATTCTAACTCAATTCTTCAAAGAGTGAGAAAGTGCAATTCTCAAACTCATCTGGAATTACAAAAAACCCATGGTGCCTTTTCACAGATAAAGAACACCAACTAAAACAAACCAGATGATAGATAACCCAGTGACCTGGAGTAAAACACCAGTAAAATACTACTAGTCTTTTTTGTAAAAAGGTAAAATAAAATAACACCTAATAATCCTTTAAGCCTACTAATCTCCTTAATTAATACCTTATTCACTCAGCAGAGAAGCTTCCTCCTGCAGCAGATTGGAGCAAATACAGAGATTAACACCCAGACATTATGCAGAGAGAGACAGAGACAGAGACATTGGAGAGACAGAGACAGAGAGAGAAAGATCTTCATACACACAACTGTAAATGAGATGTTTCCCTTAAATCCATGCCCTCATAGTTCAGAGAGCCCTAAGGAAGACAATCAGAAGCAGGGAGGGAGACACAGGGAATGGAGGTCCTCAGGAAGACAACGCCCTTTGAATCCCCTTTAACTCGAAGACACTGAGGCAGCAGTCCCATGGCCTACATGGATCTGTACCAGCTGTCCTTTTCTGATGACAGACAGAAATGTAGAGGATCCATATTGAAAAGGACGTGGGAAAGAAGTAGAAGAATTGAGGAAAATACTATTCACTCAGATTATACAGTATTAAAAAGAATTCATGCTTAATTAAAGAAAGGGGAGGAGGAGCAGATGCCTGGGGAGAAAATATAGTAGTTTTCCAGAACTTTCAGAATGAGATAAGAAGTGTTTCTAAGTAGAGCCCCTCTGGTTATATTCTAGTGCAATGCCATTAGGGACATTAAATTCAGTGAGAGAGTAAAATAAAATACATAAACTTGCTCTTTCATATTCTTGGTATCTTAGTCAGGGTTTCCATTCCTGCACAAACATCATGACCAAGAAGCAAGTTGGGAAGGAAAGGGTTTATTCAGTTACACTTCTGCATTGCTGTTCATCACAAAAGGAAGTCAGGATTGGAACTCAAGCAGGGTTGGAAGCAGTAGCTGATGCAGAGGCCATGAAGAGATGTTCCTTACTGGCTTGCTCCCCCTGGCTTACTCAGCCTGCTTTCTTATAGAACCCAAGAACACCAGGCCAGAGGTGGTACCACACTCAAGGGGCCCTCCCCACTTGATTACTAATTGAGAAAATGCCCCACAGCTGGATCTCATGGAGGCACTTCCCCAACTGAAGCTCCTTTCTCTGTAATAACTCCAGCCTGTGTCAAGTTGACACACAAAACCAGCCAGTACACTTGGCTGGTTCTCCCAATTCTGAGAAAAACCTTATCTCCCTCCTGTGGATCTCTATTGCCTCAATCAATGTTTTAGAAAAATGGTTTACTTCATGTTTAGAGTGTTGTTTCTGCATGCCTATCTGCATGTGTGCTACCCACAGAATCCAGAAGAGGGCACTAGATCCCATGAGGCTGGCACCTAGACTTTTGTGAGTTGCCCATTGCTACTAGGAATGAAACCTGGTTCTATTGATTGGCAGCAAGAGCACTAAGTGCTCGGTCATCTCTTCAGGCCCTGTCCCATTTGATTCTGATTACACACCTGTGGTCGTCCTCAGCATGAGGTCAAGTTGAAGGGAAACTTGACAAGTGAATTCTGAGGAATCTGGGATACAGAGCTAACAGAGCACAATCTCTTCTTTCAGGTTCATCCTCTCAGCATCAGTCTTTGGAATGAGGAATTCAGCCTCTGTCCCTATAGTTTCTCCATCTTCCAACACAGTTGTGTCACGCCATTCCCTGACTATTACTAATATTGAAGAGTTTGGGAGTCCATGAAAATATTTTATTATCCTCTATTGGAAATTTTTGCAGGTTTTTGTATCTGGTGACTAGCTCTATCTTGTGTTATTGGAATTAAGAAAAAATACCATTCTGGCATACTAAATTATATTATACTGTGTAAATTACAAACCATGGAATTTATTCCCACAGTGTGAAGGTCAGGAAGGATCAACACATGCATTTCTTCATAAATGACACCTTCTCTAGGGATATAATGGTAGAAGAGCCAATTGGCAAGGACCTCCTCACTTCCTTTATACTCTTTGACTCTTTATATGGTAATAGCTCAACAGTCAAGGCAGGCCTCAAAGCCATGGTTAAGCATGAATATCTCGATCTCATCCTTGCTCGATCTGAAACATGTTGGGATTCCTGGACTGAATTTTGTATGAGAGTACTTTCCTATTCCTAAGGATTAACATATGACAAAATCACCTTACAGAGGCCCTGCTTTTCTTTCTTTTTTATTGAAAATTATTTCTCCACACAAAATATTCAGATTACAATTTGCCTTTCCCCATCTACTTCCAGTCCCTCGCCATCTCGTTACTCACTGTACTGCTCAGGTCTCACTCCTTCCAGTTAGATGACAAGCAGAAAAACAAAACCAGGATGAAAAACAAAGAAAAGACACATGAAACATACATGCACTTACACACAAATGCATAAAGTCAATAAAACACAAAATCATGAACCAAAACATAAAATCAAAAGTGTAGAAAAATGACTAAACAAAGCATATGAGAGAAATTAAAAAGTACAATTCAGCATTTGTGTAGGCCATCAATTCCTTGATATTTGGCGTACACTTAAATATTCGTCGTAAAATATAAATGCCAACTCATCAGAAAAGGAAAAGACAATGAAGATGTTCTTTTAAAGATTCAGTTTGCAGAAACTCAGCTGCAAAAGCTATCACTTTTTCTCTCAGAGAACTCTAGTTCAGTTCCCAGCACACACAGAATTTTCCACTACCTGTAACTGGTGACCCAGAGAATCTGAAGCCCTCCTCTGGTCTCCTTGGCCACAAACAACTCTGTAGACAAAACCTCAACCAACTAAAATATAATATGAATAAAACTTTTGAAATCAGACTGGATTTCAAAAATGTTTATGTTCAGATAAGTAACATGTAATCCAATCAGCTGAGCTCAGCTGTAGATGTTTGTACAGACCCCTCACTGCCCTATCAGTATTAGAAACCTTTGGTCTATTTTCTTAGAATTTAATCTTGGCAAATGAGAACCCCATCACCATGCTCTCTTGATGCCTGGGAAGAGTAGGCCAAAGTAGAGGACATCTACTCCTTCTGGGAGAACAGTGTTTGTGGGTCAAGTCATGCAAAAATCTTTTATGTGTTTTGAAAACATTCAAAAGGATTGATTCATTATGAATTCATAGTCTCTAGGCCAGTGGTTGTCAAACTTCCTAATCTTGTGCCCCCTTAATACAGTTCTTCAAGTTGTGGTCAACCAAAACCATTAAAGTGCTTTGTGGATACTTCATAATTGCAATGTTGCTACTTTTATGAACCATACTGTAATTATCTGATATACAGGATATCTGATATTAAACCCATGTGAATGTGTCATTAGACTGCCAAAGGGATGGGGATCAACAGGTTGAGAACCATGGCTCTAGGCCATGCCTACCAGAAAACAAGGTAGATTTCCTATAAATCTTCTTTCAGTTGGCCCAGACCCAATTCCACAATATCAACTCCATCTCTAGCACAACACCTGCGGGAGTCTTCACTGCCCATTCTTCCCATATCCTGTGGATCACACAGATCTTCCCCTCTAACCTCCCTCTCCCCACTCTCTGCTCTGTCCTGTCTGAAGGCCCCAAGCCAGGCTTGTGTTCCTGCTAACAAAAGTGCCCATCTTTCCATGGTAACAGAAGGCTAAAGGCAGATCCACACCTCTCTTTGCTCCCCCACTTACAATTTCCCCATTCTCATTCCCAGATCTATAGCAGGAAATCTGCTGTTTTTTTCTTTTGGATAAAGCACAAACCCCAGTTGATCACAAAGAACTTATCCCCCAATCTTCCTTCCCCCAACTCAGCCCATCATCTCAGCCTCCAACACCAGCAGACAATCTCTAAGAACACAGCAAAAGAACAGGGCAGGGAAACAGGTATGGAAACTGAAGAATTCATCACTCCCTCCTCCATGCCAAATTCAATTCCCCAGTCTCATCTATAGAGCTATATCATAAGACCAGCTGTGGGCTGGAGAGATGGCTCAGCGGTTAGGAGCACTTACTGCTCTTCCAAAGGTCCTGAGTTCTAATCCCAGAAACCATATCGTGGTGGCTCACAACCATCTGTGGTGGGATCAGATGCCCTCTTCTGGGGTGTCTAAAAACAGCTACAGTGTATTTACATATAATAAATAAATAAATCTTTAAAAAAAAAAAGCAAGACCAGCTGTAGCCTTCCTTTCTACCTGCCTACATTTCCTGAGAGTTCCAGAGACAATTCCTTTTTAAGCCCCCTCCCCTTAACTCCTTGTTGAATTCTAGCCCCTAACTCCAACATGCACTCTCTGATAACTCACTGACCAATGCTGACAAGGAAGCACAAAACTGCCTGTAGATCTTCCCCTCTCTTTCACTTCTTGTAGAACCACACCTACCAGTCTAATCCTCAACTCCATAGCAAACCTTTGGGGTGACCTAATTTCACTGTCTCTCCCAATTCCAAGAAGACAAAATAAGCAGATTCTGGTGCAATCTATTCCCTCCGATGAACCCCTTCAGACCTCTAACCTATCGCCATTCCTAAGTGTTAGCTCCCTGTATACAGAAACCTTAAACAACCAAAACTATAAGGTCCAAAGAAAAATTCCTGCCTGACAGCAGTGATGGCTGTTCTCAATTGTAAACTTGACTATATCTGTAATGAACTGCAACCCAGAAGATTTATAAAAGTCTTGTAAGTGTAAAGAAAGGATTAGGTCCTGGCCTTTAATCCCAGCATTCAGTAAATAAAGGCATTCAGATCTTTGAGTTCAAGGTCAGTTACAGAACTAATTCTAAAACAGACAAGTCTAGGCTGTGAAAGATATAATAGAACCAAGAGGGCTTGTTCTACTCCCAGCAAGCAGCCGCAGTGGGCAGTTTGGGGCATGTGGCTCTAGGTTAGAGTCCCTTTTTTATCAAGATGTAGAGCTGTTGGCTCTTCCAGCACCAATCCTGCCTGCAGGATGATATACTTCCCACATTGATGAAAATGGACAGAACCACCAAAATTGTAAGCCAACCCCAACTAAAGGTGCTTTGTAAGGGGTAAACTCAAGTTTGACTTTGTAGGAATTGTTTTGGTCATGAAGTCTCTTCACAGGCATAAAACCCTAACTAAGAAAATGTACAGCAATTACGCTCTTCAAAAATACAGAAAGGAGAGAGCTGTGGAAGGAGAGAAGCCCCACGACCATACTCCCTGCCTGCCGGGACAGAAAAGGGTCACTAGGTACTATATAACCCTGAGCTTTAGATTTCTGGTGTTGCAAACCGCCAGGGGTCTGCCTGCACTCAGGAACTGAGCACATAGGCAGTTCATCTGCAAGCCAGTCCATCGCGGGACCTGTGTCCTATGTGAGAATCAACAGAGGGAGTGACCCCCACCACACCATCTTGTTCCACAATAGAGCAGATAGAGAAGACCTGGTTGACCTTGACAACATAAGTATAACTTTGCTTGAGGCAAGACTGAGAAGGGCTCCAAAGGCACAAAAGAGGAAGGCGGCATATCAGTAATCTGTGCCAGAGGAAACCCAGTCATCCAGTGTTGCAGAGATAACCTTAAAGATCCACAGTAAGTTGAAGCACCAGCCAGTGACAATAAGACCATCTAAAACCTGGGAGAATTAGATGGCTAAAAGCAAAGGAAAATGTAGGAACATTACGAACAGAAGCCAAGGCATTATGGCAGCATCCTAACCCAATTCTCCAACAATAGCAAGTCCTGCATACCCCAACACACCAGAAAAACAAGATTTGGATTTAAAATCACTGGTCATGATGCTGGTACAGGAACACATGAAGGACATACTTGAAATTCAGGAGAAAATGGATCAAAAATTAGAAGCCCTTACAAGGGAAACACAAAAATCATTGAAAGAAATTCAGGAGAATACAAAAGCCAATAAGGAGGAAACGCAAATGTGACCTCATAAAATTACAAAGTTTCTGTAAGGCAGAGGACACCATCAAGAGGACAAATCGGCAATCAACAAATTGGGAAAAGATCTTCATCAATCCTACATCAGATAGAGGGCTAATATCCAATATATATAAAGAACTCAAGAAGTTAGACTCCAGAAAACCAAACAACCCTATTAAAAAATGGGATACAGAGTTAAACAAAGAATTCTCACCTGAAGAACTTCGGATGGCGGAGAAGCATCTTAAAAAATGCTCAATTTCATTAGTCATTAGGGAAATGCAAATCAAAACAACCCTAAGATTTCATCTTACACCAGTCAGAATGGCTAAGATTAAAAATTCAGGAGACAGCAGGTGTTGGAGAGGGTGTGGAGAAAGAGGAACACTCCTCCACTGCTGGTGGGGTTGCAAATTGGTACAACCACTCTGGAAAGCAGTCTGGCTGTTCCTCCGAAAACTGGGCACCCCACTTCCAGAAGATCCTGCTATACCACTCCTGGGCATATACCCAAAAGACTCCCCACCATGTAATAAGGATACATGTTCTACTATGTTCATAGCAGCCCTATTTATAATTGCCAGATGCTGGAAAGAACCTAGGTATCCCTCAACAGAAGAGTGGATGCAAAAAATGTGGTATATCTACACAATGGACTACTATTCAGCCATTAGAAACAATGAATTCATGAAATTCTTAGGCAAATGGATGGAGCTAGAGAATATCATACTAAGTGAGGTAACCCAGACTCAAAGGGTGAATCATGATATGCACTCACTAATAAGTGGATATTAACCTAGAAAACTGGAATACCCAAAACATAATCCACACATCAAATGAGGTACAAGAAGAAAGGAGGAGTGGCCCCTGTTTCTGGAAAGACTCAGTGAAACAGTATTCGGCAAAACCAGAACGGCGAAGTGGGAAGGGGTGGGTGGGAGGACAGGGGAAGAGAAGGGGGCTTACGGGACTTATGGGGAGGGGGGGGGCTAGAAAAGGGAAATCATTTGAAATGTAAATAAATTATATCGAATAAAAAAAAAAAGAAAACCTTAGGAAGAAATCAGGGACCATAGACGCAAATATCAACAACAGAATACAAGAGATAGAAGAAAGAATCTCATATGCCGAAGATACCATAGAAACCATGGACTCAACAGTTAAAGAAAATGCAAAATGCAAAAAGCTTGTAACCCAAAACATCCAGGAAATCCAGAACACAATGAGAAACCCAAATCTAAGGATTATAGGCATTGATGAGAGTGAAGATTTACAACTTGAAGGGCCAGCAAATATCTCCAACAAAATTATGGAAGAAAACTTCCCTAACCTAAAGAGAGAGATGCCCATGAATATACAAGAAGCCTACAGAACTCCAAACATTCTTAGGCAAATGGATGGAGCTAGAGAACATCATATTAAGTGAGGTAACGCACACTCAAAAGATGAATCATGGTATGCACTCACTAATAAGTGGATATTAACCTAGAAACCTGGATTACCCAAAACATAATCTACACATCCAATGAGGTACAAGAAGAAAGGAAGAGTGGCCCCTTGTTCTGGAAAGACTCAATAAAGCAGTATTCAGCAAACCAGAATGGGGAAGTGGGAAGGGGTGGGTGGGAGGACAGGGGGAGAGAAGGGGACTTACGGGAGTTTTGGGGAGTGGGGGGGCTAGGAAAGGGGAAATCATTTGAAATGTAAATAAAAAATATACCAAATAAAAAAAATTAAAAAAAAAAGAAGATTAATGGAACAACTGAAAGCCCTGAAACAAGAAGAAGCTAATTCACCCAGGAGGAGAAGAAGACAGGAAATCATCAAACTCGGGGCTGAAATCAATCAAGTAGAAACCAAGAGAACCATACAAAGAATAAACAAAACCAAAAGCTGATTCTTTAAAAAATCAACAAGATAGATAAACCCTTAGCCAGACTAACCAAAGGGCACAGAGAAAGTATCCAAATTAACAAAATTAGAAATGAAAATGGAGATATTACAACAGAAACCAAGGAAATTCAAAAAATCATCAGATCCTACTACAAAAATCTGTACTCAACACAACTGGAGAATCTGGAGTAAATAGACATTTTCTTAGACAGATACCAATTACCAAAATTAATCCAGGATGAAATAGACCATCTAAACAGACCCATAACCCCTAAAGAAATAGAAGGGGTCATAGATAGGCTTCCGACCAAAAAAAGCACAGGACCAAATGGTTTCGGTGCACAATTCTATCATACCTTCAAAGAAGACTTAACATCAATACTCTTCAAATTTTTCTACAAAATAGAAACAGAAGGAACACTACCCAACTCCTTCTTCGAAGCCACTATTACGCTGATACCAAAACCACATAAAGACCCAACTAGGAAAGAGAATTTCAGGCCAATTTCCCTTGTGAATATCGATGCAAAAATACTAAATAAAATTCTTGCCCACCAAATCCAAGAACACATCAAAATGATCATCCACCATGATCAAGAAGGCTTCATCCAAGGGATGCAGGGATGGTTGAATATAAGGAAATCCATAAATGCTATCCACTACATAAACAAACTCAAAGGAAAAAACCACATGAACATTTCATTAGATGCTGAAAAAGCATTTGACAAAATTCAGCATCCTTTCATGCTAAAAGTCTTGGAAAGGACAGGAATTCAAGGCCCATATCAAAAGATAGTAAAAGCAATATACAGCAAACCGGTAGCCAACATCAAACTAAATGGAGAGAAACTTGAAGCAATCCCACTAAAATCAGTGACTAGACAAGGCTCTCCATATCTTTTCAATACAGTTCTTGATGTCTTAGCTAGAGCAATTAGACAACATAAGGAAGTCAAAGGGATACAAATTGGAAAGGAAGAAGTCAAACAATCACTATTTGCAGATGAAATGATAGTATACATAAGTGACCCTAAAAAAACTCTACTAGAGAACTCCTACGGCTGATAAACAACTTCAGCAAAGTGGCTGGCTACAAAATCAATGCAAGCAAATCAGTAGCCTTTATATATTCAAAGGATAAACAGCCTGAGAAAGAAATTAGGGAAATGACTCCTTTCATAATAGCTAAAAACCGCATAAAGTATCTTGGGGTGACTCTAACCAAACAAGTAAAAGACCTATATGACAAGAACTTCAGATCTCTGAAGAAGGAAATCAAAGAAGATCTCAGAAAATGGAAAAATCTTCCATGCTCATGGATTGGCAGGATTAATATACTTAAAATGGCCATCTTGCCAAAGGCAATCTATAGATTCAATGCTATCCCCATAAAAATCCCAACCCAGTTCTTCATAGAGCTAGAAAGATCAATTCTCAAATTCATCTGGAATAACAAAAAACCCAGGATAGCTAAAACTATTCTCAACAGTAAAAGAATTTCAGGGGGATTCAGTACCCAAGACTTTAAACTTACTAAAGAGAAATAGTGATAAAAACTGCATGGTATTGGTACAATATCACGCATGTGGATCAATGGAATAGGAATCAAGACCCAGAAATGAACCAACACACCTATGGTCACTTGATCTTCGACAAAGGAGCTGAAAGCATCCAGTGGAAAAAAGATAGTCTTTTCAAAAAAATGGTGCTGGTTCAGATGGAGGTCAGCATGCAGAAGAATGTGAATCGATCCATTCTTATCTCCTGGTACTAAGCTCAACTCCAAATGGATCAAGGACCTCTACATAAAACCTGACACACTGAAACTAATAGAAAAGAAACTGGGGAAAGCCCTGGAGGACATGGGCACAGGAAAAAAGTTCTTGAATAGAAAACCAATAGCTTATGCTCTAAAATCAAGAACTGACAAATTGGACCTCATAAAACTACAAAGTTTCTGTAAGGCAAAGAACACTGTCAAAAGGACAAAACGTCAACCAACAGATTGGGAAAGGATCTTCACCAACTCTAAATCCAACAGAGGGCTAATATCTAATATATACAAAGAACTCAAGAAGGTAGAACCCAGAGAACCAAATAACCCCATTAAAAAGTGGGGTACGGAGCTAAACAAAGAATTTTCACATGGAGAATTTCGGAGAGCTGAGAAACACCTTAAGAAATGTTCAACATCATTAAACATTAGGGAAATGCAAATCAAAACAACCCTGAGATTTCACATCACACCAGTCAGAATGGCTAAAGTCAAAAACTCTGGAGACAGCAGGTGTTGGTGAGGATGTGGAGAAAGAGGAACACTCCTCCGCTGCTGGTAGGATTGCAAGATGGTGCAACCACTTTGGAAATCAGTCTGGTGGTTCCTCAGAAAACTGGGCATGACACTTCCTCAGGACCCTGTTATAACACTCCTGGGCATTTATCCAGAGGATTCTTCAGCAAGCAATAAGGACACATGCTCTACTATGTTTCTAGCAGCCCTATTTGTAGTAGCCAGAAGCTGGAAAGAACCCAGGTGTCCTTCAGCAGAGGAATGGATAAAAAAAATGTGGTATATTTACACAATGGAGTACTATTCAGCCATTAGAAACAATGAATTCATGAAATTCTTAGACAAATGGATGGAGCTGGTGAACATCATACTAAGTGAGGTAACCCAGTCTCAAAAGATCAATCATGGTATGCACTCACGGATAAGTGGATATTAGCCTAGAAACTTTGAATACCCAAGACATAATCCACAAATTAAATGATGTCCAAAAAGAATGGAGTGGCCCCTGGTTCTGGAAAGACTCAGTGCAAGAGTATAGGGGAATTCCAGAACTGGGAAGTGGAAAGGGGTAGATGGAGGAACAGGGGGAGGGAAGAGGGCTTATGGGACTTGAGGGGAGTGGGGACCCAGAAAAGGGGAAATCATTTGAAATGTAAATAAAAAATATATCAATAAAAAAAAAAGAATTTTCACCTGAGGAATAGCGAATGGATGAGAAGAACCTAAAGAAATGTTCAACATCCTTAGTCCTTCTGCACAGTGTCCTTTCTTGGAGCCGTCATTCAAATGCCTAAAGTGATATCAGGAGTTCGACAGGTGTGACCTGCACCTCTTTTGCAACAGCAACAACCAGTTTTGTCAGTAATGACTTCTGGTTAGACAACGGTATTGAGGGAGCATTTGCACTTTATCAGGGGAACGGCAGCATGGTGGCTCAGGATTTAAAACACCTGCAATGTATTATACATATTGAAGTGGTAGGTGAGCAATAGGCATCACTGCAGTCTGGAACACTCTACCTGACATCTATGATGTTAATGTTCCTCTTTGAATTTTGTCTAGTTTTTTGGAAACTGTGATTCAATTTAGAGCTGGCCCTAGGCAGAGAACAACTGAGTTTCTTTGGAGAAATGTTTCTGCCTTGAACTGAACAGAACAGATGACTGTGGCCATTGGCAAGGAGAAATCAACCATGATTGTTTCCACATCAGAGAAGGAAAGACAAGGAAGAGTTTCTTTTTCCTTGGTCCAGTCTGTGTTCTGGAAGCACTGAGAAGCCTGTTTCATTGCTCCAACCTGGCAGGATTAGATAAAAGGAGATAGCCCATGATTTTAAAGCTTTATTATGAAAAAGTAGTGGCTTCTTCCTTTCCAATTTGTATCCCTTTGACTTCCTAATGTTGTCTAATTGCTCAAGCTAGAATTTCAAGTATTATATTGAAAAGATATGGAGAGAGATGGCAGCCTTGTCTAGTCCCTGATTTTAGTAGGATTGCTTCAATTTCTCTCCATTTAGTTTGATGTTGGCTACTGGTTTGCTCTATATTGCTTTGAGAATGTTTGGTGATGGGCCTTGAATTCCTGACCTTTCCAAGACTTTTAGCATGAAAGGATGCTCAATTTTGTCAAATGCTTTTGCAGCATCTAATGAAGTGATCTTTTGGGTTTTATTCTTTGAGTTTGTTTAGGGAGTGGATTCCATTGATGGATTTCCTTATATTGAACCATCCCTGCACCCCTGGGATGAATCATAGTGGATGATTGTTTTGATGTTTTCTTGATCTCAGTTAGCAAGACTTTTATTAAGTATTTTTTCATCGATATTCATAAAGAAAATTGGCCTTAAGTTCTCTTTCTTTGTTGGCTCTAGCTCTTAATTTTTCTTCCTGGAGATCCTTGATTAGGAGGTTGTTATTACTGAAGTTTTTATATCCTGGCAGGTGGGACAATGTGAGATTGCCTGATCGATCAAGAATCCTAACTGAAATATTTTGTATCTTACCCCTATTAGCAATTACTTAAGTTTTTGCTGACACAGGTGCAAAACTTGATGAATCTGATAGCCGAATTTCATACCAAACTTCTTAGATAGGACCTTAAAGCCCTCAGAGGTTAGAAACCATTTCTTCTGTAAAATGTTTTGATTTTCTTCTGATCATGTTAGTCTTCAGTAGTATACTCAGGAATGGTTGAGAGTTCAGGGGGTCACAAGGCTATCAGGATGCTGGTGGTGAAAGCTTGGGTGGCCTCTTTTTTGCTTTATTAGCTTGTCTGTTTCCTCAGGCTAATTCACATGATCCTTTTGGATGCCCAGGGTAATGAATTATGGCCACTTAGAAAGGAAGTCATAACGCCTACAGCAAAGCAAATATTACTTCCTTATTTTGATGGTCTTTCCTTGAGCAGGCAACAATCAACAATCTTCAATCTTGATGTATGGATCTATGTGCATGAGCCTTGGCAAAGTCATATCTCCTGTCAATACAAATGTTGGCTATAGCCACATCTGCCAACTGCAAAGCCTGAATTAGACCTGTCAACTCAGCCTTTTGGGCTCATGTGCCTGGCAGAAGAGCGGATGCTCATAAAACACAGTCCAAGTCCACCACTCCTAACCCTGTGTACCTGATTCTGTTCTGGATGAAGCTGCTCCCATCTATGAAGTCAATGTGCTCTGCATCTGGCCGGAGTATGCCAATCAAGTCTGGTCTGATGCTCTGGACATGCCCCAAAGCTATAGAGCAATCATGCTGTACATTTGAGGATAGGTCAGGTAGCAGGGGGACTGGGTTAAGGGCAGATAATGGGTTTATCTAATGTGAGGGAATTCAAAAGTAACACCTGGAAGTACATCAATCTGGCATTGGACAGCCATTGGCTAAGTGGATTCTTGAGGGTCCACTCGATAGCATGGGGATTGGGGCATGAAAACAAGTGCCTGTCACATTGTTTTCTTGTCAGAGTCCTTATCTAGCAGGGCAGTAGTAGCTATGGTCCAGAGAAAGGCTGGCAATCTTTGGGTCACCAAGTCAGCTTCTTGTTTTGTTTTGTTTTGTTTTGTTTTGTTTTGTTTTGTTTTGTTTTGTTTTGTTTTGTTTTGTTTTGTTTTGTTTTTTGAGTCAGGGTTTCTCTGTGTAGCCCTGGCTGTCCTGGAACTCACTCTGTAGACCAGGCTGGCATCAAATTCAGAAATCTGCTTGCCTCTGCCTCACAAATGCTGGGATTAAAGGTGAGTGCCACCACTGTCAAGCAAGCTCAGGTTCTTAATTAAAAACAGACTGATTTTCTAGGGACCCAAAGTTTTGGTGAGCACCCCTTTGACTATTCCCTTTCTTTCATCTATATACAGGTGGGAGGACTTGGGCATGTCCATAATGACCAGAGCCTGTGCCTCCAATAAGACTTTTTTATAGGTCTTAAAAGCTACATCTATCTCAGGGGTCTATTCTATCTTCTTGCCCCTGGCAGCCTCATATGGTGGTTTGGCTATTCCACTGAACCCTGAACCCTAGAGTTAAACCTGATAGACCCCAGAAATTCCCATACATGCCTCCTAGATGATGGAACTGGAATGCTAAGAATGGTTTACATCCAGGCAACTCACAGCATGTTTTGCCCAACTTTGTATATGTACCATAGTTAGGTGACCTCAAATTGACCAAGCTGGGTGTCCCTAGCAGACACTCAGTTGCCTGGCTGACTCATCTCCTGTAGCAGGTCTCATGTGGACAATTCAGGAGTGATATTTGGTAATCCCCATTCTGGCTTCTATGGACATTGGGTTTTGTCTGATTCAGAATGGAGCAGCTTCAGCCTTCAATTGGAGTAGAACTGAGGTCCTAAGATGGGCAAGTCCTATTGGGTCCCTTTTATGCCCAGACTTCAAAGACTTCTTCCAGGAACCTCTGCAGGTAAGGAGAAGCTTAGAGATACAGCTGGTTGAGGAAGCAATTCGTACTCTTCCTCCAGGACCAAGTGAAAACAAGGATTGATCCATTCTTACACAGCACTTCCACGCCCTCAGGGTCAAACTTTATTTGGGTTCCCATCTGATGAGTAAATGTCTTCCCATAAGGAAGTATGGGCTCTAGGGATGAATATGAATGAATGGGTTACCTGTTCCACTCCCAAATCCATCTTTCTTTGGCTAGTCCATGGACAGGTCTTGCTGTCCATTTTCTCTGTACCAATGTTGTTTTATTTGAAAATGGCCCCAGTGCTTCTTCCAAATGAAATGTTGTACCCCTGTGCCCACAAAAAGTATATGGCTTTGCGCTCCTCCATTAAAGTTACCCACAGTTTTTGTAGGGGGGTTGAACGCCAGGGCTCTCAGTCATATAGTCTTCCTATATGAACTTAAAGGAAGTTGCTTACCAGAAAATCTATCCAGGCATGGAATTTCCTGAATGATATCAGGGGCAGTTTGTTTAGCAAAAAAACGATGTTTACCACTGGCAATTTTCCCTTGTTTCTGGGTCAAAGAATGTGTAGGTCATACAGGCTTTTAAAAAGTCTTTATAGATATTTTCTAGTCTCTCATTATTTCCCTGCATCATCTGGCTTACCTCAAATAAATTTATGGGCCAACTACCTGGAAACTTCTCTGAGAGACCCCCTATTAGAATCTGGTGGTAGCATACAAAATGGATTTCTCTCAATCCTCACACTCTTTATATGTTTTCATGCATTTACATCAGGGATTTCTTCTTTGTCTCCTTAATGAACTCTATCACATTTATACAGATAGTTATAAGGTCTTTCCTCATGCTTCAGACATGTAGGAATTTTCAGGCACTGCTGGGTTAGGATAGCTGGGCTCTAGTGTAGACATAATGCCCTAGGTGCTATTGATTGTATTGTATATGCTAGCATCTAAGACTCTGGGATTGCAATGGTTAAAGATTTAGATCCTAATTTCTACATTTGTCTGTTTTGTATAGCAGTTCTATTCCTTTTCTTCTGTTCTTCTCTGGAGTTTTGAAGAGTATGATTACTGTATGTTGTATTAGTTAAATGTTTTTTTGGTTTTTTTGCTTGTTTGTTTGTTTGTTTGTTTGTTTGTTTTGCTGTGAAGAGACACCATGACCAAAGTAACTCTTATAAAGGCAAGCATTTAGTTGGGGCAGCCTGGGCATTTTGAGGTTCAGTCCATTATCCTTATAATGGGAAGCATGTCATCATTCATGCAGTCTTGGTGCTAGAAGAGCCAACATCTCTACATCTTGGTAAAAGGCAAATCTAACATACATTCTAGTAGCCCGTTCTGCACACTGCTGCTGCTTGCTGGGACTGGAACAGGCCCCCTTGGTTTTGTTACATCTTTCACTGCTTAGGCTTGGCTGGCTTAGAAATTGTTCTATAAACTGACCTTGACATCAAAGACCTGCATGCCTATATTTCCTGAAAGCTGGCATGAAAGCCCTGTATTACTAGGCCTGGACCTGATCCTCTCTACATTTTTACAAGATATTTATAAACTCTGGATTATAGTTCATCCAAACATAGTCAAGTTGACAGATGAGAAGAGCCATCACTGCGGTCAGGCAGGAACTTTTCATTAAACCTAATAGTTTTGGCTACTGGTGGTTTGATGATCCTGTGTACTGGGAGCTGACACTTAGGAATGGGGGTACATTAGGGCTCTGAAGGGGTTCACAGGAGGGAGGAAATTACACCAGAATCTGATTTTATTGTCTCCTTGGAATTCAAGGAGACATGAAAAGTGGTCAGGATTGGTATAGACTTGTGGTTTAGAAAGGTAGGTGTAGTTCTACAAGAACTGAAGGATTACCAGGCAGCGGTAGTGCATGCCTTAAATTGCAATTCTTGGGAGGCAGGGGCAGGTGTATTTCTGAGTTTGAAGCCAGCTTGGTCTACAGAGTGAGTTCCAGGACAGCCAGGACTATACAGAGAAACCTTGTCTGGGGATTGGGGAGGAAGAACTGAAGGATTGAGGAATATCTACAGGCATCTTTCATGTGTCCCTGTCAGGATTGGTCAGTGAGGTAACATGGATTTGATGCTGGAGTTAGGGGCTACCATACAGCCTGGAAGTAGTGAGAGGGAACTTAAAAAGGAATTGTCCCTGGGACCCAAAGGAGATGTAGGCAGGCAGAAAAGATAGCTGCAGCTGGTGTAATTATATAACTCTGTAGATCAGATTAGGGGATTGAATTTGGCAAGGAGGGGGAGCTCTGACTTCTTCAGTTTCCATAACTGTTTCCCTGCCCTGTTCTTTTGCTATGCTCTTAGTGAATGCCTGCAGACTGAGATGACGGATAGAGTTGTAGGTAGGAAGATGGGGGATAAGTTCTTTGTGATCCACTTGGTTTGGTGCTTTACAGGACAGAAAAAACACATCAAATTTCCCACTATAGGGCTTGGAATAGGATTGGGGAAATAGTAAGTGG
This sequence comes from Apodemus sylvaticus, assembly GCF_947179515.1. NCBI lineage: Eukaryota > Metazoa > Chordata > Mammalia > Rodentia > Muridae > Apodemus > Apodemus sylvaticus. The sequence goes on from NC_067475.1 coordinate 69,823,301, forward strand.
ACAGCAAAGGACAAGTTTTGATTCTGCCCTTACCCTTCTGTTACCATGGAAAGAGTGACACTTCTGTTAGCAGGGGTGCAAGCTGGACTTAAAGCCTGGGGCAGAGCATAGAGTTGGGTAGGGAGGCTAGAAGGGAAAGATCTGTGGCATCCACAAGATATAAAAAGAATGGGAAATGAAGACTCCCAAAGGTGGTGCGGTACAGAGGTTAATTGAGATTGTGGAATTAGCTGTGGTGGAACTTTAGTACAAGAAGTTCTGTAAGAAGTCTAGCTGGTATGAAGGCAGGCGTGGCCTGGAGCCATGCTTCTCAAACTGTGGCTCCCTCATCCTCTGTGGTGGAGTATTGACCATTTCATGGGGGTTGAATATAAGATATCCTCTATATCAGACCTTTTTATTGATATATTTATTTACATTTCAAATGATTTCCCCTTTTCTGGACCCCCACTCCCCGAAAGTCCCATCAGTCCCCTTCCCTCCCTCTGTTTTCCCCCCAACCCTTCCCACTTCCCTGTTCTGGTTTTGCCCTATACTGCTTCACTAAGTCTTTCCAGAACAAGGGGCCGCTCCTTCGTTCTTCGTGTACCTCATTTGATGTGTGGATTATGTTTTGGGTATTCCAGTTTTCTAGGTTAATATCCACTTCTTAGTGAGTGCATACCATGATTCATCTTTTGAGTCTGGGTTACCTCACTTAGTATGATGTTCTGCAGCTCCATCCATTTGCCTAAGAATTTCATGAATTCATTGTTTCTAATGGCTGAATAGTACTACATTGTGTAGATATACCACATTTTTTGCATCCACTCTTCTGTTGAGGGATACCTGGGTTCTTTCCAACTTCTGGCAATTATAAATAGGGCTGCTATGAACATAGTAGAGCATGTATCCTTATTACATGGTGGGGAATCCTCTGGGTATATGCCCAGGAGTGGTATAGCAGGATCTTCTGGAAGTGAGGTGCCCAGTTTTCAGAGGAACCGCCAGTCTGATTTCCAGAGTGATTGTACCAATTTGCAACCCCACCAGCAGTGGAGGAGTGTTCCTCTTTCTCCACATCCTCGCCAACACCTGCTGTCTCCTGAATTTTTAATCTTAGCCATTCTGACTGGTGTAAGGTGAAATCTCAGGGTTGTTTTGATTTGCATTTCCCTAATGACTAATGAAGTTGAGCATTTTTAAAGATGTTTCTCTGCCATCCGAAATTCTTCAGGTGAGAATTCTTTGTTTACCTCTGTACCCCATTTTTTAATAGGGTTGTTTGGTTTTCTGGAGTCTAACTTCTAGAGTTCTTTATATATATTCGATATTAGCCCTCTATCTGATGTAGGATTGGTGAAGATCTTTTCCCAATTTGTTGGCTGCCGATCTGTCCTTTTGATGGTGTCCTTTGCCTTACAGAAACTTTGTAATTGTATGAGGTCCCATTTGTCAATTCTTGATCTTAGAGCATATGCTATTGGTGTTCTGTTCAGAAACTTCTTCCCTGTACCGATGTCCTCAAGGGTCTTCCCCAGTTTCTTTTCTATTAGCTTCAGGATATCTGGCTTTATGTGGAGGTCCTTGATCCATTTGGATTTGAGCTTAGTACAAGGAGACAAGGATAGATCAATTCACATTCTTCTGCATGCTGACCACCAGTTGAACCAGCACCATTTGTTGAAAAGGCTATCTTTTTTCCATTGGATGTTTTCAGCCCCTTTGTCGAGGATCTAGTGGCCATAGGTGTGTGGGTTCATTTCTGGATATTCAATCTTGTTCCATTGATCCTCCTGCCTGTCACTATACCAATAACATGCAGTTTTTAACACTATTGCTCTGTAGTATTGCTTGAGGTCAGGGATACTGATTTCCCCAGACTTTCTTTTGTTGCTGAGAATAGTTTTATCTATACTGGGTTTTTTGTTATTCCAGATGAATTTGATAATTGCTCTTTCTAATTCTGTGAAGAATTTAGTTGGGATTTTGATGGGTATTGCATTGAATCTGTATATGGCTTTTGGCAAGATGGCCATTTTAACTATATTGATCCTGCTGATCCATTACCATGGGAGGTTTTCCCATTTTTTGAGTTCTTCTTCCATTTCCTTCTTCAGAGTCTTGAAGATCTTGTCATACAGATCTTTCACATGTTTGGTAAGAGTCACCCAAAGATACTTTATACTGTTTGTGGCTATTGTGAAGGGGGTCATTTCCCTAATTTCTTTCTCAGACTGCTTATCCTTTGAGTATAGGAAGGCCACTGATTTGCTTGAGTTGATTTTATAACCTGCCACTTTGCTGAAGTTGTTTATCAGCTGTAGGAGTTCTCTAGTGGAGTTTTTTGGGTCACTTAGGTAGACTATCATGTCATCTGCAAATAATGATAGTTTGACTTCTTCCTTTCTAATTTGTATCCCTTTGACCTCCTTATGTTGTAGAATTGCCCGAGCTAGTACCTCAAGTACAATATTGAAAAGATAAGGAGAAAGGGGGCAGCCCTGTCTAGTCCCTGATTTTAGAGGGATTGCTTCAAGTTTCTCTCCATTTAGTTTGATGCTGGCTACTGGTTTGCTATATATTGCTTTAACTATGTTTGGGTATGGGCCTTGTATTCCTGTTCTTTCCAAGACTTTAAGCATGAAAGGAAGCTGAATTTTGTCAAATGCTTTTTCAGCATCCAATGAAATGACCATGTGGTTTTGTTCTTTGAGTTTGTTTATGTAGTGGATTGCATTGATGGATTTCCATATATTGAACCACCCCTGCATCCCTGGGATAAAGCCTACTTGATCATGGTGGATGACCGTTTTGATGGGTTCTTGGATTCGGCTGGCAAGAATTTTATTGAGTATTTTTGCATCGATGTTCATAAGGGAGATTGGTCTGAAGTTTTCTTTCGTTGTTGGATCTTTGTGTGGTTTTGGTATCAGCGTAATTGTAGCTTCGTAGAAGGAATTGGGTAGGGTTCCTTCTGTTTCTATTTTGTGGAATAGTTTGAAGAGTATTGGTGTTAGGTCTTCTTTGAAGGTCTGATAGAATTCTGCACTGAAACCATCTGGTCCTGTGCTTTTTTTTTTTTTTTTTTTTTGGTTGGAAGACTTTCTATGACCCCTTCTATTTCTTTAGGGGTTATGGGACTGTTTAGATGATCTATTTGGTCCTGATTTAATTTTGGTATTTGGTATCTGTCTAGGAAATTGTCCATTTCCTCCAGATTCTCCAGTTGTGTTGAGTATAGGCTTTTGTAGTAGGATCTGATGATTTTTTTTTGATTTCCTCATTTTCTGTTGTAATATCTCCCTTTTCATTTCGAATTTTGTTTATTTGGATACTTTCTCTGTGCCCTTTGGTCAATCTGGCTAAGGGTTTATCTATCTTGTTGATTTTCTCAAAGAACCAGCTCCTGGACTCGTTGATTCTTTGTATGGTTCTCTTTGTTTCCACGTGATTGATTTCAGCCCTGAGTTTGATGATTTCCTGTCTTCTACTCCTCCTGGGTAAAATAGCTTCTTTTTGTTCCAGGGCTTTCAGTGTCACTAAGCTGCTAGGATATGCTCTCTCCATTTTCTTTTTGGAGGCACTCAGGGCTATGAGTTTTCCTCTGAGCACGGCTTTCATTGTGTCCCAAAGATTTGGGTATGTTGTGCCTTCATTTTCATTAAATTCTAAAAAGTCTCTGATTTCTTTCTTTATTTCTTCTTTGGCCAAGGTGTCATTGAGTAGAGTATTGTTCAGCCTCCATGTGTATATGGGCTTTCTGTTGTTTTTGTTGCTAGTGAAAACCACTCTTACACCATAGAGCTCTGATAGGAGGCATGGAATTAGTTCGATCTTCTTGTATTTGTTGAGGTCTTTCTTTCCACCAATTATATGGTCGATTTTGGAGAAGGTACCATGAGGTGCTGAGAAAAAGGTATATTCTTTTGCTTTAGGGTGAAATGTTCTATAAATATCCGTCAAATCCAACTGATCTAAAGCTTCAATTAGTTTTACTGTGTCCCTGTTTAGTTTCTGTTTTCCTGATCGGTCCATTGAGGAGAGTGGAGTGTTGAAGTCCCCCACAATTATTGTGTTAGGTGCAATGTGTGCTTTGAACTTTAGTAAAGTTTCTTTTACGAATGAGGGTGCCCTTGTATTTGGAGCATAGATGTTCAGAATTGAAAGTTCTTCTTGGTGGATTTTTCCTTTGACCAGCAAGAAGTGACCCTCAGTGTCTCTTTTGATGACTTTAGGTTGAAAGTCGATTTTAGATGATATTAGAATGGCTACTCCAGCTCGTTTCCCGAGACCATTGGCTTGTAAAATTGTCTTCCAGCCTTTTACTCTAAGGTAGTTTTTGTCTTTGACATTTAGGTGTGTTTCCTGTATGCAGCAAAATGTAGGGTCCTGTTTCCTTATCCAGTCTGTTAGTTTATGTCTTTTTATTGGGGAATTGAGTCCATTGATGTTAAGAGATATTAAGGAATAGAGATTATTACTTCCTGTCATTTTTGATGTTATTTTTATAGTTGAGTGATTATCTTCTTTTGGGTTTGATGAAGGAAGGTTACTATCTTACTTTTTCCAGGGTGTAGTTTCCCTCCTTGTATTGGAAAGAGTGACACTTGTGTTAGCAGGGGTGCAAGCTGGACTTAAAGCCTGGGACAGAGCATAGAGTTGGGTAGGGAGGCTAGAAGGGAAAGATCTGTGGCATCCACAAAATATAAAAAGAATGGTCAGTGAAGACTCCCACAGGTGGTGCGGTACAGACGTTAATTGAGATTGTGGAATTAGGTGTGGTGGAACTTTAGTACAAGAAGTTCTGTAAGAAGTCTAGCTGGTATGAAGGCAGGCATGGCCTGCAGCCATGCTTCTCAAACTGTGGCTCCCTCATCCTCTGTGGTGGAGTATTGACCATTTCATGGGGGTTGGATATCAAATATCCTCTATATCAGATCTTTATAGTATACTTCATAACAGGAGCCACACTACAGTAATGAAGTAGCCAACAAGTAATTTAATGGTTCTGGTTGACCACAACAGGAAGAACTGTATTAAGGGGGCACAACATTGAGAAGATGAGAAACAACTGGCCTAGGGAGTATGAATACATAATGAATCAATCTCTTCGAATGTTTTCAAAATACATAAAAGATTTTTGCATGCTTTGACCAACAAACACTTCTCTCCCAGGAGGAATAGACTTCCTCCACATTAGTCTACACTTCTCAGTCACCATAAGAGCATGATGATGGAGCTTTTGGCTAATGCAGATGCCAAGAAAAAAGACAAAGTGTTTGTAATACTGGTAAGATAGTCTCCACAAATATCCACAGCTGAGCAGTGCTGATTGGACTATATGTGACTTCTCTGAACATAAACATCTCTGGAATCCACAGACTGATTTCAAATATTTTATTCATATTATATTTTATTGGGTTACGATTTTGTCTACAGAGCTGTTTGTGGCCATGAAGAACAGAGATGGGCCTCAGATCCTCTGGATGACCAGTTACAGGTGGTTGAAAACTCTCCTGGGTATGCTGGGAACTGAACCACAGTTCTCTGACAGAGCAGTAATTCCTTTGGCAGCTGAGTTCCCACAAACTGAGCCTTAAAAAAGTCTTCATTGTCATTTAAGTCTTAGATAAATAAATATTCATGTTTGATTTCTCCCTTTCTTTGGGCCCTGGTCATTTGTTCTGTTTAGATCAGTACATACAGTTTTCCCCAATGAAATTCCTTTGGGCTGTGCCCATGGTCAGCACCTAACTTGAATCCCAGTTTCCATCATGTCAGACAAAAACAAACAGGAACATCAACAGGGCAGATATCATCTAGATTGTCTGAGACTCCTGTTCTGCCATTCACACCTGAAATTTTAACATAGCAGAGCTGTTTGAAATCCTGAGCCACCATGCTGCTTTCATGCAGATGCAGTGTAAATGCTCCAGCAATACTGTACTCTAACCAGAAGTCATTGGTAACTACATTGGGTGCTGCCATTGGAAGACAGGAGTTGGTCATATCTGACCAGCTCCTAAAATCTCTTTATGCCTTTGAGTGAGGGTTCGAAGAAAATACTCTGTGCAGAATCCAGGAAGTGGAAGGCTTCAGCTGCCAAGTAGGGATGAGACTCCAACATTGCCTTCTACCCCAAGGTCTCACAGACTTCATAGGAATGAAGTGCAATGAAATCCAGGGCCTGAGTCTTCAGTCACTGTGTGCTGTGGAGATCGGCCACGATGAGAGTGTCTACAGCTTTCTCCATAAACAGGATCCTGAAGAGGGCATCCTCACACATGACCTTCAAGTCCTCCAGGCCATACTTGTCAGCTGCTGCCAGCACACCAGTGGCCATGGAGTTGCTGTTGAGGTGTTAGGAAAATGAGAAGTTGCTAATGGTTAGCAAAATGAGAATTAGCAAAATGAGAAGTTGCTAATGGTCCACTCATAGCAGATTTTTTAATGCTGATCTGTGTGGAGCCCCGGCCCTTTGCCTCCATGTCCCCTGACGTTTCTGCTGGAGGTAGTTTGAAGGTTAATGTTTTTCCCCTGAGTAGATGAAGCACATCATCTGGAAGAACTGAGGTTCCAGGTCATGGATCTCAATGAGGTTCTTTAGGCTCTCCTGCATTTCATGTTCAAACATGGCTCTGAAAACTGGAGAGCGAGCTGCTAGGATGGCCTTGTGAGCCCTGAATACATGGCCACATACCAATAGGGAACAGTCTGTGAAGAGAGATTTCTCCCACAGCTTTGCTAGGTCATCTGTCAACATCTATCTTGAATCCTTGATTACAGGTGTCATCTTCTGTCCAGGCATGCTAAAGATGGCTTCTACTAGGCTCATGTTGCAGCAGAGGCTGATCTGGTCTTCAGGGACAAGCCATTGCTGATGGGAGAGGAAGAAACCTCGAAGGATGTACTTTTTGAATCCCCGGTCTTCATATTGCTGAAAGCTTACGACATTGGGGTTTTTCATACTTTGACATTTCTCTCCTTGAGAATTTGTGATCCAGAATTTGAACTTTGCCCAAACTGGGCTCTCCGGACAGCTGAGCAACCCCAGGTAAACTGACAGGTAATCTTTGCTTTCTTCATCAACCCCATTTGTGTTCACTGTCAAACACCATGCCACTTCCTCATTGGCCTCTAATGAGAGCACTAGGCTTGAAATCCTTTTCTGAATTCCCCCCCCCCCCCCCGTGCAAAATGAGAAGTTGCTAATGGTCCACTCATAGCAGATTTTTTAATGCTGATCTGTGTGGAGGCCCGGCCCTTTGCCTCCATGTCCCCTGACGTTTCTGCTGGAGGTAGTTTGAAGGTTAATGTTGACCTGAAAAGAACACCAGAAGTTATTTACTCTTCATTCTTTTGAACACAATTATAGGTACACTTTACATTTTAGTTTCAATTTCTCTGTCGCGTCCACTTTCGCCAGCAAAGAGGATGCAACACCAAGGAGTTTCTTCCTTTAATGGTTTATTCGGGAAACCTTGAATTAAGCTTATTTCTTCTTTTGGCGGCCCCGGGCTCTCTCCCAGCCTGACCCTATGAAGCCTAGATAGCCTCATCTGCCCAGGGAGATAACCAGCCGTTTTCTCATAGGTGAACTCAGTGAGTTCTTCATTACCATGTAAGTGAGATAAGGAATACAGCACACTGCACATGTATTCAAGTGATTTACTACCGGGGAGCTGCACGTGGCCAGCACTATCTTGTAACAGAGAAGAACAAAGGGTGGCTCACTACATATCACCCTTTTTTGTTTTAATAGAAGCCGTCCCAGGTCAGGGCTAATCGGGTCACTGGCATCCTACTGTCCAATGACCCCTGACTTATGTCATCTCTGCCATGACTTAGTCTTACCCATCAAAGGGTTACCCTATCGCCCACCGAGCCCCATCTCTCAGGTTGATCCAAGCGCTGAGAATTTGCCTGTCATTGAGTATCATTGGATTCCAGACAGTATAGTATGTACAGTGTACCCTGGAGAGTAGGCTTCTAAGATTTTAGAGAGGCCAGCCACACAAAGACGTCTTCCTGAGCGTCTATAGCTGCAAGAGCCTGATAAACTATGGCTCTATGAGCTACATGATCTCGTCTAATACGGCAGAAGCACCAAAGGCAGACAAAGGCTGCTAAGCACATAAGGGTGGCTATAGCTAACAATCCAGCCCACTCTTTGATCCAAGAAAAGACACTGGAGAGCCACGAGGTCAGGTCCTCCACGGTGATTGGCTTCAGTCTTGTGGCATTAAGCGAAGCTATCTGAAATACAAGCTGTTTGGTTAATAATTCTCCCTCAAGAGACCAATTTCCTTTAAGGAATTCACTTATATTGTACTGACTTTCTTTTAGAACTGTCATATTTACCTGAAGGGGAGTAATACACAATCCTGGGGTATGTTTAACGCAAGATACCTGCACCATTGTTACAAGTGCATCAATTTCTTCTTGTAGAATATCTACTCTCTGATTCAAAAGTCGTATTCCAGCTTCTAAATGGGAATTATATTGATTTGGGGTCTGTAAGGCTCGTGCAGACCACTCAACTATACTATTCACTACCTCTGCAGTCTGCACTTGAGACGCCATGGCTACTGCAGCAGTAGCAGCGGCTGCTGCAGATATAGTAATGGCTGTAATAATGGCAACAGTAATACCAAAATCTCTCTTGAAATGGAACAATTGTCCTATAGGAAAAGTGTCTGCATCTTCTATAACTGGAATGGGCACAAACATGGGTAGGTGAACTACCAAGGCAGTATCGTTGCCGCCATCCCAACATTCTGATAGATAGCATTGTGTATGGGTACTGTTACAATCTAGGCGATCACTAGACATATCGGTACTAATAAGGAAGAAAAAGGATGGTTTGAGGCAAACCGGGGCAGAAGAATAATTCATGTTTTGCAAAAGTGAGTTTATGGTTATATTAAGAAGTCTGACTGCCCTTCTGTTAACGTTCCTAACAGCAAATATATTATAAAGAAAAAATTCTCCCTTAATGCGAGCAAGAGGAGTTAGTGGGGTAAAAGCATTTTGATAATTTGACAAGATCCCATCATACCATGGCCATGCATTCTGTGCTCCTGTTTGTTCCTCCTTTTTTATTATTAAACACGCTATCAGGTAAGAGTATATAAGGCTGTCAGCCAGGCCTGGGGGAACTGTCCAGCTTTAATAGCTGTGAGTGCCTGTACTATCATTGTGGCCTGTCTCTGTTGGACATACCTATCCTACAGATACACCACAGGCAAGCAAATGCTATTAAAATCATGAGAACAGCAAGGACTCTAAGTCCCGCCCACTCCTTCAGATGATACACCACTAAGCTGATCCATGATGACAGTCCTTCAGCCAAAGACACATCCACTGGAGTGGAATTCACGGTGATGATAGCCATATGGAGTTGGTCCATCAGGGTGTCAAATTCACCAATGCAATTTCCTAAAAGATACTTAGACATTTGTTTAAACAAATTCGCAGCTCTTTTAAAATTTTCATGCTAAATGTTGGTAATGCATAAACTAGAATATTTCCACTGACATCCCAATTGGGCTAGCTGCCACAAGGTCTCAATTTGTTCTTGTACTAAATCAATTCTTTGGTTTATTACCATTAAGCCTCCTTTCAGTTGACCCTAAAGGCTCACTTGCACATCAATTGCATGAGCAACGCTAGATGACAGATTACTCAGAGCATGAGCCCTGTGGCAAATTGTAAAAGGATTAAAAGCATAATCCATAAGTTGATCATGGTCAGCTCTGCTAACTGAGCTGAGTCCATGTGTTTCCACAGCCACCTGTTGATTATAAACAAGATATCTAGCTCTTCCTTCAAAAAAGCCATTCATGAAAATGATGACCCAAGATGAATCATAGTTATGTGCACATATATTGATTTTTTAAATTAGAAATATGAGTATCAACCATCCTCAGAAGTTAATTAAGTCCTTTAGAATCAACATCATAATGTGCTACATCAAGAACAAATCTTTATAATTTGATGTATACAAAAATGTAAAATTGTTTTTTAAGCCATTACCTTTTTGATGATACGAATAATAAGTGTGCTTATATATCTGAATGTTTCTATATACCCTCTTTGGGATACACACTTTATGTGTCCTGTCCCAAAGGGTCCTGTCTAGGCACCTTTTTAAAGATTAAATTATAGATAAGTATATTGTAGCTGTCTTCAGACACACCAGAAGAGGGCAAATGCTATGCCGTCCTTAGGGGTGTGACCATAGCCAATTCCCCTTTTTGTTTTATTAAGTGTTCTTTTAAGGTGTAGTGGGCATGCTCTATAATGCCCTGACCTTGGGGATTATGAGGAAGGCCATGATTTAACTGTATATTTATTTGTTTGTAGAAAGACTGGAACGACTGAGCAGTATAAGATGGACCATTATCTGTTTTAACTAACAAGGCTGCCCCCAGGCAGCCCATGCTTCAAGGCAATGTCCAATCATATTGCGAGCCTTCTCTCCACTCATGGCAGTAGCATGAATAATGCCAGAGCATATATCCACAGAGACATGAACATACTTTAAGGTTCTAAACTTAAGATATATGAGTCACATCTATCTGTCATAATTTTAGGGGCAATAGGCCCTTTGGATTAACTCCTAGACGCAGGGGATAGTGAAAAAATATACATTGTTGGCACTCCAGCACGATCTGTCGTGCATCTGCATGGGAAAGATGGAATTTTTGTTGTAATGTCCTAGCTGAAACATGAAATTGTTGATGAAATTTCCATGCAGCTTCCAGGGATGAGGCCAGGAGGGCATATTCCATTCTGGTGCATCGATCAACAAGGTCATTGCCCTTATTCAGCGGGCCTGGCAGACCAGAATGGGCTCTAATATGTTGTATAAAAATTTTTGAATCTCTGGACCAGATAATTTTCTGTAATTCCTTCATAAGATGACTTACCGTACTAGTAGGTTTTATGGAGCCAGCTACTTCTAATACCTTAACAGCATTTACCACATAAGATGAATCCGAAAGTAAATTAAATGGAAAGGAACATTTTTTGAAAACTTCTAACACAATTTGTAACTCAACCACCTGTGGGGAGCCAGGCTGATATTGGCACAAAACGGGCTTATTGTGCTCAATCATATAAGCTCCACAGCCTGTTTTAGATCCGTCTGTAAATATATTGGGGGCACCCGGCAAGGGTGCTTGTGCAGTTACTTTTGGAAACACCACAGGATGCTCCTTAAAAAATGAAAGCAAAGGATGTCTGGGAAAATGATTATCTATTAATCTATCAAAACAGCAGCGCAATATGGCCCAGTCATCAATTGTCCCACACAAAACCTGCACCTGAGAAGCAGTATAGGGAACGATCAGTGATGTAAGATTCTTCCCAAAAAATCTGTAGACATTGTTGTATCCCCAGAAGGACCAATTTAGCAATTGCAGTAGAGTAATGATCAATAGGTTTTGTTGGTGAGGCTATAGGATGTACCCACAACAGGGGACATTCCTGCCAAAGCAGGCCTGTAGGCTGCAAAAAGGTAGACAAAATATATAAAGCAATTTTTTCTCTTTGTAGTGAAACAATATTGCGTCTTGTAACCCTTGTTCTATTCTTTTGAGGGCTACTCTAGCCTCCTGTGTTAATATTTGGGGTGAATCCAAGGCCGAATTTTAATGCCTTTATAATTTCTATATAGCCTTATTAATGTTTTATGGATCTAAGTTTAAAACTTTATTTTGAACCACATCTGTATGAATCTGTTAAAAACGTTCTTTTGGCCATAACTCTCTAGGTGAAGATAAGGCCAGCCTTATACACATCAATCTTGCAAGGAGTAGCCTGTAACCAGACCCCACTGTATGAAGGTCAAATAACAAAAGTAACCTGTAATATCAAAGCATAGCTGCAATTTTTTGAAAGCAAAACCCAGTTTAAATAATCTTTTCTCCTTAAAATAATAGCAAACACATTATTTTCATATTGCAAAGTTTGTCTATCAGCTTGTGTGTTTGATTGTATGACAATGTAACTTATTGAAGAGACATTACTTTAAGTCTTATATTTTATAAGTCTGAGTTCTAGGATAAGAATCACATAAAACGTTATGTCAATTTAGAAATACCTTAGAGACCTGTATTTCTTCACTTCTGTCATGCCACATGTTGCTTAAGATAGCTTTAACCCTAAATTGTTAGTTTTAAACTTACCTTTTGTTACCATCATTATATTTTTTAAATCATGTCCAATAACTTATGAGTCAATACTCTATAGTCAAGGCATGTAAAACATTTATACCTTTAAGATCAATTAGAAATAAAATGAAGCAATTACACAAATCTCATTAATTTAAACCAAATACATATATATTTTTCTAGCTGTAATTTTAGGGGAATAAAACACCTTGAACCCAACCATCACCATGGTAGAAATTTTTCCAGGAGAATTAACCATTAAGTTTGAGGCTGTTGGCCTCTTAAAAGTAGCTTTTTTCTCCAGCTATGTTTAACTCATAGTTAAGAATGTGAAGCACCTTTAGTCATCTTCTGTGTAAATTATAGACTGGCATGACTGCCAGTAGATAATACCTTTTTTTAACCATTTTATTTTTTTCTTTTTAACACATAACATAAACACAACAATCATTCAGCACTCAAACAATAGACAACATGAATTGACACACATATAGACAAGTTTGGTGCACCAAAGGTAGGCAACAGACAGAAATGGAACTTGATGTCCCAAAAAGATCCAAATACCTTAACCAGAACTACGAATATCTCCATTAGGATTCAGAGAGAAAATAGGACATCTCCCATTTTCTTCTGTTTCTTGGAGAGTTTTGAAATTAGCTTTTAACCATTATTATTATTATTACTATTAGTAGTAGTAGTAGTATAATTATTATTATACTATTTGATACCATGTCCTGTACATGGAAAAACTGCTTTTTTTGAAACCTGCTTTTTCTCTTGTTTAAGAGTTAACTCCTTGTCTTCTTTTTCTTCTGGGAGTTCTGCCAGGGAAGGAAGGAAAGAAATAGTGCCAACCATTGATAGTTATTGTATAGTGTCTTGCTTTTTTAATCCATATTAAGTTTATAAAAAGAGAAAAAGTTTTAAAAAATGTGAGACACGGTATATTGGCCATGACCATGTAGAGAGAGGTGGGGGGTGGGGGTAGAGGAGAGCCCAGGAATTTCTTTGTCTGGCTGTTTTAACTGTCTCTGACTTATAAAGAATAAATTTTCCTCCAGAAAATTTAGCTCGTGTAGCATTCAGCCTTCCGCGGAAGATTTAAAGTACCTTTTAAATTTTCCTTTTAAATCTCATAGATCCTGTAAGAAGGCTATTAAAGCAAGCTCTTTTTCCCTGTGGAACCCTGGAATGTTTTCACCCAGTGAGAGGTTTTGCTTGGGCCTGCCCCTAGAGTTCTGGGCAAAAGGAACGCCCACAAAGTGCGGGAGGGGAAGGGGGGAAGGGTGCGCTGCAGAAATGCCTTTCTGGTAAGGAGGCAGGGCTGGCATAGGGGAGTGGCACTCTGCTGCCTTGGCCGGAATTTGCTTTTTGTCTTTGAATGTCTTTTTTCTCTTTAGTACCTCGGCCTCTAACTTGCTCATGAGAGCCTGAATTTCATCTTCGCTGTGGGAATCTTCAGATTCTGTTTGTTCTAAGTCCCTGGGGCTAGGATACAGCGACCCTCTCCTATCTCCTTTTTCACTTTCAGCTTTTTCTGACCTTTCTTCCTTTATCATTTCCAAAGCATTTCGGCCATTCTCAAGGGCCCTGTAACATCTGTGATCTTCTAGACAGCTCCTCACCAATTTCCAAACGGGCTTCACCCCCGGTTTCAGGGTGCCATGTTCCCAAGAGAAATCCAAGTCCTTGCCTAATTTATCCCAGCAGGGTACCTTAAGGTTCCCTGAGACTGCGAACCAAGGAGCTACTGTATCACATTCATTCAGGAATCTCTCCAGGGTGGATTTCTTAAGTTTTAAGTTTTTAGAAAATAATAGCTCTTGCAGAGCCAGAAAAATTGGATGAGACTGGGAAGTCCCCATCCTAAATAAATTTCTATTATCACTGCTATCACGTAATTAGAGGCAGAATCTAAACTGCTTCTAATTGACCAGGCAGAGTAACAAGGTGCCTGTCCTTTAAAAACAGGCATGAGAACTTCTTACTTAAAATTCCCATGGTTCTTAACCATGGAGTTCACTGTTAGTTGATTACTATGCAAATCCTCTTTCCTTTTGTTCCACCTCAAACTCCCCCCCCCCGCCTTAATTTGTAGGGCGGGGCGAACTAACCACACTTTCCTCCATTTGTCCATTTGTACTACAGACCCGAGACTCCTGTGGCCTCTATTGCCGATTAATTTTTCTTTTATAATTTAAAACTTGCCCCAAATACCGGGAACTTCATAGCCACTTAATACCGAGAGCTGCCTTGTCCTATACATTACTGGGATCTTTATAGCCTCTTAATACCGAGAGCTGTCTTGTCCCATAACCGGGATCTTTATACCTCCCATATTCCAGGAATTTTTAATTTAATTAACCCCCAACTACTGGGTACTCACCAGCGCACTGAAAACCCCCGACCAATAAAGGTTCTGAAGACTCCAGACAGTACGGGCCACCAATAATGTCGCGTCCACCTTCACCAGCAAAGAGTACACAACACCAAGGAGTTTCTTCCTTTAATGGTTTATGCAGGAAACCTTGAATTTAGCTTATTTCTTCTTTTGGCGGCCCCGGGCTCTCTCCCAGCCTGACCTTATAAAGCCTAGATAGCCTCATTGCCAAGGGAGATAACCAGCTGTTTTCTCATAGGTGAACTCAGTGAGTTCTTCATTAGCATCTAAGTGAGATGAGGAATACAGCACACTGCGCATGTATTCAAGTGATTTACTACCAGGGAGCAGCATGTGGCCAGTGCCATCTTGTAACAGAGAAGAACAAAGGGTGGCTCACTACATTTCCCCTAAGTTCTCTCTCTCTCTCTCTCTCTCTCTCTCTCTCTCTCTCTCTCTCTCTCTCTTTCTCTCTCTCCCTCCCTTGCTCCCTCCTTCTCCCTCCTTCCTTCTCTCTCCCTCTCTCTTCTTCTCTTTCCCACCTCTCTCTCTCTCTCTCTCTCTCTCTCTCTCTCTCTCTCTCTCTCTCTCTCTCTCTCTCTCTCTCTCTCCTCCCCACTGGACTTCCGTGTGTGTGTATGTGTATGAGTTTAGTGACTCTTACGTCAGTGGTCACTAATTTGGACTATTCTATCCACCTCTGGATAGTAAAGTCTGTAAAACTTTATATATTATCATCTCAAGTGTGTTTTATTTTCAGGGTCATATAGAGAATGAATGACTTTATATAAATAGTCAGAAGATATATGAGAATAACATACAGGCTGAGGTCTAGCTAATATAACAATGACTACAGTCAGTATTATTGTGCAAGGTGTGAAGTCTCAGGTGTTCTTCAGTATATACTGAAATTCTTAAGAAGAAGGGTCTAATGCCAGTGAAGGAATGGGCTAGCTATTGAGATGAGAGCAGGAAGCCAAAGAAAAAAGCTTCCTTCTTCTTTATGCTCATTGTGGGCCTCCAGTAGAAGGGGTGGCCTAGTTAAGGGAGTGTCTTCTAGTCTGAAGATCTGGATTAAACATATCTGTTTTTCTGCCTCAAGACTCAGATTAAATTTATCTGTTTTTCGACCAGAAGTATCTGTATTAGAACTGGATCTATATACTTCAACTTAAAAAAATTTAGCTGGGGACTGGTGGAACATACCTTTAATCCCAGCACTTGGGAGGCAGAGGCAGGCAAATTTCTGAGTTCAAGGCCACCCTGGACTAAAAAGTGAGTTCCAGGACAGGCAGGGCTACACAGAGAAACCCTGTCTTGAAAAAAAAAAAAAAAAAAAAAAAGGAAAAGGCATGCCTTCCACTTTAGTATGTCCACAATAAGTGCAGACTAGAAGAATAACCATCACCAATATACTTTGCTTACTAGGGACAATCTTGCATAAATAAAGAGATCATGTAAATCTCTGCACAGATACGATTTACCCATGCACTGGTCTTACAAATGCTACCATAAACATGATCAGGGAAGGGGTGCTTTCCTTAACTGGTCAGGAGTTTGAGTGTTCACAAAATGTAAGGCATGTGGAAGAGCTCCTGTATGGTGGGCAGGATCAGAGCCCCAAACCTCTGAAGATGGCTCTATACTTTCCTGTGTGTTATTCCATTTACACTTTGTACTTCCCCTCAGGGTCTTCAGGGCCCCCTTACCTCCTTCCTCTGAAACTATCTGTTTTAGGCATCTCCTACATTCTTCTGATTTTTCCTTGACTGCCAACAGACTTTTTGACGGGTCTGGAGTCTGTTGCTTCTGTCCACTTATCATTTTTCTCTTTTGTAGTCCTCTTTTATTAAATACTCTCTCTGCCACTATCACTAAATCTCTCAAACACCTTTCCCTAACCTCTAGACCCTCTGCAGGTTTTTTTAAATATGCTGCCTAATTAATAAAAGCTAGATCAAAAGCTGTCTTTGCTTCTGCTTTCTGTTAGGGTGTGTTTTAATTACAAATTCCACATTATTCATTGATACAATTTAGCTAACAAGAATAGTTATCCAGCATCAAAAACTTGAACACCAAAAACTAAGACTAGAGAATACAGATATTCCTGATGTATGGTCAGATTTTTGAAATTCAGACTCCATTTTTAAAAATCTGTTCAAATTAATATCCTGGCACCTAGCATTAGTTTCCAAGATGCCCCTCAACAAAACCTGAGCCTAGCTTCACTCTCTAAGCCAATCTCTAATAAGACCAGCATCTTCAATTGGCACCCTCAACAAGACCAGGTTATTCCAACAACACACCTGCAACCCCAGATTACAAAACCACCCCCTGCCTAATGACCATCAATGCAGAGGGGAACAGAAGTTAAGTTTATGTTAGCCAGGTGGTGGTGGAGCACGCCTTTAACCACAGCACTTGTGAGAAGGAGGCAAGCAGATTTCTGAGTTCGAGGCCAGCCTGGTCTACAAACTGAGTTCCAGGACATCCAGGACTACACAGAGAAACCCTGTCTGGAGGAACAGGGAGAGAGAAGAAGGCTTATGGGAATTGCAGGGAGTGTGGACCCAGAAAAGGGGAAATCATTTGAAATGTAAATAAAGAATACATCGAATAAAAAAAAGAAAGAAAAAAATAAGTGCCCAAAAGATCAACTCTGAAGCTAAAGTCAGAGGTGTCCTTCTGAAAATGATATTCAAGAGACAGAGGCAGAAGAACCTAAACTGAAGTGGTACCCTAGGATACACACTAGGGCTGTTCTGGGAAAATAAGTTTATTTTAATTGATGTCATTCTTCATAACTAAGTTAATATCTAAAACAAACACAAAAACATTAAATGAAAAAAAAATGACACAGGTTGAGCTATTATTAAAAAAAAAAAAAACAGTTGAGCTATCTGTACCATGGAGCTGGGGATGCTCCACAGCCATCTGTGCACAGGTCCCACCAGAAGAGAGCTGGGCTCCCGGGAGTGCTGGCACAGGCTTACAGGCCCACAGGAAGTACAAGCTCCAGGTAGGAACACAGAAACAACAGAACCATGTAACACCAAAAATAACAAGATGGTGAAAGTCAAGCCCAAGAACCCTACCAACAAAAACCAAGGCTACTTAGCATCATCAGAAGCCAGTTCTCCCACCACAGCAAGTTCTGGATAACTGAATATACCACAGAGCAAGATTTGAATTTAAAATCACATTGCGTGAGGCTGATAGAGGACTTCAAGACCAACTCACTGATAAGTGGATATTAGCCTAGAAGCTCAGAATACCCAAGATACAATTCACAGACCACATGAAGCTCAAGAAGAAAGAAGACCAAAGTGTAGATACTTTGATTCTTCTTAGAAGGGGTACAAAATACCCATGGGAAGAAATACAAAGTGTGGAGCAGAGAGTAAAAGAATAGATATCCATAGACTGCCCCACCTGTGGATCCATCCCATATGCAGTTAACAAACCCAGGCACTATTGTGGATGCCAATAAGTGCTTGCTGACAGGAGCCAGATATAACTCTCTTCTGAGAGGCTTTGCCAGTGCCTGACAAATACAGAGGGGGATGCACACAGCTAACCATTGAACTGAGCAAAGGGTTTCAATGGAGGAACTAGAGAAAGGACCCAAGGAGCTGAAGGTGTTTGCAACCCCATAGGATGAGCAACAATATGAACCAACCAGTAAGCCCAGAGTTCTCAGGGACTTAAGCACAAATGAGAGAGTACACATGGAAGAAACGATGACTCCAGACACATGGGTAACAGAGGACAGCCTGAACAGACATCAATGAGAGGAGAGACCCTTGGACCCTTGAAGGCTCATTGCCTCAGGGTACACCTACCAGGTCAGGAAGGCTGGAGTGGGTGGGTTAGTGAGCAGAGGGAGGTGATGGAATAGAGGTTTTCAGAGGGGCATTGAGCAAAGAGGACATTTGAAATGTAAATAAAGAAGATATTTAAGTAAAATTGAAAAAAAATAAATAATGGCAAAAAGCCAGAACACAAAACCTGGCTCACTCACTCTGCTGCAATCCACGCTGGAAGCCAATGTTTTGAGATGGTTCACCTGACAATCTACTCCATCTACAAGCTTCTGGAGGTCATGGAGGAGCCACTCCTATGATGTTTCAGAAAGCAGAATCCTTGAACCAGAACATTGATTACTTGCAGTGAAAATTTGCATGTAATGCTGTTTGGGCCGAACACACACACACACATACGCTACTAATGCTATGTTTTCCATGCAGACAGGAGACTAGCATGGCTGTCCTCTCAGAGGCTCTACCTACCAACAGCTAACTGAAATGCAGTTACAGCTAAGCATTGGATTGTAGTAGGGGAACCCTATGGATGAGTTAGGCGAAGGATTAAAGGAACTAAAGGAGATGGCAACTCTAAAAAAAATGACCAGTATCACCTAATCTGGACTTTCGGGGGCCAAGAGACTAAGCCACTAACCAGTGAGCATACATGAACTTGTCTGATGCCCCAAGCACAAATGAAGTACAGGCATACCTTGTCTAGCCTCAGTGGAAGAGGATGTGCCTAATCCTATAGAGACTTAATGCCCCAGGGAGGGGGAATGCATGGGGAGCACCCTCTCAGAGGCCAAGGAGATGGGGGAGGGCTGAAAAACTGTGAGGGGAGCACTGCAGTGAGGCAGAATTTCAGATGAAAATTAATAAAATAAAAATTGAAAAAAGGATAATCCAGCCAGGCAGTGGTGCCACACACCTTTAATCCCAGCATTTGGGAGGCAGAGACAGGCAGATTTCAGAGTTTGAGGCCAGCCTGGTCTACAAAGTGAGTTCCAGGACAGCCAGGGCTACACAGAGAAACCCTGTCTCAAAAAACCAGAAAGACACACACGCACACACACACACACACACAGAGAGAGAGAGAGAGAGAGAGAGAGAGAGAGACAGAGAGACAGAGAGACAGAGACAGAGAGAGACAGAGACAGAGAGACAGAGAGACAGAGAGACAGAGACAAACAGAAAGAGAAGCATTTATGATATTCCAGAACCATTGTTCTAATTGGCTCTGAAGAAGGATTTCCTAGGAGGGAAGTACAAGACTACCACCGACCAAATTGGGAGGAGTGATCACAAGGTCTGTGCTTCTGATTGGAATAACACACAGGAAAGAAGAAAGACATCTTCAGAGTTTTGAGGCTCTGATTCCTGACCACCATACAGGAGCTGTTCTACATGCCCTCCATTTGGTGAACACTCAGACTCTTGACCAGTTAAGGAAAACATCCCTTCCCTGATCAGGTTTATGGCAGAAATCAGTGTAAAAGCCAGCACAGGAGTAAATAATAGCTTTGCAGATATTGACATGATACCTTCATTTATGGAAGTCTGAAGTATCAGTAAGCAAAGTACACTGGTGATGGCTCTTCTTGTCTAGACTACCTGTAGACTCATGTAACATATAAACTGGAGGGGTCATCTTTTAAAAGCTTGTTTTGCTTAAATTGAAATAGATAGATCCAGTTCAAACACAGATTCTTAGGGTTGAAAATCACACACCTTTAATCTGAGTCTTCAGGCAGTAAAACAAACACCTTTAATCCAGAAGCTGAGACTTGAAGACACATCCTTAATAGGGCCACGCCTTCTACTGGAGGCCTATATAAGCATATGAAGAAGTAGACTGTGTCTTTGCCTGCCTGCTCTCATCTTACTAGCAAGCCCATTTCTTCACTGGCATTAGACTCTACTTCAGAATACCAGCATATACTGAAGAAAACCTGAGACTTCAAACCTCGTGGACTAAGTAAGTACTGACTGTAGTCATTGTTATATTAGTTGAATTTATGTTATTCTCATATATCCTCTTTCTATTTATATAAAGGAATTAATTCTGTATGTTCAATAAACACACGCACATATACACTCAGAGAGAGAGAGAAAGAAAGAGAGAAGACAGAGAGGGGGGAAGAGAGACACAGACAACCAGAGACAGTTACACAGAGACAGAGAGAGAAAAACAGCAGAGAGAAAGAATTTAGGAGAAATCTAAAATAAAATCTAAAGAGTATATATAATTGTATGTATCAGGATGAAGAGTCAATAAATGCTAGTTCTTCTTTTCAGATCAATGTTAACCTCCAAACTACCACCAACAGAAATGTCAGGGGACATGGAAGCCAAGAGCTGGGGCTCCACACAGATCAGTGTAAAAAACATCTGCTGTGAGTGGACCATTAGCAACTTCTCATTTTGCATGGATGGAATTCAGAAAGAGATTAGAAGCCCAGAGTTCTCATTAGAGGCCAATGAGGAAGCAGCATGGTGTTTGAGAGTATACCCAAATGGAGTTGATAAAGAAAGCAAAGATTACCTGTCAGTTGACCTGGGATTCCTCAGCTGTCCCGTGTGCCCAGTTTGGGCAAAGTTTGAGTTCTGGATCATAAATTCCCAAGGAGAGAAATGTCAAAGTAGGAAGAACCCCAGTGTTGCAAGCTTTTGGCAAGACCAACACAGGGGATTCAAAGAGTTCATCCTTCGAGATTTCCTCCTCTCCCATCAGCATTTACTTCTCCCTGAAGACCAGCTCACCATCTGCTGCAAGGTGAGCATAGCGGGAGCCATCTTCAGCATGCCTGGACAGAACATGACACCTGCAATCAAGGATCCAAGGCATGTGTTGGCAGATGACCTAGGGAAGCTTTGGGAGAATTCCATCTTCACAGACTGCTCCCTATTGGTAGGTGGCCATGAATTCAGGGCTCACAAGGCCATCCTAGCAGCTCGCTCTCCAGTTTTCAGAGCCATGTTTGAACATGAAATGCAGGAGAGACTAAAAAACTTCGTTGAGATTCATGACTTGGATCCCCAAGTCTTCCAGGAGATGATGGGCTTCATCTACACATGGAAGGCACCAAACCTCAAGAGCTACTCCATTGCCTCTGGTGTGCTGGCAGCTGCTGACAGGTATGGCCTGGAGGGCTTGAAGGCCATGTGTGAGGATGCCCTCTGCAGGATCCTCTCTGTGGAGAATGCTGCAAACATTCTCATCCTGGCTGACCTCCACAGCACACAGTGGCTGAAGACTCAGGCCCTGGATTTCATTACAGATTTTGCCTATGAGGTCTCTAAGACCTCAGGGTGGAAGTCATTGGTGGAGTCACATCCCCCCTTGGTGGCTGAAGCCTTCTGCTCCCTGGCTTCTGCACAGTGTCCTTCTTTGGAGTCATGATTTAAATGCCTAAAGTGATCTCAGAAGATGGACAGCTGTGACCTGTACCTCTTCTGCAACAGCAACAACCAGCTTTTTTACCAATGACTTCTGCTTAGACAATGGTATTGAGGGAGCATTTGCACTTTATCAGGGGAATGGCAGCATGGTGGCTCAGGATTTAAAACACCTGCAATATATTATACATACTGAAATGGTAGGTGTGCAATAGGCAGCACTGCAGTCTGGGACACTCTACATGACATCTATGATGTTAATGTTCCTGTTTGAATTTGTCTGATTTTTGGAAACTGAGATTCAATTTAGAGTGGGTCCTAGGCAGAGAACAACTGTGTTTCTTTGGAGAAACACTTCTGCCTTGGACTGAACAGAAGAGATGACTGTGGCCATTGGCAAGGAGAAATCAACCATGATTGCTTCCTCATCAGAGAAGGAAAGACAATGAAGAGTTTCTGTTTAAACATTCAAGGTTCAGGGAACTCGGCTTCAAAAGCAATTACTGCTCTCTCAGAGAACTCTAGCTAAGTTCGCAGCACACATAGGAGAGTTTTCCACAACCTGAAACTGGTGAATCAGAGGATCTGAGGCCCTCCTCTTGTCTCCATGGCCACAAAGAACTCTGTAGACAAAACCTTAACCAAATAAAATACAAGATGAAAAAAACTTTTGAAATCAGTCTGTGGTTTCCAGAGATGTTTATTTCAGAGAAGTAACATGTAGTCCAAGCAGCCTAGCTCAGCTGTGGATGTTTGAACAGAGCCCTCACTCTCCTACCAATATTAGAAACCCTTGGTCTTTTTCCTTGGAATTTAATGTTGGAAAATGAGAACTCCACCCTCATGCTCTTTTTTTTGTTTTTCATGTACTTCTTCAATTTTACCAGAAAATATAACTCCACTTTCAATCAACATAGAAATATTTTTTATTCGAAATATTTTTTATTTACATTTCAAATGATTTCCTCTTTTCTATCCCCCCACTCCCTGAAAGTCCCATAAGCCCCCTTCTCTTCCCCCTGTCCTCCCACCCACCCCTTCCCACTTCCCCGGTCTGGTTTTGCCAAATAGTGCTTCATTGAGTCTTTCCAAACCAAGGGGTCACTCCTCCTTTATTCTTGTACCTCATTTGATGTGTGGATTATGTTTTGGGTATTCCAAATTTCTAGGTTAATATCCACTTATTAGTGAGTGCATACCATGATTCACCTTTTGAGTCTGGGTTACCTCACTTAGTATGATGTTCTCTAGCTCCATCCAGGAATGGGCATGCTATTGAGATGTGAGCAGGAAGCTAAAGAAAAAAGCTTCCTTCTTCTTAATGCTTATTGTGGGGCTCCAGTAGAAGGTGTGGCCTAGTTAAGGGAGTGTCTTCTAGTCTGAAGATCTGGATTAAGGGTATGTGTTTTTCTGCCTCAAGACTCAGACTAAAGGTATATGTTTTCGACCAGAAGAATCTGTATTAGAACTGGATCTATATACTTCAACTTAAGAAAAAAAATTAGCTGGGCACTGCTGGCACATGCCTTTAATCCCAGCACTTAGGAGGCAGAGGCAGGCAGATTTCTGAGTTCGAGGCCAGCCTGGTTTACAAAGTGAGTTCAAAAAAAAAAAAAAAAGGAAAAGGCATGCCTTCTACTTTTGGATGTCCACAATAAGTGCAGACTAGAAGAATAACCATCACCAAATAATATACTTTGCTTATTTGGGACAATCTTGCATAAATAAAGAGATCATGTAAATCTCTGCACAGATACTATTTACACATGCACTGGTCTTACAGATTGCTACCATAAACATGATCAGGGAAGGGGTGCTTTCCTTAACTGCTCAGGAGTCTGAGTGTTCACAAAATGTAAGGCATTTGGAAGAGCTCCTGTATGGTGGGCAGGATCAGAGCCCCAAACCTCTGAAGATGGCTCTATACTTTCCTGTGTTTTATTCCATTTAGACTTTGTACTTCCCGTCAGGGTCTTCAGGGCCCCCTTACCTCCTTCCTCTGAAACTATCTGTTTTAGGCACCTCCTGCAGTCTTCTGGTTTTTCCTTGACTGCCAACAGACTTTTTGATGAGTCTCGAGTCTGTTGCTTCTGGCCACTTAACTTTTTTCTCTTTTGTAGTCTTCTTTTATTAAATACTCTCTCTGCCACTATCACTAAATCTCTCAAACAGATTTCCCTAACCTCTAAACCCTCTGCAGGTTTGTTTTTAATATGCTGCCTAATTAATAAAAGCTAGATCAACAGCTGTCTTTGCTTCTGCTTTCTGTGGGGTGTGTATTAATTACAAAATCCACATTATTCATTGATACAATTTAGCTAACAAGAATAGTTATCCAGGATCAGAAACTTGAACACCAAAAAGTAAGACTAGAGAATGCTGATATTACTGATGCATGGTCAAATCTTTGAAGTTCAGACTCCATTTTTAAAAATCTGTTCAAATTAACATCCTGGCACCTAGCATTAGTTTCCAAGTTGCCCCTCAACAAAACCTAAGCCTAGCTTCACTCTCTAAGCCAATCTCCAATAAGACCAGCATCTTCAATTTAAACCCTCAACAAGACTAGGTTATTCCACCAACACACCTGTACCCCCAGATTACAAAACCACCCCCTGCCTAATGACCACCAATGCAGAGGGGAACAGAAGTTAAGTTTATGTTAGCCAGGTGGTGGTGGAGCACGCCTTTAATCCCAGCACTTGTGAGGAGGAGGCAAGCGGATTTCTGAGTTTGAGGCCAGCCTGGTCTACAAAGTGAGTTCCAGGACATCCAGGACTACGCAGAGAAACCCTGTCTTGGAGGAACAGGGAGAGGGAATAGGGCTTATAAGACTTGCGGGGAGTGGGGACCCAGAAAACGGGAAATAATTTGAAATGTAAATAAAGAATACATCAAATAAAAAAAGAAAGAAAAAATAACTCCCCAAAAGATCAACTCTGAAGCTAAAGAGGTGCCCTGAAAATGATATTCAAGAGACAGAGGCAGAAGAACCTAAACTGAAGTGGTACCCTAGGATACACAGTGGGGCTGTTCTGGGAAAATAAGTTTATTTGAATTGATGTCATTCTTCATAAATAAATTAATATCTAAAACAAACAAACAAACACACAAACATTAAATGAAAGAAAAAACAATGACAGAGGTTGAGCAATTATTTAAAAAAAAAAAAAAACAGTTGAGCTATCTGTACCATGGAGCTGGGGCTGCTCCACAGCCCTCTGTGCACAGGTCCCACCAGAAGAGAGCTGGGCTCCCGGAGTTCTGACACAGGCTTACAGGACCACAGGAGGTACAAGCTCCAGTCAGAAACACAGAAACAACAGAACTATGTAACACCAAAAGTAACAAGATGGTGAAAGGCAAGCACAAGAACCCTACCAACAAAAACCAAGGCTACTTAGCATCATCAGAAGCCAGTTCTCCCACCACAGCAAGTTCTGGATAAATGAATATACCACAGAGCAAGATTTGAATTTAAAATCACATTGCGTGAGGCTGATAGAGGACTTCAAGACCAACTCACTGATAAGTGGATATTAGCCTAGAAGCTCAGAATACCCAAGATACAATTCACAGACCACATGAAGCTCAAGAAGAAAGAAGACCAAAGTGTAGATACTTTGATTCTTCTTAGAAGGGGTACAAAATACCCATGGGAAGAAATACAAAGTGTGGAGCAGAGAGTAAAAGAATAGATATCCATAGACTGCCCCACCTGTGGATCCATCCCATATGCAGTTAACAAACCCAGGCACTATTGTGGATGCCAATAAGTGCTTGCTGACAGGTGCCAGATATAACTCTCTTCTGAGAGGCTTTGCCAGTGCCTGACAAATACAGAGGGGGATGCACACAGCTAGCCATTGAACTGAGCAAAGGGTTTCAATGGAGGAACTAGAGAAAGGACCCAAGGAGCTGAAGGTGTTTGCAACCCCATAGGATGAGCAACAATATGAACCAACCAGTAAGCCCAGAGTTCTCAGGGACTTAAGCACAAATGAGAGAGTACACATGGAAGAAACGATGACTCCAGACACATGGGTAACAGAGGACAGCCTGAACAGACATCAATGAGAGGAGAGACCCTTGGACCCTTGAGGCTCATTGCCTCAGGGTACACCTACCAGGTCAGGAAGGCTGGAGTGGGTGGGTTAGTGAGCAGAGGGAGGTGATGGAATAGAGTTTTTCAGAGGGGCATTGAGCAAAGAGGACATTTGAAATGTAAATAAAGAAGATATTTAAGTAAAATTGAAAAAAAAATAAATAATGGCAAAAAGCCAGAACACAAAACCTGGCTCACTCACTCTGCTGCAATCCACGCTGGAAGCCAATGTTTTGAGATGGTTCACCTGACAATCTACTCCATCTACCAGCTTCTGGAGGTCATGGAGGAGCCACTCCTATGATGTTTCAGAAAGCAGAATCCTTGAACCAGAACATTGATTACTTGCAGTGAAAATTTGCATGTAATGCTGTTTGGGCCGAACACACACACACACACACATACGCTACTAATGCTATGTTTTCCATGCAGACAGGAGACTAGCATGGCTGTCCTCTCAGAGGCTCTACCTACCAACAGCTAACTGAAATGCAGTTACAGCTAAGCATTGGATTGTAGTAGGGGAACCCTATGGACGAGGTAGGCGAAGGTAAAGAAACTAAAGGAGATGGCAACTCTAAAAAAAATGACCAGTATCACCTAATCTGGACTTTCGGGGGCCACCAGAGACTAAGCCACTAACCAGTGAGCATACATGAACTTGTCTGATGCCCCAAGCACAAATGAAGTACAGGCATACCTTGTCTGGACTCAGTGGAAGAGGATGTGCCTAATCCTATAGAGACTTAATGCCCCAGGGAGGGGGAATGCATGGGGAGCACCCTCTCAGAGGCCAAGGAGATGGGGGAGGGCTGAAAAACTGTGAGGGGAGCACTGCAGTGAGGCAGAATTTCAGATGAAAATTAATAAAATAAAAATTGAAAAAAGGATAATCCAGCCAGGCAGTGGTGCCACACACCTTTAATCCCAGCATTTGGGAGGCAGAGACAGGCAGATTTCAGAGTTTGAGGCCAGCCTGGTCTACAAAGTGAGTTCCAGGACAGCCAGGGCTACACAGAGAAACCCTGTCTCAAAAAACCAGAAAGACACACAAACACACACACACAGAGAGAGAGAGAGAGAGAGAGAGAGAGAGAGAGAGAGAGAGAGAGAGAGAGAGAGAGAGAGAGAGAGAGACAGAGAGACAGAGAGACAGAGAGACAGAGAGACAGAGAGAAACAGAAAGAGAAGCATTTATGATATTCCAGAACCACTGTTCTAATTGGCTCTGAAGAAGGATGTCCTAGGAGGGAAGTACAAGACTACCACCGACCAAATTGGGAGGAGTGATCACAAGGTCTGTGCTTCTGATTGGAATAACACACAGGAAAGAAGAAAGCCATCTTCAGAGTTTTGGGGCTCTGATTCCTGACCACCATACAGGAGCTCTTCTACATGCCCTCCATTTGGTGAACACTCAGACTCTTGACCAGTTAAGGAAAACATCCCTTCCCTGATCAGGTTTATGGCAGAAATCAGTGTAAAAGCCAGCACAGGAGTAAATAATAGCTTTGCAGATATTGACATTATACCTTCATTTATGGAAGTCTGAAGTCTCAGTAAGCAAAGTACACTGGTGATGGCTCTTCTTGTCTAGACTACCTGTGGACTCATGTAACATATAAAATGGAGGGATCATCATGGTGGCTCAGGATTTTAAACACCTGCAATATTATACATATTGAAATGGTAGGTGTGCAATAGGCAGCACTGCAGTCTGGGACACTCTATATGACATCTATGATGTTAATGTTCCTGTTTGAATTTGTCTCATTTTTGGAAACTGAGATTCAATTTAGAGCTGGCCCTAGGCAGAGAACAACTGTGTTTCTTTGGAGAAACACTTCTGCCTTGGACTGAACAGAAGAGATGACTGTGGCCATTGGCAAGGAGAAATCAACCATGATTGCTTCCTCATCAGTGAAGGAAAGACAATGAAGAGTTTCTTTTTAAACATTCAAGGTTCAGGGAACTCGGCTTCAAAAGCAATTACTGCTCTCTCAGAGATCTCTTGCTAAGTTCGCTACACACATAGGAGAGTTTTTCACCACCTGAAACTGGTGAATCAGAGGATCTGAGGCTCTCCTCTTGTCTCCATGGCCACAAAGAACTCTGTAGACAAAACCTTAACCAAATAAAATACAAGATGAAAAAAACTTTTGAAATCAGTCTGTGGTTTCCAGAGATGTTTATTTCAGAGAAGTAACATGTAGTCCAAGCAGCCTAGCTCAGCTGTGGATGTTTGAACAGAGCCCTCACTCTCCTACCAATATTAGAAACCCTTGGTCTTTTTCCTTGGAATTTAATGTTGGAAAATGAGAACTCCAGCCTCATGCTCTTATGACGACGGAGAAGTCTATGCCATAGTAGAGGGAGTCTAATCCTTCTGGGAGAGATGTGTTTGTGGATCAAGGCATGCAAAATCTATTAAATGTTTTGAAAACATCCAAAGGGATTTATTCATTACAGATTTGCAGGCCTGTATACCTGTTGAGGGAGAACCGGCTGGGGAGGGAGCAGAGGTACGAGTCCTTGGTCCAGTCTGTGGTCTGGAAGCACTGAGAGGCCTGTTACATTGCTCCAACATAGCAGGATTAGATAAGAGGAGATAGCCCATGATTGTAAAGCATTATTACAGAAAAGGAGGTGCCAAGAAAAGAGATCAAAAGGTAAAAAGAGAAAGAGATAGAGAGGTGAGATCCAGCCGTGGCCACTTAGAAAAAGAATGGGGGGGGGGGGTAAGGGGGATAAGAGCGTAAGAGAAAAAAGAGGACAAGAGAGCATGCGCAAGAGAGGAAGGAGGAGCCAAGCAGCCCTCTCTATAGTGGGTCAGGGTACCTGGCTGTTTCCAGGTAACTGCGGGGTGGGGCAAACCTGGCTGTACCTAGGTGACTGTGGGTGGGGAATCTAGGCCGTGGTGTGGCCCAGATATAAAATTAATTCAAACAAATCAGTAGCCTTCCTATACTCAAAGGATAAACAGGCAGAGAAAGAACTTAGGGAAGAAGAAATAGAAGAAGACCTCAGAAGATGGAAATATCTCCCATGCTTGTGGATTACCAGGATTAATATAGTAAAAATGGCCATCTTGTCAAAAGCAATCTACAGATTCAATGCAATCCCCATTAAATTCCAACTCAAGTCTTCAAAGAGTGAGAAAGTGCAATTCTCAATCTTATCTGGAATTACAAAAAACCCATGGTGCTTTTTCACAGCTAAAGAACACCAACTAAAACAAACCAGATGATAGATGACCCAGTGACCTGGAGTAAAACACCAGTAAAATACTACTGGTCTTCTTTAAAAGGGGTAAAATATCTTCTAATAATCCTTTAATCTTAATAATCTCCTTAATTAATAGCTTATTCACTCATCAGAGAAGCTTCCTCCTGCAGCAGATTGGAACAAATACAGAGATTAACACCCAGACATTATGCAGAGAGAGACAGAGACATTGGAGAGACAGAGACAGAGAAAGATCTTCATACACACAACTGTAAATGAGATGTTTCCCTTAAATCCATGCCCTCATAGTTCAGAGAGCCCTAAGGAAGACGATCAGAAGCAGGGAGGGAGACACAGGGAATGGAGGTTCTCAGGAAGACAACGCCCTTTGAATCCCCTTTAACTCAAAGACACTGAGGCAGCAGTCCCATGGCCTCCATGGATCTGTACCAGCTGTCCTTTTCTGATGACAGACAGAAATGTAGAGGATCCATGTGGGAAAGGACGTGGGAAAGAACAAGAAGAATTGAGGGAAACACTACTCACTCAGATTATACAGTATTAATAAAGAATTCATGCTTAATTAAAGAAGGAGGAGGAGGAGCAGATGCCTGGGGAGAAAATATAGTAGTTTTCCAAAACTTTCAGAATGAGATAAGAAGTGTTTCTAATTAGAGCTCCTCTGGTTATGTTTTAGTGCAATGCCATTAGGGACATTATATTCAGTGGTAACCAAATATCAGGAAGAGAGAATAAAATAAAATACATAAATGTACCCTTTTTGCTCATATTCTTGGTGTCTTAGTCAGGGTTTCTATTCCTGCACAAACATTATGACCAAGAAGCAAGTTTGGAAGGAAAGGGTTTATTCAGCTTACGCTGCTGCATTGCTGTTCATCACAAAAGGAAGTCAGGACTGGAACTCAAACAGGTCAGGAAGCAGGAGCTGATGCAGAGGCCATGAATAGATGTTCCTTACTGGCTTGCTCCCCCTGGCTTGCTCAGCCTGCTCTCTTATTGAACCCAAGAATACCAGCCCAGTGGTGGTACCAACCACAAGGGGCCCTCCCTACTTGATCACTAATTGAGAAAATGCCCCACAGCTGGATCTCATGGAGGCACTTCCCCAACTGAAGCTCCTTTCTCTGTGATAACTCCAGTCTGTGTCAAGTTGACACACAAAACCAGCCAGTACACTTGGCTGGTTCTTCCAATTCTGAGAAAAACCTTATCTACCTCCTGTGGATCTCTATTGCCTCAATCAATGTTTTAGAAAAATGGCTTACTTCATGTTTAGAGTGTCGTTTCTGCATGCCTATCTGCATGTGTGCTACCCACAGAATCCAGAGGAGGGCACTAGATCCCATGAAACTGACAGCTAGACTTTTGTGAGTTGCCCATTGCTACTAGGAATGAAACCTGGTTCTATTGACTGGCAGCCAGAGCACCAAGTGCTCAGTCATCTCCTCAGGCCCTGTCCCATTTGATTCTGATTACACACCTGTGGTTGTCCTCAGCATGAGGTCGAGTTGAAGGGAAACTTGACAAGTGAATTCTGAGGAATCTGGGATACAGAGCTAACAGACCACAATCTCTTCTTTCAGGTTCATCCTCTCAGCATCAGTCTTTGGAATGAGGAATTCAGCCTCTGTCCCTATAGTTTCTCCATCTTCCCACACAATTGTGTCCACGCCATTCCCTGACTATTACTAATATTGAGAAGTTTGGGAGTCCATGAAAATATTTTATTGTCTCCTCTATTGGAAATTTTTGCAGGTTTTTGTATCTGCTGACTAGCTCTATCTTGTGTTATTGGAATTAAGAAAAAATACCATTCTGGCATAATAAATTGCATTATACTGTGTAATTTATAAACCATGGAATTTATTCCCACAGTGTGAAGGTCAGGAAGGATCAACACATGCATTTCTTCATAAATGATACCTGCTCTAGGGATATAATGGTAGAAGAGCCAATTGGCAAGGACCTCCTCACTTCCTTTATACTCTTTTACTCTTATTATGGTAGAAGCTCAACAGTCAAGGCAGGCCTCAAAGTCATGGTTAAACAGGACTTTCTCGATCTCCAAATCCTTGCTCGATCAGAAACATGTAGGGATTCCTGGATTGAATTTTTGTATGAGAGTACTTTCCTATTCCTAAGGATTAGCATATGACCAAATCACCTTACAGAGGCCCTGCTTTTCTTTCCTTTTTATTGAAAATGATTTTTCCACACAAAATATTCAGATTACAATTTGCCTTTCCCCATCTCCTTCCAGTCCCTCCCCATCTCGCTACTCACTGTACTGCTCAGGTCTCACTCCTTCCAGTTAGATGACAAGCAGAAAAACAAAACCAGGATGAAAAACAAAGAAAACACACATGAAACATACATGCACTTACACACAAATGCATAAAGTCAATAAAACACAAAATCATGAACCAAAACATAAAAGCAAAAGTGTAGAAAAATGACTAAACAAAGCATATGAGAGAAATTAAAAAGTACAATTCAGCATTTGTGTAGGCCATCAACTCCTTGATAGTTGGCCTACTCTTAAATATTCTTTGTATAACCAGGGTAAATCTGCTGGAAACATAATTTTTCATTTCCAGGCAGTTATGAGTTAGAGAGAACATCTCAGTCAGGGATAGGAGATAGTGTAAAATTCCCCGATTCAGCTCTGGCACCTCCTCTAGACCCATGCAGAGACATATGTCTACCCTCATGTTAATACAAATAACAATATTTGACTTCTTCCTTTCTAATTTGTATACCCTTGATCTGCTTCAGTGGTCTTATTGATCAAAGACATCAAGTGCCCTATTTAATAGGTATATATACAGAGGAGATCACCTTACCTTGTCTGGATTTTAGTGGAATTTTTCAAGTTTCTCTCCATTTAAGTTGATGTTGGTTGGCTATGGGCTTGCTCTAAACTGCCTTTTTTATATTCAGTTACATCCCTGTCTCTTGGGACTTTTGTCAAGAAGGATGTTGGATTTTGTCAAAGGCTTTTTCTGCATCTAATGTGATGATTGTGAGGCTGCTGTCTCTCAGTTTGTTCACCTGGTAGATTGAAGATCTAGTGCAGAAGTTCCTGTGCCAGCTGTGCCAGCTACTCCTATACAAAGCAGAGTGGAGAACACCACAACAGGTGCAGCAACCCTTTTCACCTGGTGATCTACAGAGTCTAATTCATTGGGAATGCTTTCCCTGTGTGGGAGGTTATTGGGGTAACTACTGTGCCAGGATACAAATATCAGATGATGCATTTACAACTAGGGAATGTCTGCAAGGGGTAAGTCCTGATGCACAAGCCCACCTATCATCCTCTGGAAGCAAGAGGCACTCATATTCTTAATTGGTAGGAGTTACAATGGAATTGCAGAGATGTGAACGTTCTGAGGGTATCTGATTCCCAATACAAAGGCTTTCTTCTGTTACTGAAGGGTCAGCTTACCTCACTGTGGATGCTACCATGTGCACTGAGTACTCTCTGTAGTCTGTGAATAGTTTCCAGGAAGAGCTGTTCTATCATAGTAGGTGGGTTAGTCATTTAAGCATAACCAACAGTCCTATGTCAAATCAGGACAGGAGGAGTCAATTATCTGGAACAAGCTTTCATAAATGATTGTGGAGTGGGTTGTTGAGACAGGAAGCCAGTAAACTTAGTGACACTTATGTTAGGGTAGGTGTGGTCATAGGCAGAGGCTAGGGCCTGAAGTCCAGCCTTGCAAGGACTTAATTGGGCCCAATAGCCAGCCCAGAACCTGTCTAACAACTTGTTGGATAGAGAAGAGAGTATTTCTATTGATTACCCCTGGAATCTGTATGCATACGTAACTCCTTTTTTTGTACATGCTCTGCATCCCCAAATATAGCCTGAATCCCATCCAGTGGCCTGTTTTCTTCTTTCGGTGAAGCTGAGTGTCAGGTGGCTATAAGGTGAATATGCATGAGAGAAGCATGGAGGTTTTTCTTCTTTTTTTCTTTTCTTTCGTTGGATATTTTCTTTACTTACATTTCAAATGTTATCCACTTTCCAGTCTCCCCTATGAAAACCCCCTATTCCATTCCCCTCCCCCTGCCTCTATGAGAGTGCTCCCCTACCCATGCACCTACTCCTGCCTTCCTGACCAGGCATTCCCCTCTACTGGAGCATAAAACCCCAACAAGACCAAGCGCCACTTCTCCCACTGATTTCCAACAAGGCCATTCTCTGCTACATATGCAGCCAGAGCCATGGGTCCCTCCTTTGTATTCTTTTGTTGGTAGCCCAACTAGCTTGATGAAATCAGATTTTAGTGAGAGTCCCAGTAGAACCTGTGCTTTCATAACCCCACTGTGCACAGTAGTAGTCCAAAGCTCCTTCACAGACTCTCTGATGGACCAGATGCTCTGGGTGCATGTAAAAATATTGTTTGAGGTATTTTCTCACAGAGGGGTCTAACTGGTGATGCAACAAATCTTCCAGGTCAAACTATAAAAATGAGAACCAAGTTTCAAGTGGGAGCCATGTAGCTGGCCTGATGGATGAGATAGTTTGGTCAAGGTTAACAATGATCCAAGTGAAGATAAGAGGCTGATGAAGACGGGCTGTGATGGTTGTAAGATGTCAGCATAAAGGGAGCAGAATTAGGAATATTGAAGTAACAACTTCAGCAGATCAGCTGAGCGTGGCATGACTTTCCATTGTTCTAGTGCTAATTCCTTGGGAACTTCCTCTCACTCCAGGCAGGCTGAACATGGGAACAGTGTATCCATGCCTGGATTCTATTCACTTTAACAGCTGAACAACTGTAGGAAGATGGGTGAGAAGGTCTTTGTGATCCACTTGTTAGGTGCTTTACAGGACAGAAAAAAAAAACACATCAAATTTCCCACTATAGATCTTGGAATAGGATTGGGGAAATAGTAAGTGGGAAAGCAAAGGACAAGTTTTAATTCTGCCCTTACCCTCTGTTACCATGGAAAGAGTGACACTTGTGTTAGCAGGGGTGCAAGCTGGACTTAAAGCCTGGGGCAGAGCATAGAGTTGGGTAGGGAGGCTAGAAGGTAAAGATCTGTGGCATCCACAAGATATAAAAAGAATGGTCAGTGAAGACTCCCACAGGTGGTGCGGTACAGAGGTTAATTGAGATTGTGGAATTAGGTGTGGTGGAACTTTAGTACAAGAAGTTCTGTAAGAAGTCTAGCTGGTATGAAGGCAGGCATGGCCTAGAGCCATGCTTCTCAAACTGTGGTTCCCTCATCCTCTGTGGTGGAGTATTGACCATTTCATGGGGGTTGGATATCAGATATCCTCTATATCAGATCTTTATAGTATAATTCATACGGGAGCCACACTACAGTAATGAAGTAGCCAACAAGTTATTTAATGGTTCTGGTTGACCACAAAGGAAGAACGGTATTAAGGGGGCACAACATTGACAAGAAGAGAAACTTCTGGCCTATGGAATATGAATGCATAATGAATCAATCTCTTTGAATGTTTTCAAAATTAATAAAAGATTTTTGCATGCTTTGACCAACAAACACTTCTCTCCCAGGAGGAGGAGACTTCCTCCACATTGGTCTACACTTCTTAGTCATCATAAGAGCATGATGATGGAGCTTTTAGCTAATGTAGATGCCAAGAAAAAAGACAATGGGTTTGTAATTCTGGTAATATAGTCTCCACGAGTATCCACACCTGATCAGGGCTGATTGGACTATATGTGACTTCTCTGAACCTAAACATCTCTGGAATCCACAGACTGATTCCAAATGTTTTATTCATATTATATTTTATTGGGTTACGATTTTGTTTACAGAGCTGTTTGTGGCCATGAAGACCAGAGAAGGGCCTCAGATCCTCTGAATGACCAGTTACAGTTGGCTGAAAACTCTCCTGGGTGTGCTGGGAACTGAACCACAGTTCTCTGACAGAGCAGTAATTGCCTTTGCAGCTGAGTTCCCACAAACTGAACCTTTAAAAAGTCTTCATTGTCATTTAAGTCTCAGATAAATAAATATTCATGTTTGATATCTCCCTTTCTTTGGGCCCTGGTCATTTGTTCTGTTTAGATCAGTCCATACAGTATTCCCCAATGAAATTCCTTTGGGCTGTGCTTATGGTCATCACCTAACTTGAATCCCAGTTTCCATCATGTCAGACAAAAACAAACAAGAACTTCAACAGGGCAGATATCATCTAGATTGTGTGAGACTCCTGTTCTGCCATTCAAACCTGCAATTTTAACATAGTAGAGCTGTTTTAAATTCTGAGCCACCATGCTGCTTTCTTGCAGATGCAGTGTAAATGTTCCAGCAATACTGAACTCTAACCAGAAGTCATTGGTAACTACATTGGGTGCTGCCATTGGAAGACAGGTGTTGGTCATATCTGACTAGCTCCTAAAATCTCTTTATGCCTTTGAGCGAGGGATCAGTCTTTGAAGAGAGATTTCTCCCACAGCTTTGCTAGGTCATCTCTCAACATCTGTCTTGGCTCCTTGATTGCAGGTGTCATGATCTGTCCAGGCATGCAAAGATGGCTCCTATTATGCTCACCTTGCAGCAGAGGCTGAGCTGGTCTTCAGGGACAAGCCATTGCTGACGGGAGAGGAGGAAACCTCAAAGGATGAACTTTTTGAATCCCCACTTTTCATATTGCTGAAAGCTTACGACATTGGGGTTCTTCATACTTTGGCATTTCTCTCCTTGGGAATTTCTGATCCAGAATTTGAACTTTGCCCAAACTGGGCTCTCTGGACAGCTGAGCAATCCCAGGTAAACTGACAGGTAATCTTTGCTTTCTTCATCAACCCCGTTTGGGTGTACTCTCAAACACCATGCTATTTCTTCATTGGCCTCTAATGAGAACACTGGGCTTGAAATCCTTTTCTGAATTCCCCCCATGCAAAATGAGAAGTCGCTAATAGTCCACTCATAGCAGATTTTTTTTACACTGATCTGTGTGGAGCCCCAGCTCTTTGTCTCCATGTCCCCTGACATTTCTGCTGGAGGTAGTTTGAAGGTTAATCTTGACCTGAGAGAACACCAGAGGTTATTTACTCTTCATCCTATTGAACACAATTATAGGTATACTTTGGATTTTAGTTTCAATTTCCCTAAGTTCTCTCTCTCTCTCTCTCTCTCCCTCTCCGTATCCCTCTCCGTCTTCCTTTTCCTCTCTCTCCCTCTCTCTCCGTCTCTCCCTCTCTTTTCCTCTCTCTCTCTCCCTCTCCCTTTCCCTCCCTCTCTCTTCCTCTCTCTCCCTCTCTTTGCCTATCTCCCTCCCCCTCTCCCTCTCCCTCCATCTCTCCCTCTTTCCCTCATCCCCCCCCTCTCTCTTTCCCCCAAACACTGGAATTTCTATGTGTGTGTATGTGTTTGAGTTTCGTGACTCTTAGGTCAGTGGCCACTAGTTGGGCTATTCTATCCACCTCTGGATAGGAAAGTCTGTAAAACTTTATATATTCTCATCTCAAGTGTGTTGTATTTTCAGGGTCCTATAGAGAATGTACAGAATGAATTCCTTTATGTAAATAGACAGAGAATATAGAAGAATAACATACAGGCTGAGGTCTAGCTAATATAACAATGACTACAGTCAGTATTTACTTATTCCACAAGGTGTGAAGTCTCAGGTGTTCTTCAGTATATACTAATTCTTAAGAAGAAGGGTCTAATGCCAGTGAAGGAATGGGCTTGCTATTTAGATGAGAGCAGGAAGCCAAAGAAAAAAGCTTCCTTCTTCTTTATGCTTATTGTGGGCCTCCAGTAGAAGGTGTGGCCTAGTTAAGGGAGTGTCTTCTAGTCTGAAGATCTGGATTAAAGGTGTGTGTTTTTCTGCCTCAAGACTCAGATTAAAGGTGTATGTTTTCCTCAGATTAAATGTGTATGTTTTTTCTGACAAGAAGAATCTGCATTTGAACTGAATCTACCTACTTCAACTTAAGAAAAAAAATTCGCAGGGCACTGGGGGCACACGCCTTTAATCCCAATATTTGGGAGGCAGAGGCAGGCAGATTTCTGAGTTCAAGGCCATCCTTGTCTACGAAGTGAGTTCCAGGACAGCCATGGCTACACAGAGAAACACTGTCTTGAAAAAAAGCAAAAGAAAAAAATTTAAAAGGCATGCCTTCCACTTTAGTATGTCCACAAGTAGTGCAGACTAGAAGATTAACCATCACCAATATACTTTGCTTACTAGGGACAACCTTGCATAAATAAAGAGATAATGTAAATCTCTGCACAGATACTATTTACCCATGCACTGATCTTACAGATTGCTACCATAAACATGATCAGGGAAGGGGTGCTTTCCTTAACTGCTCAGGAGTCTGAGTGTTCACAAAATGTAAGGCATGTGGAAGAGCTCCTGTATGGTGGGCAGGATCAGAGCCCCAAACCTCTGAAGATGGCTCTATTCTTTCCTGTGTTTTATTCCATTTAGACTTTGTACTTCCCCTCAGGGTCTTGAGGGCCCCCTTACCTCCTTCCTCTGAAGCTATCTGTTTTAGGCACCTCCTGCAGTCTTCTGGTTTTTCCTTGACTGCCAACAGCCTTTTTTACGGGTCTAGAATCTGTTGCTTTTGTCCACTTATTTTTTAATCTTTTGTAGTCCTTTAATTAAATATTCTCTGCCACTATCACTAAATATCTCAAACACCTTTCCATAAGCTCTAAACCCACTGCAGGTTTTTTTTTTTAAATATGCTGGCTAAGTAATAAAAGCTAGATCAACAGCTGCATTTGCTTCTGGTAATTTAGGGTCTGTGGGGGTGTGTTTTAATTACAAAACCCACACTTTTCATTGATGCAATTTAGCTAACAAAAATATATATCCAGGAGCAGAAACTTGAACATGAAAAACTAAGGTTAGAGAATACAGATATTCCTGATGTATGGTCAAATCTTTGAAGTTCAGACTCCATTTTTAAAAACCTGTTCAAATTAACATCCTGGCACCTAGCATTAGTTTCCAAGTTGCCCCTCAACAAAACCTGAGCCTATCTCCAATAACACCAGCATCTTCAATTTACACCCCCTTAATCACTCTCTAAGCCAATCTCCAATATGACCAGCATCTTCAATTTACATCCTCAACAAGACCAGGTTATTCCACCCATACCTGCACCCCCAGATTACAAAACCACCCCCTGGCTAATGACCACCAATGTAGAGGAGAACAGAAATTAACTTTATGTTAGACACATGGTGGTGGAGCACGCCTTTAATCCCAGCAATTTTGAGGTGGAGGCAGGCAGATTTCTGAGTTTGAGGCCAGCCTGGTCTACAAAGTGAGTTCCAGGACATCCAGGGCTACACAGAGAAACCCTGTCTCAGAGGAAAAACAAAACAAAAAAAATAGTTTATGTTATGACACCCAGCACTAGCCAATTATGTTAAAGGTCACAGTAGCTTTACAATTAGATGTTTTCACATTTACTCCCTGCTTGCTGCTTAGTATATGGCCTTGCCACATAGATATCCAGGGCTCCCCAAACACCAAAATCACCTTACATGGATATGGTGTGGCAGGAGCTAACTCAAATAAAATAAAGATCCTTCTTAAGTTGCAACAGAGCACCTCTCTGTATTTAAGGAGATCACTAAAATTTCCCTGGCTCTACACTCCAACACTATGGACTATGATCAAATACACCTTGGTTTTAGGTTTAACTGGAAATGCTTTGTATGTGTTGGGGTTTGCATCCTGAATGACTTCTATCACGGAAATGTCTGGAAATGCCTCACACACGTTCTGGACACTGAATCAACTGATCGTGGCTGAATTCTATGTGTCCAAACAGAAGTCATCCTAACGATTTTCTTTTCTTTTACAGCTTTATTTACTTATTATATGTAAGTACACTGTAGTTGTCCTCAGACACACCAGAAGGGGGTGTCCGACCTTACTATGAATGGTTGTGAGCCACCATGTGCTTGCTGGGAATTGAACTCGGGAACTCAGGAAGAGAGATCGGTGCTCTTAACCAGTGAGCCATCTCTCCAGCCCATAACCATTTTCTTGAATAGAAGGCGGCATAGATGGATGTCTCAGATTTTTTTGGAACGACGATTGAAAGCTTCCTGTTCTCTCCAGACATGCTGAAGGAGCCTTGTACCATGCTCACCGTGCAGCAGAGGGTGGGCTGGTCTGCAGGGAGAAGCCAATGCCCATGGGAGAGCAGAAAAGATCACAAGCTGAGCTTTTTAAATCCCCTTATGGGTTTTGCAGTAACGTAATTTTTGTTATACTTCAATTCTTGATGTAGATGATGTTTACCTTCAATTCTTAGAAATAGCCTTGTCTTATACTCTGTGGTGCTGAGAAAGGAGACCTGAGCTCCCTTGTACACTGATACAACAAATTATGAGTAACATCAGTCTCAGAAACACAATGTTAGATGCTCTGCATCCTTCTTGGACCAAGTTTTCTGAAGGAAAATCTGATAAATATTAAGAAAGGA
This sequence comes from Apodemus sylvaticus, assembly GCF_947179515.1. Lineage (NCBI taxonomy): Eukaryota > Metazoa > Chordata > Mammalia > Rodentia > Muridae > Apodemus > Apodemus sylvaticus. The sequence continues at coordinate 69,862,837 of NC_067475.1, forward strand.
AGAAAGGGCCTGTGGGAGTAATGAGGGTACAAAGTGTGGAAACATTTAGCTCAATGCTTGGGAACTTGCCTAGCATGTTGAAGTCCGCAATTCTATCTCCTGCCAAACACACAGATGCAGCTTCCCACGGGTGACTGCTTGTATATGTGGACTGGCTCCTGAAAGAAGAAAACTGCCTGGTTTTGCCCTATTCTGCTTCACTGAGTCTTTCCAGAACATGGGGCCAATCCTCTGTTCTCCTTGTACCTCATTTAATGTGTGGATTATGTTTTTGTTATTCCAGGTTTCTAGGTTAATATCTACTTACTAGTGCATTCATACCATAATTCATCTTTTGTGTCTGGTTTACCTCACTTAGTATGATGTTCTCCAGCTCCATCCATTTGCCTAAGAATTTCATGAATTCATTGTTTCCAATGGCTGAATAGTACTCCATTGTGTATATATACCACATTTTTTTTGCATCCACTCTTCTATTGAGGGATGCCTGGGTTCTTTCCAGCTTCTGGCAATTATAAATAGAGCTGCTATGAACATAGTGAAACATGTATCCTTATTACATGCTGGGGAATCTTCTGGGTTTATGCCCAGGAGTGGTATAGCAGGATCTTCTGGAAGTGAGGTGCCAAGTTTTTGGAGGAACCGCCAGACTGATTTCCAGAGTGGTTGTACCAATTTGCAATCCCACCAGCAGTGGAAGAATGTTCCTCTTTCTTCACATGCTCGCCAACATCTGCTATCTCCTGGATTTTTAATCTTAGTCATTCTGACTGGTGTAAAGTGAAATCTCAGGGTTGTTTTGATTTGCATTTCCCTAATGACTAATGAAGTTGAGCAGTTTTTAAGATGCTTCTCTGCCATCCAAAGTTCTTCAGGTGAAAATTCTTTGTTTAACTCTGTACTCCATTTTTTTAATAGGGTTATTTCATTTTATAGAGTCTAACTTCTTGAGTTCTTTATATATATTGGATATTAGCCCTCTATCTGATGTAGGGTTGGTGAAGAAATTTTCCCAATTTGTTGGTTGCCAATTTGTCCTTTTGATAGTGTCCTTTGCTTTACAGAAACTTTGTAATTTTATGAGGTCCCATTTGTCAATTCTTGATCTTAGAGCATAAGCTATTGGTGTTCTGTTCAGGAACTTTCCCCCTGTACCGATGTCCTCAAGGGTCTTCCCCAGTATCTTTTCTATTAGCTTCAGAGTGTCTGACAGCTGATAAACAACTTCAGCAAAATGGCTCGTTACAAAATCAACTCAAGCAAATCAGTAGACTTCCTATACTCAAAGGATAAGCAGACTGAGAAAGAAATTAGGGAAATGACACCCTTCACAAAAGCCACAAACAACAGAAAGTATCTTGGTGTCACTATGATCAAACAAGTGAAAGATATGTATGAAAAGATCTTCAAGTCTCTGAAAAAGGAATTGGAAGAAGACCTCAGAAAATGGAAAAGTCTCCCATGCTCATGGATTGGCAGGATTATTATAGTTAAAATGGCCATTTTGTCAAAAGCAATCTACAGATTCAATGCAATCCCTTTCAAAATCCCAACTCGGTTCTTCATAGAGTTAGAAAGAGCAATTCGATGTAATAAGGATACATGCTCCACTATGTTCATAGAAGCCCTTTTTATAATAGCCAGCAGCTGGAAAGAAACCAGGTTTCCCTAAATGGAGGAATGGATACAAAAAATGTGGTATATATACCCTGTGGAGTACTATTCAGCCATTAGAAACAATGAATTCATGAAATTCTTAGACAAGTGGATGGAGCTGGAGAACATCATACTAAGTGAGGTAACCCCGTCTCAAAAGACCTATATCATGGTATGTGCTCACTGGTAAGTGGATATTAGTCTAGAAATTTGGAATACCCAAGTCATAATCCACATATCAAATGATGTCCAAGAAGAATGGAGGAGTGGCCACTGGATCTGGAAAGGCTCAGTGCAGACGTATAGGGCAATACCAGAACAAGGAAATGGGAAGGGTTGGATGGGGGAAAAGGAGGAGGGGAGAGGGCATATGGGACTTTCAGGAAGTGGGGAGCCAGGAAAGAAGAAATCATTTGAAATGTAAATAAAAAATAAATGGAATTTTAAAAAAAGAGCAATTCTCAAATTCATCGGGAATAACAAAAAACCCAGGATAGATAAAACTATTCTCAGCAACATAAGAAAGTCTGGGGGAATCAGTATCCCTGACCTCAAGCAATACTACATAGCAATAGTGTTAAAAACTGCAGGGTATTGGTACAGTGACAGGCAGGAGAATCCATGGAACAGGATTAAAGGTCCAGAAATGAACCCACACACCTATGACCACTTGATCCTCGACAAAGAGGCTGAAAACATCCAATAGAAAAAAGATAACCTTTTCAACAAATGGTGCTGGGTCAACTGGAGGTCGGCATGCAGAAGAATGCGAATTGATCCATCCTTGTCTCTTTGTACTAAGCTCAAATCCAAATGGATCAAGGTCCTCTGAAGCCAGACACTCTGAAGCTATTAGAAAAGAAACTGGGGAAGACCCTTAAGGACATCGGTACAGGGTGAAAGTTTCTGAACAGAACACCAATAGCGTATGCTCTAAGATCAAGAATTGACAAATGTGACCTCATAAAATTACAAAGTTTCTGTAAGGCAGAGGACACCATCAAGAGGACAAATCGGCAACCAACAAATTGGGAAAAGATCTTCACCAATCCTACATCAGATAGAGGGCTAATATCCAATATATATAAAGAACTCAGGAAGTTAGACTCCATAAAACCAAACAACCCTATTAAAAAATGGGAAACAGAGTTAAACAAAGAATTCTCAACTGAAGAACTTCAGATGGTGGAAAAGCATCTTAAAAAATGCTCAACTTCATTAGTCATTAGGGAACTGCAAATCAAAACAACCCTGAGATTTCACCTTACACCAGTCAGAATGGCTAGGATTAGAAATTCAGGAGACAGCAGGTGTTGGAGAGGGTGTGGAGAAAGAGGAACACTCCTCCACTGCTGGTGGGGTTGCAAATTGGTACAACCACTCTGGAAATCAGTCTGGGGGTTCCTCCGAAAACTGGGCACCTCACTTCCAGAAGATCCTGCTATACCACTCCTGGGCATATACCCAGAGGATTCCCCACCATGTAATAAGGATACATGCTCTACTGTGTTCATAGCAGCCCTATTTATAATTGCCAGATGCTGGAAAGAACCCAGGAATCCCTCAACAGAAGAGTGGATGCAAAAAAATGTGGTATATCTACACAATGGAGTACTATACAGCCATTAGAAACAATGAATTCATGAAATTCTTAGGCAAATGGATGGAGCTAGAGAACATCATACTAAGTGAGGTAACCCTGACTCAAAAGGTGAATCATGGTATGCACTCACTAATAAGTGGATATTAACCTAGAAAACTGGAATACCCAAAACATAATCCACACATCAAAAGAGGTACAAGAAGAAAGGAAGAGTGGCCCCTTGTTCTGGAAAGACTCAGCAAAGCAGTATTTGGCAAAACCAGAACAGGGAAGTGGTAAGGGGTGGGTGGGAGGACAGCAGGAGAGAAGGGAGCTTACAGGACTTTCGGGGAGTGGGGGCTAGAAAAGGGGAAATCATTTGAAATGTAAATAAAAAATATATCGAATCTAAAAAAAATAAATTCAAGGCCAAAAAAAAAAAAAAAAAAGAAACTGGGGTAGACCCTTGAGGACGTGGGCACAGGGGGAAGGTTTCTGAACAGAACACCAATAGCTTATGCTCTAAGATCAAGAATTGACAAATGGGACCTCATAAAATTACAAAGTTTCTGTAAGACAAAGGACACTGTCAAAAGGACAAAATGTCACCCAACAGATTGGGAAAGGATCTTCACCAACCCTAAATCCAACAGAGGACTAATATCCAATATATACAAAGAACTCAAGAACTTAAACCCCAGAGAACCAAATAACCCTATTAAAAATGGGGTACAAAGCTAAACAAAGAATTTTCACCTGAAGAACTTCAGACGGAGGCCAGAAGGGAAAGATATATGGCATCTTTGGATATAAAACGAATGGACAGTGAAGACTCCCACTGGTATTGTGGTACAGAGGTTGACAGAGATTGTGGAATTGGGTCTGGGAGAACTTTAGTATGAGAAGTTCTATAAGAGGTCTGGCTGGTGTTACAGAAAGCATGGCCTGGAGCCATGGTTCTCACCTTTGGCTTCCTCATCCTCTTTGGGAGAGTAATGACCATTTCATGGGGGTTGAATATCAAAAATCCTCTATATCCGATTTTACAATATAATTCCTAACAGGAGCCACACTACAGTTATGAAGTAGCCACAAAGTAATTTAATGCTTCTGGTTGACCACAACAAGAAGAACTGTTTTAAGAGGGCACAACATTGAGAAGAGGAACTACTGGCCTATGCTGCATGAATCCATATGAAATGAATCCCTTCAAATGTTTTCAAAATACATAAAAGATTCTTGCATATCTTGACCAACAAACACTTCCCTCCCAGGAGGAGTAGACTTCCTCCACATTGGTCTACTCTTCTTAGTCATCATAAAAGCATGATGATGGAGCTTTTTGCTAATTTAGATGCCAAGAAAAAGACAAAGGATTTCTAATACTGGTAGGAAATCTGCACAAATATCTTGAGCTGAGCAGAGCTGATTGGACTATATGTGACTTCTCGGAACATAAACAGCTCTGAAATCCACCGAATGATTTCAACTGTTTTATTTTTATTATATTTTATTAGGTTAAGGTTTTGTATACAGAGCTGTTTGTGCCCATTGAGACCAGAGAAGTGTCTCAGATCCACTGCATCACCAGTTACACGTGGCTGAAAAAACTCTCCGGTGTCTGCTGGAATTGAATCAGTTTTCTGAGAGAGCAGTAATTCCTTTTGCAGCTGAGTTCCCACAAACTGAGACTTTAAAAAGTCTTCATTGTCATTTTAGTCTCAGATAAATAAACATTCATATTTGATTTCTCCCTTTCTCTGGGCCCTGGTCATTTGTTCTGTTTAGATCAGTACATACAGTTTTCCTGGATGAAACTCTGTTGAGCTGTGCTTAGGGTCAGCATCTAACTTGAATCCCAGTTTCCAACGTGTCAGTCAAAAAATAAACAAGAACATCAACAGGGCAGATGTCAACTTGATTGACCCAGACTCTTGTGCTGCCCTTCTCACACCTGCCATTTTAACATAGTACAGCTGTTTTAATCTTGAGCCACCATGCTATCTTGCCACAGATTCTGTATAAATGCTCCCATAATACTGTACTCTAACCAGAAGTCATTGATAGCTACATTGGGTGTTGCCATTGGAAGACAGGTGTTGGACATGTCTGACTAGCTTCTAAAATCTCTTTAGGCGTTTGAGTGAGGGCTCAAAGAAAATATTCTGTGCAGAATCCAGGGAGTGGAAGGCTTCAGCTGCCAAGTGGGGATGTGACTCCAACATTGACTTCCACTCCGAGGTCTCAGAGACCTCAGAGGAATGAAATGCAATGAAATTCAGAGCCTGGGTCTTTAGATTCTTTCTGCTGTGGAGGTCAGCCAGGATGAGAGTGTGTGCAGCATTCTCCACAGAGAGGATCCTGCAGAGGGCATCCTCACACATGACCATCAATTCCTCCAGGCCATACTTGTCAGCTGCTGTCAGCACACCAGTGGCCATAGGGTAGCTGTTGAGGTGTGGTGCCTTCCCTGTGTAGATGAAGTCCATCATCTCCTTGAAGACCTGAGGATCCAGGTCAGGGATCTTCACAAGGTTGGTTAGTCTCTCCTGCATTTCATGTTCAAACATGGCTCTGAAAACTGGAGAGCGAGCTGCTAGGATGGCCTTGTGAGCCCTGAATTCATGGTCACCTACCAATAGGGAGCAGTCTGTGAAAAGAGATTTCTCCCACAGCTTTGTTAGGTCATCTGTTAACGTCTTGGCTTCCATTTCCCCTGACATTTCTAAAGGAGGTAGAATTTGGAAGTTAAAGGTGATCTGAAAGAAGAACTAGAAGTTACTTATATGTCTTCCTCTTGGATACAATTATTGGTACACATTCGATTTCAGTTTCAATTTCTCTCTCTCTCTCTCTCTCTCTCTCTCTCTCTCTCTCTCTCTCTCTCTCTCTCTCATTGTCTCTCTCTTTCCCTCTCCCTCTTCATCTCTTCTCATAGTATCCCTGCTTAACTACCCTCCCAAGGCTGCAAATAAACTCTATTCTATGCTAGTCCTGTCATATGACTGGTACCCCAGGGGCAAGGGAAGCCTTAGCATGGTCCAGCCAGAGTACCCCTCCAACCCTTACCATAGACATGTCCTGCATTTCTTTTTATAAAACACAGCATTGATGTTGTGACTCAGATTTAGAAACTTACAGGTTAACATCTCCCACTGCCACATGAACTTGCCAGCAATAATATTGCTCTCTAGAGCTATCCATCCAAACATCAGCAAATTGGTTAGCTCCCTCTCCCACACTGGTCAGTGTATACATCCCCTGGTCCCAAGGGAGGGGTGTTGACCTCACAGCCACTTTATGGTGTCCTGGTGGATGGTGACATTTACAGTCTTTAAGACTGGCATCCTTGCTCACTCCTCATTTTAGGACATTTTCCCTTGAGTGAGATTTCCTCTCTCCTCTGCATCATTTCCTTTTCTCACTGTTGTGAAACCCCAGGCCTTTGTGGACCATTCTCCTCACAGCCCACTCAGGTACTGGCCTGAGCTCAGACCACAACGCAAAGCTTGAGGTCTTAGTGAACTGACCCTCTTGTTGTTTAGTTATAAACATTTCCTCAGAATGCTGCTAGCAGAAATTAATAACTGCCGATCTCACCCAGAAAGGGTATATCTTCGTTGACACTCCCATGCTCCCTCCTGAGATGCCACGGACTCTTAAAGGCTTCCAAATTCACAGGCTAAATTTGGCCCCAATATCCACTAAGCAATAACTCTCTATTGCTGTTTGAGGGCACTTAAATTTTTACAATCCTCTCACCAACCATTCAGATAAATGGAAAGATTTCTATGCAGGGCCCCCTCCCACTACCTCCATCTCTTGCAACTTTACTTCTTTGCTCTCCCTCCCACATACAGGCACAGTGAGAAGGCTGCCTTGATTGTGGTATGATAAACACTGAGAAACAGTGTTCCACCTTGATCTATGGCTGCCTCTATTCTCCTATCTCTGTTCCCCCTTGCTTTCTTGCTCCCTGCCTGACCCAACACGATGGGACACAAAACATGCTATGCTAGAGCAGAGTTGCAGGCAGACAGAGGACAGGTGCAGGCCCTGCCTCTTATTCCCTGACCCACCCAACATGCTTGCTTCCTTGCCCTGCCCCACTTGTGCCCTGCTTACACGAGGTTGAGCTGCTGCCTATGCTTCTGTGCTCCTGGGGTCCCCGCACCACCACCACTGTCAGCTCTCTGAATTCTTTCCATTCTGTTCTGCATCAGCTCTAAACCAGGTGTGACAGCTGAGCTGCTCCATGCACAGATCAGACCCACTGCTCTGTACACATCAACAGAGGCTGACTACAATGAAAGGGGAGACCTGCTGTCCACCAGACAAAATGTGTCCATTCATCTCCATATGTATGTCCTTTTACATGTTTTTATCTGCTGATGCACAATTATTTCTGCCATTCCCACATATAACAAACACATTACATTCCTCTAGGCAGAGTTGTAGCTTCAGTGCTACCTTTGTTCTGGGCAGTCTTGTAAGTGTCTGCCATCTTTTTTGTAGGAAAATAAGGTTTTCCTATGCTTTTGCTTCAGCACCATCTTTTTTTTCTTTTTTATCTTTTTTTTATTCGATATATTTTTTAATTTACATTTCAAATGATTTCCCCTTTTCAGGTCCCCCACTCCCCGAAGTCACATAAGCTCCCTTCCATCCCCCTGTTCTCCCATCCACCCCTTCAGCACTACCTTTGTTCTGGGCAGTCTTGTGAGTATCTGCCATCTTTTTTGTAAGCAGATAAGGTTTTCCTATGCTTTTGCTTCAGCACCATCTTAAAAAAGGGAGGTCAGATGAATGGCTGTAGCTTTAGTGCCATCTTAGTTAATGACAGTCCCATGATCACCCAGCATCTTTGTTATGGGCAGTTCCTACCTCACTGCCTCCTCACCTTAGAACATCGTGACAGGGTCTCTGATGTCTATCCTGCCTTGATAAATAATAATGTAAATATTAATTTAAAGATTTAGAATAGCAAACAGGTAAAAGATCACTGCTTTAAGTTAAAGATTGCCTAACTCAGATATGCTTAATAGATACTAGCTCTCATTCTTCTCAGAAAGTGCTAAATGTAACAACAAATGTTTAAGCTTATTAGGACAGAAAGACTCCATAGCATAACAGTTACCACCCCCTCCCCCAACCAAGATCTCTGAAAAGATGTATGCAGTGACAAGACTGCCTAGACTGCATTATGATAAGCACTGAGGTTCTGTGCTCCATTGCCTTGCTGATGCCGGCACTCAGCCTACATTATTGTCAAACTGAGGATAACCAGAAAGTTAAATGTCTCATATTGCCTAGGACAGGGTGGGGCATTTCTCACAAATTTTTGGGTTATTTTTTTTTGAGTCAGGGTTTCTCTGTGTAGTCCTGGCTGTCCTGGAACTCGCTCTGTAGACCAAGCTGGCCTTGAACTCAGAAATCCACCTGCCTCTGCCTCCCAAGTGCTGGGATTAAAGGCGTGCACCACCACTCCCAGCTTTCTCCCACATTTCTACTCCTCAAGAAAAAAGCTTCTTGTCTTCTGGGCCTAATGGCCACATTAACTCTGCCCGAGTTATGATGGAGAACCCAGGTACCTGGGAAAATTGTCTAGGTAGTGGACTATTGAGCAAACTCTGTCATTTTAATTAATGACTTCTAGATTTTAATTTACTTTTCATAAATGTCTAACTACATTGACAGCTAAGCTAACTCTAGAAAACAGAACCCTAATTCTTTACCCCAAATCTAAATCTCCCACTTTATTAGCTCATTAGTCAATTTGTTAACTAATTATGACTACCAGATATCTTATCAAAGACAGACAAGTTTGCCTCACTCACAGGATTCAAGATAAAGTACACACAGTTCAGATATAACCTTTCAGACCTACCCTTCTGTTACTTCCTTTTCTAAGTTCAGTTCCCAGTGACTAAATGCTTCAAATTTATCTTCCCTGTTATGCCACTGTCCTAACATTAATAGTTTTTATAAATTAGCATAACCTTAATAAAACACTCTACTATACAATCCCACTTTTATAATTGTAAGTCCAAATTTGAAGTTTCCTTTGACTGTCTTTAACCTATAGACTTAAAGTGTTTCTCATTCTAAATATTTTAACTCTAAACTCAAGGTGTTTCTCATGCTAAACTATATGATCAATTATCATATTCACAAGGTTGTCAAATTTTTCAGTTAATTGTCTTTTCAATACATACTTCAAAATGCTTCTCATTATACTACATTTGTATACAGTCAGTCTCCTAGAGAGAAAAAAAGCCCTTCTGGTTCCTGTTCCACAAAAGGTTTCTGTCTTCCCAAAGCTCATCCTGAAGACTTCTCATGCTATTAACTACATTTATCTCTTTTGTAAACTTATAAGCTCCAAGAAACACAATGAGATTGACCTCTCATGGATGAAACAGACTCCATTTGGATAAGTACAACTGCCAATCAATAGCCTAAGTTCCCACTTGTGACCTATTCCAGACCTTGGGATTCTTCTCCTCTTCCCTGGGATTGGGACTTTCCTCACACCAACCACCAAGACACAAATGGTTCGACTGGATCTGCTCCTCTTCCTAAAGATGGTTCCACAAACCCTGGATAGCAAGGAAACAGCCAACTTTCTAAGATGGAACCAACTTCCCAATAGAAATTTTCTTTAGTTTCACAAATACACATCCTCCCAAAACAGCAGCAAATAGCTAAAGATCACGGAGTCCCTATCCCTGCTCCACCATCATTTCTGCCTAGTTTTCACCTTTATTTTAAATTAATCCAAAATGAAGGAATGTTAGAATTCTTTCTAGGGTCCACCCAACAGTTTCCTAGCAATAACCAGGTACTGTTGACTCACCATGAACGGAGATGTTTGCCCCCTACTTCTCTCTGATCATCTTTTAGTCTTTTCCTCTCTCAAACTCTGTAATCACTTTCTCCCTCACTCCTGTTACACCATCCTCCTCATTCTCCATGTGTTACTAGACAGATTCTCCTCTTCTCTCCTCTCCCTCTTCTCTCCCCCCCCCTCTCTCTCTATCTCTCTCTCTCTCTCTCTCTCTCTCTCTCTCTCTCTCTCTCCCTCTCTCTCTCTCTTACGCTATCTCTCTGTGTGTCTTTCTCTACCTCTACATCCTTCTCATCCCTACTCAACTCAATTTCCCATGGTCTAAATAAACTCTATTCCATACAAAAGCTATATTAAACTATATACACATGCTATACATTCTCATTTCAAGTATATTTCATTAGTCAGGGTTCTGTAGAGAACCTGTAGAATGAATTCCTCCACATAAATTGAAAGTGGATATCTGAATATAACATACAGACTGAGGTCCAGCTTTTCAACAATGGGTAAAGCCAGTACTTACTTAGTCCACAAGGTTTGAAGTCTCAGGTTTACTTCAGTATATGCTGGAATTCTGAAGTAGGGTCTAATGCCACTGAAGGAATGGGCTTGCTTGTAAGATGAGAGCAGGCAGGCAAAGACACAAAGCTTCCTTCCTCATTTGCTTATATAGGCCTCCAGTAGAAGGCATGGCCCCATTAAGGGTGGGTCTTCTAGTCTCAAATTCTGGATTAAAGGTGTTTGTTTTCCTCCCTGAAGACTCAGATTAAAAGTATGTGATTTTCTAACTTAATAGTCTGTGTTTGAATTGGACTATCTGTTTCAATTTAAGCAAAAAAAAAAATGTTTTTAAAGACACACCCTCCAGTTTTGGATGTTACTTAAGTCCACAGGTAGTCTAGACAAGAATAGGCATCACCTTTGCTTACTGGGATCAGTCTTCCCTAAATGAAGGTAACATGTCAATCTCTGCACAGATATTATTTATACTTGTGCTGGTCTAACACTGATTTTGGCATAAGCATGATCAAGGATGGGGTGTTTTCCTTAACTGGTCATCTGTCTTGTGGTTCACCAAATGTAGGGCATGTGGAAGAGCTCCTTTATGGAGTGCAGGAAGCAGAGCCCCAAACCTCTGAAGGGTTACAGCATATATTCAACACATATCAAAGAATAGGGTGTTATTACTGCCCTCATTTAAACTGACAGGTTAATTCTGCCTGTGACTCTCATCTCTTCAGTTGTCATGTCTTAGAGAGACCCACATCCTAGAGGACATGGATATAATTATTGTGTTTTAGTCAGCTCCACAGCGCCTAGCTCTCCGGTATGTCTTGCTCCAATTTTGCTTATCCCTCAATATTCAATAACTGAATCTATTTTAATTTTTATTCCCACATTAGACTTATTGAAACTTATTAGTCACTTCTGAACATCAGTGACTCTGTATCTCATGCTTTTGGGGCCTCAATAGGAGGATCCCCTGTTTGACGTCTAACATTTGAAATCTTGTAGATGATCACAGTGCAACAGGCCCTTTGCATGAGAGATGTTCTAAATTGTTTTCTTAGCTCCTAGGAACACGCTTATGTAGGTAGAAGTTGCCTCCTATAGGAGAACTGAGACCCCCTGGGCAGCAACCATAGGTTTTGCTAATAAAATCTCTGTCACAGAGTGGGACCTCTATGAGGTATTTTGTTAGGGGGTGGCAGAGAGGTGTGAATTTATGGATGACTTGCCAGAGCCAATAGAAATTTGTACCACCCAGAAGGAATATAGCCCTGGAAGCATCCTCATACCAGAGAACACAACTCGTCATTACAAAAAAACAACAGTCAAAATGTATGTAGAAAGAGACAGGGTGTGTTGGAAGAGAGGGTGGGGGGGAGAGAAGCAGAGATGAGAGAGACAGAGACAAAGACAGAGACAGATAGAGGGACAGAGGCTACACAGACAACCAGTGGTAGCTGTCACATGTCCAGAAAGATGAGAATCTGGGGATGTATTTAACACTTTCTGGACACTGGTGTCTAAACTGAAGATGCCATCTCATACCATACTTACCTTCAGGGATGACAGTGCAGGCACCTTTCAAATAATTCAAATAATTTCCTAGAAAAGTAACTTTTATTTGCACATATTAATTGTTGTCTCTGAGGCTTTCTGCCTTGATCTGCTCATCTAAGACTAGTCCTGGAAGGTTCTAGCTTCCCTCAAATCAAATCTCGGTTTAGAATGCTCTCAGCTTCTGAGACTTACAGCTGAATAAGCTCACCACTTTCTAGTTCTCTCTGATCTCTGGCAGTCTGCTTTAATTTGTTCTGGCTCAAAAGTCTGCTCCACTGTAACTGACTCAGTCTGGCTTTTCTCATCTTCTCCTGAATTGCTCACGTGGTCTCATACTAACTTTCACAATCACTTCTAATCTTCAAGGTCCTCTCACTCTCTGGCTCATTCTATCTTTACCTGTTTCTTCTCTCGTTCTCTCTGCAGTGATCTCTTTCCTTTCTTCTCTCTTCTAGTAACGGTTGGGCATATCCTTTTCTGTCTAATCTTTCTTTAATTTTTTAGTTTCTCTGAACATTGGTGCTTCTTTCTATAAACTAACTTTACCTTAAGTGTTTGGAATTAAAGGTGTGTACTAAGTGAATGTCTGTCCACCCAGAAGGATTAAAGGTGTGTGCCAAAGCTGAGGCACTCCACAACTAAAAACAGTTTTCTTCCAAACATAACACAATTTTGGGGTTCACAATTTGATCAAATATGCTGTGACAGTTTTCTTTTAGTATGGAGGTGTCAGACACTACTGTGTGTTTTGGGAACACATTGATTAAGGTAAATCTTGGGAATCTGGATCTCAGGTTGAACACCCTCTGGAATTCCTTGACCACTGCCCTCTTCCTTGCCTGAGAAGCTCAGAGAACCTAGAGTCTCAAATTGTAGTCTCTGAAACTTCTGTGGATTTGATCTTGGGACAGCATAAAAAGGGTTGGTGGGCACTCCCTGGAAGAAGAAGAAGTTTTGTTCAAGGTTGCCTAATAAACTGCTTGGAGGAAGAAAACTCCCTGGTGTCGTGTTATCTCTTGCTGGACATGGGGGGTCAGTATTTACTTATTCTGAAAGGTATGAAGTCTCGGGTGTTCTTCACTATATACTGGAGGTCTTAAGAAGAAGGGTCTAATGCCAGTGAAGGAATGGGCATGCTATTGAGATGAGAGCAGGGAGCCAAAGTACAAAAGCTTCCTTCTTCTTTATGCTTATAGTGGACCTCCAGTAGAAGGTGTGGCCTAGTTAAGGGAGTGTCTTCTAGTCTGAAGATATGGATTAAATGTACATGTTTTTCTGCCTCAAGACTCAGATTAAAGGTGTATGTTTTTCTCAGATTAAATGTGTATGCCCCCCCCCCCACCAGAAGAATCTGCATTTTAACTGAATCTACCTACTTCAACTTAAGAAAAATATTTAGCCATGCACTGGTGCCACACGCTTTAATCCCAATACTTGGTCTGCAGGGGCAGGCGGATTTCAGAGTTCAAGGCCACCACCCCCTGCCTAATGACCACCAAAGCAGAGGGGAACAGAAGTTAACTTTATGTTAGACACATAGTGGTGGAGCATGCCTTTAATCCCAGCAATTGTGAGGTGGAGGCAGGCAGATTTCTGAGTTTGAGGCCATCCTGGCCTACAAAGTGAGTTCCAGGACATCCAGGGCTACACAGAGAAACCCTGTCTCAGAGGAAGAACAAAACAAAAAACAAATAAAAAGTTTATGTTATGGCACCCAGCACCAGTCAATTATGTTAAAGGACACAGTAGCTTTACAATTAGATGTTTTCTCATTTACTCCCTGCTTGCTGCTTAGTATATAGCCTTGCCACATAGATATCCAGGGCTCCCCAAACACTGTAATCACCTTACATGGATATGGTGTGGCAGGAGCTAACTCAAATAAAATAAAGATCCTTCTTAAGTTGCAACAGAGCACCTCTCCCTATTTTAGGAGATCACTAAAATTTCCCTGGCTCTACACTCCAACACTATGGACTATGATCAAATACACCTTGGTTTTAGGTTTAACTGGAAATGCTTTGTATGTGTTGGGGTTTGCATCCTGAATGACTTCTATCACGGAAATGTCTGGAAATGTCTCACACACATTCTGGACACTGAATCAACTGATCATGGCTGAATCCTATGTGTCCAAACAGAAGTCATCCTAACCATTTTCTTTTCTTTTACAGCTTTATTTACTTATTATATGTAAGTACACTGTAGCTGTCCTCAGACACACCAGAAGGGGGTGTCTGACCTTACTATGAATGGTTGTGAGCCACCATGTGGTTGCTGGGAATTGAACTCAGGAACTCAGGAAGAGAGATTGGTGCTCATAACCAGTGAGCCATCTCTCCAGCCCTTAACCATTTTCTTGAATAGAAGACAGCATAGGTGGATGTCTCAGATTTTTTTGGAATGATGATTGCAAGCTTCCTGTTCTGTCCAGAAATGCTGAAGGAGCCTTGTACCATGCTCACCTTGCAGCAGAGGGTGGGCTGGTCTGCAGGGAGAAGCCAATGCCCATGGGAGAGCAGAAAAGATCACAATTTGAGCTTTTTAAATCCCTTATGGGTTTTGCAGTTATGTAATTTTTGTTATATTCAATTCTTGATGTAGATGATGTTTACCTTCAATTCTTAGAAATAGCCCTGTCTTATACTCTGTGGTGCTGAGAAAGGAGACCTGAGCTCCCTTGTACACTGATACAACAAATTATGAGTAACATCAGTCTCAGAAACACAATGTTAGATGCTCGGCATCCTTCTTGGACCAAGTTTTCTGAAGGAAAATCTGATAAATATTAAGAAAGGAAGAAAGGGCCTGTAGGAGTAATGAGGGTACAAAGTGTGGAAACGTTTAGCTCAATGCTTGGGAACTTGCCTAGCATGTTTAGATCCCTAACTCTATATCCTGCCAAACACACAGATGCAGCTTCCCACAGGTGACTGCTTGTATATGTGGACTGGCTCCTGAAAGAAGAAAACTGCCTGGAGACTGAGCAGAGGATGGCAGAGGCACACTGAACACTGCATTGCTTGATCTCTGAGGCATTCCTTAAAGGAATCACTGAGTCAGGGTGTTTAGTTCTCAGGAATAATCTTATCTGGGAGGCAATCCAGAGCAGTTAACTGGTGACACTTGGGAGAATGGCAGAGTTCTCATTGCGGTTTTGACTATCAGAAAAGAACCCAATAATAGTCCCATTATAAAAGAGTTTAATAATCACTGATATAATTTTAGGAAATCTAATAAGATCATCATTAAGCCTTAAGTCATCTATTTGTCTATTTAGCATTGCTATAAAATAGTATATCTTTGTAGACCTGCAGAGATATGCTCCAAAGGGGTGTGCAATTACTTAGTGATTATAGATGTAGATAGATATAGATATAGATATAGATATAGATATAGATATAGATATAGATATAGATATAGATATAGATATAGATATGGATATGGATATGGATATGGATATGGATATGGATATGGATATGGATATGGATATGGATATGGATATGGATATGGATATAGATATAGATATAGATATAGATATAGATATAGATATAGATATAGATATAGATCACTAAGTAATATATATAGATATAGATATTTAATAATAATAGGAAGAGCATATTAATAACAGGAATCTTCCCTAAAATGAATCCCTTACAGCCTTTCTTTTTTTTTCCTTTCTTTCTTTTTTTTTATTATTCGATATAATTTATTTACATTTCAAATGATTTCCCCTTTTCAAGCCCCCCCACTCCCTGAAAGTCCCGCAAGCCACCTTCTCTTCCCCTGTCCTCCCACCCACCCCTTCCCACTTCCCCGTTCTGGTTTTGCTGAATACTGTTTCACTGAGTCTTTCCAGAACCAGGGGCCACTCCTCCTTTCTTCTTGTACCTCATTTGATGTGTGGATTATGTTTTGGGTATTCCAGTTTTCTAGGTTAATATCCACTTATTAGTGAGTGCATACCATGATTCACCTTTTGAGTCTGGGTTACCTCACTTAGTATGATGTTCTCTAGCTCCATCCATTTGCCTAAGAATTTCATGAATTCATTGTTTCTAATGGCTGAATAGTACTCCATTGTGTAGATATACCACATTTTTTGCATCCACTCTTCTGTTGAGGGATACCTGGGTTCTTTCCAGCATCTGGCAATTATAAATAGGGCTGCTATGAACATAGTAGAACATGTATTCTTATTACATGGTGGGGAGTCGTCTGGGTATATGCCCAGGAGTGGTATAGCAGGATCTTCTGGAAGTGAGGTGCCCAGTTTTCGGAGGAACCGCCAGACTGATTTCCAGAGTGGTTGTACCAATTTGCAACCCCACCAGCAGTGGAGGAGTGTTCCTCTTTCTCCACACCCTCTCCAACACCTGCTGTCTCCTGAATTTTTAATCTTAGCCATTCTGACTGGTGTAAGATGAAATCTTAGGGTTGTTTTGATTTGCATTTCCCTGATGACGAATGAAGTTGAGCATTTTTTAAGATGCTTCTCCGCCATCCGAAGTTCTTCAGGTGAGAATTCTTTGTTTAACTCTGTACCCCATTTTTTAATAGGGTTGTTTGGTTTTCTGGAGTCTAACTTCTTGAGTTCTTTATATATATTGGATATTAGCCCTCTATCTGATGTAGGATTGGTGAAGATCTTTTCCCAATTTGTTGGTTGCCGATCTGTCCTCTTGATGGTGTCCTTTGCCTTACAGAAACTCTGTAACCTTATGAGGTCCCATTTGTCAATTCTTGCTCTTAGAGCATACGCTATTGGTGTTCTGTTCAGAAACTTTCTCCCTGTACCGATGTCCTCAAGGGTCTTCCCCAGTTTCTTTTCTATTAGCTTCAGAGTGTCTGGCTTTATGTGGAGGTCCTTGATCCATTTGGATTTGAGCTTAGTACAAGGAGACAAGGATGGATCAATTCGCATTCTTCTGCAAGCTGACCTCCAGTTGAACCAGCACCATTTGTTGAAAAGGCTATCTTTTTTCCATTGGATGTTTTCAGCCTCTTTGTCGAGGATCAAGTGGCCATAGGTGTGTGGGTTCATTTCTGGATCTTCAATCCTGTTCCATTGATCCTCCTGCCTGTCACTGTACCAATACCATGCAGTTTTTAACACTATTGCTCTGTAGTATTGCTTGAGGTCAGGGATACTGATTCCCCCAGATTTTCTTTTGTTGCTGAGGATAGTTTTAGCTATCCTGGGTTTTTTGTTGTTCCAGATGAATTTGATAATTGCTCTTTCTAACTCTGTGAAGAATTGAGTTGGGATTTTGATGGGTATTGCATTGAATCTGTATAGTGCTTTAGGCAAAATGGCCATTTTAACTATATTGATTCTACCGATCCATGAGCATGGGAGGTTTTCCCATTTTTTGAGGTCTTCTTCCATTTCCTTCTTCAGAGTCTTGAAGTTCTTGTCATACAGATCTTTCACATGTTTGGTAAGAGTCACCCCAAGATACTTTATACTGTTTGTGGCTATTGTGAAGGGGGTCATTTCCCTAATTTCTTTCTCAGCCTGCTTATCCTTTGAGTATAGGAAGGCCACTGATTTGCTTGAGTTGATTTTATAACCTGCCACTTTGCTGAAGTTGTTTATCAGCTGTAGGAGCTCTCTAGTGGAGTTCTTTGGGTCACTTAGGTCCTTACAGCTTTTCTAAAGAAGGGTGAACCTGTCACAGATTATATAATACTCTGAAGCAGGCCATCTTAGGATAATCTCCTACTACTTATCAGTATAGCTCTTTCATTTCATTAGTTAGAGTCACCCCAAGATAATTTATGCTGTTTGTGGCTATTGTGAAGGGTGTCATTTCCCTAATTTCTTTCTCAGTCTGCTTGTCCTTTCAGAATACAAAGGCTACTGATTTGCTTCAGTTGATTTTGTAACCAGCCACTTTTCTGAACTTGTTTATCAGCTGTAGGAGTTCTCTGGTAGAGTTTTTTGGATCACTTAAGTATACTATCATATCATCTTCAAATATTGACACTTTGACTTTTTCCATTCCAATTTGTATCCCATTGACCTCCTTACGTTGTCTAATTCCTCTAGCTAGGACTTCAAGTACTATATTGAAAAGATATGGAGAGAGTGGGCAGCCTTGTCTAGTCCCTGATTTTAGTGGGATTGCTTCAAGTTTCTCTCCATTTAGTTTGATGTTGGCTACCGGTTTGCTGTATATTTCTTTTACTATGTGTAGATATGGGCCTTGAAATCCTGTCCTTTCCAAGACTTTTAGCATTAAAGGATGCTGAGTTTTGTCAAATATTTTTTCAGCATCTAATGAAATGATCATGGGTTTTTGTCTTTGAGTTTGTTTATGTAGTGTTTAAAATGGATGGATTTCCATATATTGAACTATCCCTCCATCGCTGGGATGAAGCCTACTTGATCTTGGAGGATGATCGTTTTGATGTGTTCTTGGATTCAGTGGGCAAGAATTTTACTGAGTATTTTGCATCGTTTTCATAAGGGAAATTGGCCTGAAATTCTCTTTCTTAGTTAGATCTTTGTGTGGTTTTGGTATCAGCATAATTGTGGCTTCGTAGAAGGAGTTGGGTAGTGTTCCTTCTGTTTCTATTTGGTGGGATACTTTGAAGAGTATTGGTGTTAAGTCTTCTTTCTTTGAAGGTTTGATAGAATTCTGCACTAAAACCATCTGGTCCTGTGCATTTATTGGCTGGAAGACTTTCTATTACCCCTTCTATTACTTTAGGGGTTATGGGTCTGTTTAGATGATCTATTTGATCCTGATTTAATTTGGTATTTGGTATCTGTCTAAGAAATTGTCCATTTCCCCCAGATTCTCTAGTTGTGTTGAGTACAGGCTTTTGTAGTAGAATCTGATGATTTTTTGAATTTCCTCAGTTTCTGTTGTTATATCTCCCTTTTCATTTCTAATTTTGTTAATTTGGATACTGTTTCTGTGCCCTTTTGTCCCTTCCCCCACAGCATTGAGCTGGACTTCTCAGCCCATTCCATTCAAGCTGTGACATTCCTGGCTGGCAGCCCCCACCCTTCTGCTGGTGTTACCCATTCCTTTCAAGCTGCGACTTTCCTGGCTGGCAGCCCCCACCCTTCTTCTGGTGTTATCTCCAGCCTTTGTTCCCCTTAGAACAATACAGCTGCTTTCACCTTGACACTTTCACCTTGACAACCAAGGCTGCCTCAGGGCAGTCTCACCTGGAGACCAGCAGAGACCTGCAAGACTTGAAGCAGGCGACCCGCTGAGAAGAAGAGCCAAGGAATTCGCGGACTTCCCCTTGATGTGGGGGGGCGGGGGCAGGGTTGTTTTCTAAAGACTATATATATTGGATAAATAATAGTAAAATCAGTCTCCATGGGCAAAATATTGTCCTGACTCATTTCTCTTTAGTCCCCTTCCCGTTTATCCCCAGAATTCTCTTCCAGGTCTCCAGTTCAAATGCGGCCGTGGGCGGCTACATAATGGCGCCTTGAACGCGAACTGACCTGATACAGGAGAATTTACTGAGGTAACCCTATCTGGTGAAGCTTTGCAGAAAAAATGGAAAGAAGATGGTATCCGCACGGTAAACAAGTATAGGAGTTAAATGCTAGCGCTAATGTAAAATTTTATCCTTTGAAACTGTTGTTGTGGGTGCAGAAGGATATGGCTAGGCAAGCAGAATTGTGTTGACCCAGCACAGTAGCTGCTTGGGATAGATAGATAGATAGGGAAAAAATGGGACAGGAAAGTTCGCGCGGAAACTTGCTCCCCGCAGCATCCAAGGGCTGCTTCAGGCAAAAGGGATAGGGTTTAAGGAAGGAAGGTCAGAGGATTTTTGGATCAAATATATTCTTGCTGTCCTTGGTTCCAAGAAAAACGAACTTTAAACGAGAGAACCTGGGAGAGAATTGGGAATTCGCTAAAGGCAGCCAAGGCAGATAATATTACCCTCTGCCTCTGGACACTTATAAAGGATATTATAGATGAAGGAGGCCGGGAGGAATTAGATATGATTCAAGAACTTGAGGAATCTCAAGAAGAAAGCCTGCCAGAGAGGACCTCCGCAAAGAAGGACCCTCCCCACTCTAAGTTACAAAAACGCAGAGATAGTGCTGATGAGCTAATTATAGAAAAGGTAGCTCATCCCAAAAAGAGAACAGCTGAATCTCATGGGGAAAAATAGGCCCCTATCGTGCCCTCTGCTCTGCCTATGACTCTGATGGCAGGAGATGAGATCCAGAGAGATATGCAGTTACAAAAAATGGAGTTTGACATTAAGCAGGAGAAATTGACTAATGAATTACAGGAGCTAAAAAGGGTATCAAATAGTAGAGAGAACAATGATCCTGGGACATGCCAATTGCCACTAGAAGGAGCTGTAAACCAGGCTCGTGGAGAAGGGCTGGATGCAGCAGAACTCTTAGCTTTTCCTGTCCTTGAGATCGAAGACCAGGAGAATAGGATTATACAATATCAGACATTGAAATTCAAAGTGATAAAAGAATTAAAGGCAGCTGTAGCTCAGTATGGCCCTACAGCCCCTTTTATACAAGCTTTATTGGATACTGTGATAGAGTCAAATTTAACTCCACAGGATTGGAAAACTTTGTGTAAGGCTATTTTGTCAGGAGGAGATTTCTTGCTTTGGAGTTCTGAATGACGTGAGGCTAGCAAAAGAAATGCCACCGTAAATACTCAGGCAGGCCATCCAGAATGGAATGCTGATATGTTACTGGGAGAAGGCGTATTTGAAGGAAATACTAATCAGATTGGTTTTCCCATCGCAGTATATGCGCAGATTGAGATGGCTGCCCGCTATGCTTGGAATCTTTTACCATCGAAGTGAGATCATAGTGGAAGCTTAACAGGTGTCAAACAGGCTCCTGATGAGCTTTTTCAGGATTTTGTGGATAGATTATTAAAAACAGCTAATAGAATTTTTGGAAATTCTCAGGCAGAAAATCCATTGATTACTCAGCTAGCTTATGAAAATGTTAATGCAGCCTGCCAGGAGGCCATCAGACCTCACAGGGAACACAGACTTGGCTGGTTATATTCATCTCTGTTCTGAAATTGGTGCCTCATATAATCAGGGTCTAGCAATAGCTGCAGCATTCCAGGGGACCACCATCCAGGGAATACTTTCGCAGAGACAAGGAAATAAAAGGTGTTTTAAATGTGGTAGTCTGGGTCATTTTAAAGGTGATTGCCCTGATAACAGGGGTGCTATAAGCGGGCAATCAGTTTGCTCCCCAGAAATCTGTCCTAAGTGTGGTGGAGAGACCTTTTATCACAAATGAATCTGGTTGGAGGAAAAACTCCTCAGACTTTGCTTTTTTTGTTTTAAAGATTTACAGCAAGATTTAGCCGCTAAAGGATTGCAAATAGCTCCAGAGAAAGCACAAACCCAGGATCTGTATAATTATCTGGGTTTCAAACTTACAGATCAAGCTGTTTTTTCCCAGGAGATAATTATTTGCAGGGACAATTTAAAAACTTTAAATGATTTTCAGAAGTTATTGGGTGACATTAACTGGCTTCAGCCATATTTAAAGCTTACTACAGGAGAATTACGACCTTTATTTGATATTCTAAAGGGGAATGCTGATCCTACATCCCCTAGATTATTAACTTCAGAAGGACATTTGGCTTTACAGCTAGTGGAGAAAGCTATTGAAAATCAATTTGTTACCTATATAGATTATTCTTTAACTTTGCATCTGCTAATTTTTAATACGACTTATTTGCCTACAGGTTTATTATGGCAAACGACTCCTCTGATGTGGATTCATTTGAGGGTGTCTTCAAGGCATAATACCTTGCCATATTATGAGGCAGTAGCCCAAGTAATTGTGCTTGGAAGAAAGCAGGCACTAACTTGTTTTTGGCAAAGAACCAGATGTTATTATTCAGCCTTATAACGTAGATCAAGATGCTTGGTTAAAACAGCATAGCACAGATTGGTTGCTTGCTCAAATAGGCTTTGAAGGGACTGTAGATAACCATTATCCTCAAGACAAATTGATAAAGTTTTTAAATATGCATGAGGTTGTACTTCCTAAAATGACACCTTTACAGCTGTTGCATAACGCTCTTTTAATTTTCACAGACGGCTCTTCCAAAGGAAGAGCTGGATATCTTATTAATAATCAACAGGTGGATACAGAGATCTCTGGGCTTTCTGCTCAGTCATCAGAGCTGACAGCGGTGTTGTGTGTCTTTCAATCTGTAAATAGTACTTTTAATCTCTTTCCTGACAGTGTTTACGTTGCATTTTATGTACCACAATTAGAGACCTGCGGCACATTTAATTTTAATACACCAGCAGGATCCTTTTTTCGCAATTGCAAAGTATCATTCTTGCTAGGAAAAATCCCTTTTACATTGGCCATATAAGAGCTCACTCCGGTCTTCCTGGAGCCTTAGCTGAAGGCAATCAGTGCATTGACAGAGCTCTAATAGGAGAGGCTTTAGTTTTAGAACTTGTAGAAATGGCTAGACGTGATCATGATAAATTTCATCTTTCTAGACATACATTAAGACTCTGTCATAAGATCACAAAGGAGCAAGCAAGAATGATTGTAAAACAATGCCCTAATTGCCTTACTTTAGTACCAGTGCCTCACTTAGGGGTTAATCCACAAGGTCTTATACCTAATCAAATTTGGCAAACGGATGTAACTCACTATGCAGAATTTGGAAAATTAAAAGTTATACATGTTTGCATTGTTACTTGCTCAGGACTTCTTTTTGCCTCTCTACATTTGGGAGAAGCCTCTAAAAATGTAATTGATCACTGTTTACAAGTCTTTAACACCATGGGATTACCCAAGGTCATTAAGACAGACAATGGGCCAGCCTATTCTGGTAAGAACTTTATCTCATTTTGTAAAAAATTTGGAATTAAACATAAAACTAGAATTCCTTATAACCCAATTGGTCAAGGAATCGTCAAGCATACTCATCGCACCCTTAAAAACTGGCTTTTTAAAACAAAGAAGGGGAATCTATAGACCCCAGGTCACCCAGAGCGCATCTTGCTTTTGTTTTGTTCGGTTTTTTTGTTTGTTTGTTTGTTTTTTTATTCGATATACTTTTTATTTACATTTCAAATGATTTCCCCTTTGCTAGCCCCCAACTGCCCGAAAGTCCCGTAAGGCCCCTTCTCTCCCTCCGCCATCCTCCCACCCACCCATTCCCACTTCCCCATTCGGGTTTTGCTGAATACTGCTTCACTGAGTCTTTCCAGAACAAGGGGCCACTCCTCCTTTCTTCTTGTACCTCATTTGATTTGTGGATTATGTTTTGGGTATTCCAGTTTTCTAGGTTAATATCCACTTATTAGTGAGTGCATACCATGATTCACCTTTTGAGTCTGGGTTACCACACTTAGTATGATGTTCTCTAGCTCCATCCATTTGGGCCTTTGTTCTCCTACAACAATGCAGCTGCTTTCACCTTGACAACCAAGGCTGCCACAGGGCAGTCTTACCTGGAGACGAGCAGAGACCTGCGAGACTTGAAAATTCTCTTCCAGGTCTCCAGTTCACATGTGGCCACGGGCGTCTACACCCTTTGGTTAGTCTGGCTAAGGGTTTATCTATCTTGTTGATTTTTTTTCAAAGAACCAGATCCTGGTTTTGTTGATTCTTTGTATGGTACACTTTGTTTCTACTTGATTAATTTCAGCCCTGAGTTTGATGATTTCCTGACTTCTTCTCAACCTGGGTGAATTAGTTTCTTTTTGTTCCAGGGCTTTCAATTGTTCTGTTAAGCTTCTAGTGTATGCTCTCTCCAATTTCTTTTTGGAGGCACTCAAAGATATGAGTTTTCCTCTTAGCACTGCTTTCATGTGTCCCATAGATTTGTGTATGTTGTGCCTTCATTTTCATTAAATTCTAAGATATTTTTGATTTCTTTCTTTATTTCTTCCTTGACCAAGGTATCACTGAATAGACTATTGTTCAGTTTCCATGTGTATGTGGGCTTTCTGTTGTTTTTATTGTTATTAAAGACCACTTACACCATAGTGATCTGATAGGAGGCATGGGATTATTTTGATCTTCTAATATTTGTTGAGGTCTTTCTTGTGACCAACTATATGATCGATTTTGCAGAAGGTACCATGAGGTGCTGAGAAAATGGTATATTCTTTTACTGTGGGATGACAAGTTCTATATATATATATATGTGTGTGTGTGTGTGTGAGTTAAATCCAGTTGGTCCAAAGCTTCAATTAATTTCACTGACTCCCTGTTTAGTTTCTGTTTTCTTGATCGGTCCATTGAGGAGAGTAGGGTGTTGAAGTCACCCACGATTATTGTGTTAGGTGCAATGTGTGCTTTGAGCTTTAGTAAAGTTTCTTTTATGAATGAGGGTGCCCTTGCATTTGGAGCATAGATGTTCAGGATTGAGAGTTCTTCTTGTTGTCAAAGAGTTTTTCTTTGACAAGCAAGAAATGTCCTTCTTGTCTCTTTTGAATGAAAGTCAATTTTATCTGATATTATAATGGCAACTCCTGCTTGTTTCCTGAGACTATTTGCTTGTAGAATTGTCTTCCAGCCTTTTACTCTAAGGCAGTTTTAGTCTTTGACACTGAGGTCTGTTTCCTGTATGCAGTGAAATGTACGGTCCTGTTTATGTATCCAGTCTGTTAGTCTATGTCTTTTTATTGGGGAATTGAGTCCATTGGTGTGAAGAGATATTAAAGAGTAGTGGTTCTTGCTTCTTATCACTTTTGATGTTAATTTTATACTCGTGTGGTTATCTTCTTTTGGGTTTGATGAAAGAAGTTTAATATCCTGCTTTTTCCAGGGTATAGTTTGCCTCGTTGTAATGCTGTTTTCCCCCTCTTATCCTTTGTAGGGCTGGGTTTGTGGAAAAATATTGTGTAAATTTGGTTTTGTCATGGAATATCTTGGTTTCTCCATCTATAGTAATTGAGAGTTTCGCTGGGTATAGTAGTCTCGGCTGGCATTTTTGTTTTCTTAGAGTCTGCATGAGCTCCATCCAGGATCTTCTAGCTTTCATGGTCTCTGGTGAGAAGCCTGGTGTAATTCTGATAGGTCTTCCTTTATATGTTACTTGCCCTTTTTCTCTTACTGCCCTAAGTATTCTTTCTTTGTTTAGTACATTTTGGAGTCTTGATTATTATGTGACAGGAGGTGTTTCTCTTCTGGTCCAGTCTGTTTGGAGTTCTGTAGGTTTCTTGTCTATTCATGGGCATCTCTCTCTCTTTAGGTTATGGAAGTTTTCTTCCATAATTTTGTTGAAGATACTTGCTGGCCCTTTCAGTTGTAAATCTTCACTTTCATCAATGCATATAATCTTTAGGTTTGGCTTTCTCCTTGATATGATAGTATAATTAAGTGACCCCCCAAAAAAACTCCACCTGAGAACACCTTCAGCTGATAAACAACTTTAGCAAAGTGGCCAGATGTAAAATTAATTCAAACAAATCAGTAGCCTTCCTATACTCAAAGGATAAACAGGCTGAGAAAGAAATTAGGGAAGAAGAAATAGAAGAAGACCTCCGAAGATGAAAATATCTCCCATGCTTGTGGATTAGCAGGATTAATAAAGTAAAAATGGCCGTCTTGTCAAAAGCAATCTACAGATTCAATGCAATCCCCATCAAAATTCCAACTCAATTCTTCAAAGAGTGAGAAAGTGCAATTCTCAAACTCATCTGGAATTACAAAAAACCCATGGTGCCTTTTCACAGATAAAGAACACCAACTAAAACAAACCAGATGATAGATAACCCAGTGACCTGGAGTAAAACACCAGTAAAATACTACTAGTCTTTTTTGTAAAAAGGTAAAATAAAATAACACCTAATAATCCTTTAAGCCTTCTAATCTCCTTAATTAATACCTTATTCACTCAGCAGAGAAGCTTCCTCCTGCAGCAGATTGGAGCAAATACAGAGATTAACACCCAGACATTATGCAGAGAGAGACAGAGACAGAGACATTGGAGAGACAGAGACAGAGAGAGAAAGATCTTCATACACACAACTGTAAATGAGATGTTTCCCTTAAATCCATGCCCTCATAGTTCAGAGAGCCCTAAGGAAGACAATCAGAAGCAGGGAGGGAGACACAGGGAATGGAGGTCCTCAGGAAGACAACGCCCTTTGAATCCCCTTTAACTTGCAGACACTGAGGCAGCAGTCCCAGGGCCCATGTATATGTACCAGCTGTCCTTTTCTGATGACAGACAGAAAGGGAGAGGATCTATATGGGAAAGGACATGGGGAAGAACTAGAAGAATTGAGGAAAACACTATTCACTCAGATTATACAGTATTAAAAAGAATTCATGCTTAATTAAAGAAGGAGGGGAGGAGCAGATGCCTGGGGAGAAAATATAGTAGTTTTCCAGAACTTTCAGAATGAGATAAGAAGTGTTTCTAAGTAGAGCCCCTCTCGTTATATTCTAGTGCAATGCCATTAGGGACATTAAATTCAATGAGAGAGTAAAATAAAATACATAAACTTGCTCTTTCATATTCTTGGTATCTTAGTCAGGGTTTCCATTCCTGCACAAACACCATGACCAAGAAGCAAGTTGGGAAGGAAAGGGTTTATTCATTTTACACTTCTGCATTGCTGTTCATCACAAAAGGAAGTCAGGATTGGAACTTAAGCAGGGTTAGAAACAGTAGCTGATGCAGAGGCCATGAAGAGATGTTCCTTACTGGCTTGCTCCCCCTGGCTTGCTCAGCCTGATCTCTTACAAAACCCAAGAACAC
The DNA here is from genome assembly GCF_947179515.1 of Apodemus sylvaticus. Lineage (NCBI taxonomy): Eukaryota > Metazoa > Chordata > Mammalia > Rodentia > Muridae > Apodemus > Apodemus sylvaticus. The sequence continues at coordinate 69,889,712 of NC_067475.1, forward strand.
CAGGCCAGAGGTGGTACCACACTCAAGGGGCCCTCCCCCACTTGATCACTAATTGAGAAAATGTCCCACAGCTGGATCTCATGGAGGCACTTCCCCAACTGAAGCTCCTTTCTCTGTGATAACTCCAGCCTCTGTCAAGTTGACACACAAAACCAGCCAGTACACTTGGCTGGTTCTCCCAATTCTGAGAAAAACCTTATCTCCCTCCTGTGGATCTCTATTGCCTCAATCAATGTTTTAGAAAAATGGTTTACTTCATGTTTAGAGTGTTGTTTCTGCATGCCTATCTGCATGTGTTCTACTCACAGAATCCAGAAGAGGGCACTAGATCCCATGAGACTGGCAGCTAGACTTTTGTGAGTTGCCCATTGCTACTAGGAATGAAACCTGGTTCTATTGACTGGCAGCCAGAGCACCAAGTGCTCAGTCATCTCTTCAGGCCCTGTCCTATTTGATTCTGATTACACACCTGTGGTTGTCCTCAGCATGAGGTCGAGTTGAAGGGAAACTTGACAAGTGAATTTTGAGGAATCTGGGATGCAGAGCTAACAGACCACAATCTTTTCTTTCAGCTGCCTGTAGATCTTCCCCTCTCTTTCACTTCTTGTAGAACCACACCTACCAGTCTAATCCTCAAGTCCATAGCAAACCTTTGGGGTGACCTACTTTCACTGTCTCTCCCACTTCCAAGAAGACAAAATAAGCAGATTCTGGTGGAATCTCTTTCCTCCTATGAAACCCTTTAGACCTCTAACCTATCTCCATTCCTAAGTGTTAGCTCCCTGTATACAGAAACCTTAAACAACCAAAAGTATAAGGTCCAAAGAAAAATTCCTGCCTGACAGCAGTGATGGCTGTTCTCAATTGTAAACTTGACTATATCTGTAATGAACTGCAACACAGAAGATTTATAAAAATCTTGTAAGTGAAAAGAAAGGATTAGGTCCTGGCCTAGTAGTACAGGCCTTTTATCCCAGCATTCAGTAAATAAAGGCATTCAGATCTCTGAGTTCAAGGTCAGTTTACAGAACTAATTCTAAAACAGACAAGTCTAGGCAGTGAAAGATATAATAGAACCAAGAGGGCTTGTTCAAATCTCAGCAAGCAGCCGCAGTTGGCAGTTTGGGGCACGTGGCTCTATGTTAGAGTCCCTTTTTGATCAAGATGTAGAGCTGTTGGCTCTTCCAGCACCAATCCTGCCTGCAAGATGATATACTTCCCACATTGATGAAAATGGACAGAACTACCAAAATTGTAAGCCAGCCCCAACTAAAGGTGCTTTGTAAGGGGCAAACTCAAGTTTGACTTTGTAAGAATTGTTTTGGTCATGAAGTCTCTTCACAGGCATAAAACCCTAACTAAGAAAATGTACAGCAATTACTCTCTTCAAAAATACAAAGAAGAGAGAGCTGTGGAAGGAGAGAAGCCCCACGACCATACTCCCTGCCTGCCGGGACAGAAAAGGGTCACTAGGTACTATATCACCCTGAGCTTTAGATTTCTGGTGGTGCAAACCGCCAGAGGTCTGCCTGCATTCAGGAACTGAGCACATAGGCGGTTCATCTGCAAGCCAGTCCATCGCGGGATCTGTGTCCTATGTGAGAATCAACAGAGGGAGTGACCCCCACCATACCATCTTCGCTCCACAATAGAGAAGATAGAGAAGACCTGGTTGACCTTGACAACATAAGTATAACATTGCTTGAGGCAAGACTGAGAAGGGCTCCAAAGGCACAAAAGAGGAAGGCAGCATATCAGTAATCTGTGCCAGAGGAAACCCAGTCATCCAGTGTTGCAGAGATAACTTTAAAGATCCACAGTAGGTTGAAGCACCAGCCAGTGACAATAAGACCATCTAACACCTGGGAGAACTAGATGGCTAAAAGTAAAGGCAAATATAGGAACATTACGAACAGAAACCAAGGCATTATGGCAGCATCCTAACCCAATTCTCCAACAATAGCAAGTCCTGCATACCCCAAACACCAGAAAAACAAGATTTGGATTTAAAATCACTGGTCATGATGCTGGTACAGGAACACATGAAGGACATACTTGAAATTCAGGAGAAAATGGATCAAAAATTAGAAGCGCTTACAAGGGAAACACAAAAATCATTGAAAGAAATTCAGGAGAATACAAAAGCCAATAAGGAGGAAACGCAAAAATCAGTTAAAGAAATACAGGAGAACTTTGATCAACAGGCAGAAGTCATGAAAGAGGAAACACAAAAACCTCTTAAAGAATTAAAGGAAAACACAAACAAGCAAATGGCGGAACTGAGCAAAAACTTCCAGGATCTAAAAACAGAAGTAGAAACAACTAAGAAAGCACAAAGAGAGACATCTTTGGAGATAGAAAACCTTAGGAAGAAATCAGGGACCATAGACGCAAATATCAACAACAGAATACAAGAGATAGAAGAAAGAATCTCATATGCCGAAGATACCATAGAAACCATGGACTCAACAGTTAAAGAAAATGCAAAATGCAAAAAGCTTGTAACCCAAAACATCCAGGAAATCCAGGACACAATGAGAAACCCAAATCTAAGGATTATAGGCATTGATGAGAGTGAAGATTTACAACTTAAAGGGCCAGCAAATATCTTCAACAAAATTATGGAAGAAAACTTCCCTAACCTAAAGAGAGAGATGCCCATGAATATACAAGAAGCCTACAGAACTCTAAACATTCTTAGGCAAATGGATGGAGCTAGAGAACATCATACTAAGTGAGGTAACGCAGACTCAAAAGATGAATCATGGTATGCACTCACTAATAATTGGATATTAACCTAGAAACCTGGATTACCCAAAACATAATCTACACATCCAATGAGGTACAAGAAGAAAGGAAGAGTGGCGCCTTGTTCTGGAAAGACTCAATGAAGCAGTATTCAGCAAAACCAGAATGGGGAAGTGGGAAGGGGTGGGTGGGAGGACAGGGGGAGAGAAGGGAGCTTACGGGAGTTTTTGGGAGTGGGGGGCTAGGAAAGGGGAAATCATTTGAAATGTAAATAAAAAATATACCTAATAAAAAAAATTAAAAATAAAGAAGATTAATGGAACAACTGAAAGCCCTGGAACAAGAAGAAGCTAATTCACCGAGGAGGAGAAGAAGACAGGAAATCATCAAACTCAGGACTGAAATCAATCAAGTAAAAACCAAGAGACCATACAAAAAATCAACAAAACCAAAAGCTGATTCTTTGAAAAAATCAACAAGATATATAAACCCTTAGCCAGACTAACCAAAGGGCACAGAGAAAGTATCCAAATTAACAAAATTAGAAATGAAAATGGAGATATTACAACAGAAACCGAGGAAATTCAAAAAATCATCAGATCCTACTACAAAAACCTGTACTCAACACAACTGGAGAATCTGGAGGAAATGGACATTTTCTTAGACAGATACCAATTACCAAAATTAAACCAGCATCAAATAGACCATCTAAACAGACCCATAACCCCTAAAGAAATAGAAGGGGTCATAGATAGGCTTCTGACCAAAAAAAGCACAGGACCAGATGGTTTCAATGCACAATTCTATCAGACCTTCAAAGAAGACTTAACACCAATACTCTTCAAACTTTTCTACCAAATAGAAACAGAAGGAACACTACCCAACTCCTTCTTCGAAGCCACTATTACGCTGATACCAAAACCACATAAAGACCCAACTAGGAAAGAGAATTTCAGGCCAATTTCCCTTATGAATATCAATGCAAAAAAACTAAATAAAATTCTTGCCCACCAAATCCAAGAACACATCAAAATGATCATCCACCATGATCAAGAAGGCTTCATCCAAGGGATGCAGGGATGGTTCAATATAAGGAAATCCATAAATGCTATCCACTACATAAACAAACTCAAAGGAAAAAACCACATGATCATTTCATTAGATGCTGAAAAAGCATTTGACAAAATTCAGCATCCTTTCATGCTAAAAGTCTTGGAAAGGACAGGAATTCAAGGCCCATATCAAAAGATAGTAAAAGCAATATACAGCAAACCGGTAGCCAACATCAAACTAAATGGAGAGAAACTTGAAGCAATCCCACTAAAATCAGTGACTAGACAAGGCCCTCCATATCTTTTCAATACAGTTCTTGATGTCTTAGCTAGAGCAATTAGACAACATAAGGAAGTCAAAGGGATACAAATTGGAAAGGAAGAAGTCAAACTATCACTATTTGCAGATGATATGATAGTATACATAAGTGACCCTAAAAAACTCTACTAGAGAACTCCTAAGGCTGATAAACAACTTCAGCAAAGTGGCTGGCTACAAAATCAATGCAAGCAAATCAGTAGCCTTTATATATTCAAAGGATAAGCATACTGAGAAAGAAATTAGGGAAATGACTCCCTTCACAATAGCTACAAACAGCATAAAGTATCTTGGGGTGACTCTAACCAAACAAGTAAAAGACCTATATGAAAAGAACTTCAGATCTCTGAAGAAGGAAATTGAAGAAGATCTCAGAAAATAGAAAAATCGTCCATGCTCATTCATTGGCGGGATTAATATACTTAAAATGGCCATCTTGCCAAAGGCAATCTATAGATTCAATGCTATCCCCATAAAAATCCCAACCCAGTTCTTCATAGAGCTAGAAAGATCAATTCTCAAATTCATCTGGAATAACAAAAAACCCAGGATAGCTAAAACTATTCTCAACAGTAAAAGAATTTCAGGGGGATTCAGTACCCCAGACTTTAAACTTTGCTAAAGAGAAATAGTGATAAAAACTGCATGATATTGGTACAATATCAGGCATGTGGATCAATGGAATAGGATTCAAGACCCAGAAATGAACCAACACACCTATGGTCACTTGATCTTCGACAAAGGAGCTGAAAGCATCCAGTGGAAAAAAGATAGTCTTTTCAAAAAATGGTGCTGGTTCAGTTGGAGGTCAGCATGCAGAAGAATGCGAATCGAACCATTCTTATCTCCTGGTACTAAGCTCAACTCCAAATGGATCAAGGACCTCTACATAAAACCTGACACACTGAAACTAATAGAAAAGAAACTGGGGAAGGCCCTGGAGGACATGGGCACAGGAAAAAAAGTTCTTGAATAGAAAACCAATTCTTATGCTCTAAGATCAAGAACTGACAAATTGGACCTCATAAAACTACAAAGTTTCTGTAAGGCAAAGAACACTGTCAAAAGGACAAAACATCAACCAACAGATTTGGAAAGGATCTTCACCAACCCTAAATCCAACAGAGGGCTAATATCTAATATATACAAAGAATTCAAGAAGGTAGAACCCAGAGAACCAAATAACCCCATTAAAAAGTGGGGTACGGAGCTAAACAAAGAATTTTCACATGGAGAATTTCGGAGAGCTGAGAAACACCTTAAGAAATGTTCAACATCATTAAACATTAGGGAAATGCAAATCAAAACAACCCTGAGATTTCACATCACACCAGTCAGAATGGCTAAAGTCAAAAACTCTGGAGACAGCAGGTGTTGGTGAGGATGTGGAGAAAGAGGAACACTCCTCCACTGCTGGAAGGATTGCAAGATGGTGCAACCACTTTGGAAATCAGTCTGGCGGTTCCTCAGAAAACTGGGCATGACACTTCCTCAGGACCCTGTTATAACACTCCTGGGCATTTATCCAGAGGATTCTTCAGCAAGCAATAAGGACACATGCTCTACTATGTTCATAGCAGCCCTATTTGTAGAAGACAGAAGCTGAAAAGAACCCAGGTGTCCTTCAGCAGAGGAATGGATACAAAAAATGTGGTATATTTACACAATGGAGTACTATTCAGCCATTACAAACAATGAATTCATGAAATTCTTAGACAAATGGATGGAGCTGGAGAACATCATACTAAATGAGGTAACCGAGTCTCAAAAGATCAATCATGGTATGCACTCACTGATAAGTGGATATTAGCCTAGAAACTTTGAATACCCAAGACATAGTCCACAAATTAAATGATGTCCAAAAAGAATGGAGTGGCCCCTGGTTCTGGAAAGACTCAGTGCAAGAGTATAGGGGAATTCCAGAACAGGGAAGTGGAAAGGGGTAGATGGCGGAACAGGTTGAGGGAAGAGGGCTTATAGGACTTGCGGGGAGTGGGGACCCAGAAAATGGGAAATCATTTGAAATGTAAATAAAAAATATATCAATAAAAACGAATTTTCACCTGAGGAATAGCGAATGGATGAGAAGAACCTAAAGAAATGTTCAAAATCCTTAGTCCTTCTGCACAGTGTCCTTTCTTGGAGCCGTCATTCAAATGTCTAAAGTGATTTCAGGAGCTCGACAGGTGTGACCTGCACCTCTTTTGCAACAGCAACAACCAGTTTTGTCACTAATGACTTCTGGTTAGACAACGGTATTGAGGGAGCATTTGCACTTTATCAGGGGAACGGCAGCATGGTGGCTCAGGATTTAAAACACCTGCAATATATTATACATATTGAAATGGTAGGTGAGCAATAGGCGGGACTGCAGTCTGGGACACTCTACATGACATCTATGCTGTTAATGTTCCTCTTTGAATTTTGTCTAGATTTTTGGGAACTGTGATTCAATTTAGAGCTGGTCCTAGGCAGAGAACAACTGAGTTTCTTTGGAGAAATGTTTCTGCCTTGAACTGAACAGAACAGATGACTGTGGCCATTGGCAAGGAGAAATCAACCATGATTGTTTCCTCATCAGAGAAGGAAAGACAAGGAAGAGTTTCTTTTTCCTTGGTCCAGTCTGTGTTCTGGAAGCACCGAGAAGCCTGTTTCATTGCTCCAACCTGGCAGGATTAGATAAGAGGAGATAGCCCATGATTTTAAAGCTTTATTATGAAAAAATAGTGGTTTCTTCCATTCCAATATATATCCCTTTGACTTCCTAATGTTGTCTAATTGCTCAAGCTAGAATTTCAAGTATTATATTGAAAAGATATGGAGAGAGATGGCAGCCTTGTCTAGTCCCTGATTTTAGTAGGATTGCTTCAATTTCTCTCCATTTAGTTTGATGTTGGCTACTGGTTTGCTCTATATTGCTTTGAGAATGTTTGGTGATGGGCCTTGAATTCCTGACCTTTCCAAGACTTTTAGCATGAAAGGATGCTCAATTTTGTCAAATGCTTTTGCAGCATCTAATGAAGTGATATTGTGGGTTTTATTCTTTGAGTTTGTTTAGGGAGTGGATTGCATTGATGGATTTCCTTGTATTGAACCATCCCTGCACCCCTGGGATGAATCATAGTGGATGATTGTTTTGATGTTTTCTTGATCTCGGTTAGCAAGACTTTTATTAAGTATTTTTGCATCGATATTCATAAAGAAAATTGGCCTTAAGTTCTCTTTCTTTGTTGGCTCTAGCTCCTAATTTTTCTTCCTGGAGAACCTTGATTAGGAGGTTGTTATTATACGGGTTTCTAGCTTATTCATGTTCCTCTGCATTTCTTTAAGAGAATCATTGATGTCCTTTTTGTGTTCTTCTAGCAGCATCATGAACAGTGATTTTAAATCCAAATCTTGTTTCTCTGATGTGTTGGCATAATCAGGACTTGCTGATGTTGGAGAGTTTGGTTCAGATGCTGCCATATTGCCTAGATTTCTGTTAGTAGCGTTCCTTCGTTTGCCCTTTGCCTTGAATTTATTTATTTTTTTTTAGATTCGATATATTTTTTATTTACATTTCAAATGATTTCCCCTTTTCTAGCCCCCACTCCCCGAAAGTCCCGTAAGCTCCCTTCTCTCCCCCTGTGCTCCCACTCACTCCTTACCACTTCCCTGTTCTGGTTTTGCCGAATACTTCTTCACTGAGTCTTTCCAGAACAAGGGGCCACTCTTCCTTTCTTCTTGTACCTCATTTGATGTGTGGATTATGTTTTGGGTATTCCAGTTTTCTAGGTTAATATCCACTTATTAGTGAGTGCATACCATGATTCATCTTTGAGTCTGGGTTACCTCACTTAGTATGATGTTCTCCAGGTCCATCCATTTGCCTAAGAATTTCATGAATTCATTGTTTCTAATGGCTGAATAGTACTCCATTGTGTAGATAAAACACATTTTTTGCATCCACTCTTCTGTTGAGGGATACCTGGGTTCTTTCCAACTTCTGGCAATTATAAATAGGGCTGCTATGAACATAGTAGAACATGTATCCTTATTACATGGTGGGGAATCCTCTGGGTATATGCCCAGGAGTGGTATAGCAGGATCTTCTGGAAGTGAGGTGCCCAGTTTTCAGAGGAACCGCCAGTCTGATTTCCAGAGTGATTGTACCAATTTGCAACCCGACCAGCAGTGGAGGAGTGTTCCTCTTTCTCCACATCCTCGCCAACACATGCTGTTTCCTGAATTTTTAATCTTAGCCATTCTGACTGGTGTAAGGTGAAATCTCAGGGTTGTTTTGATTTGCATTTCCCTAATGACTAATGAAGTTGAGCATTTTTTAAGATGTTTCTCTACCATCCGAAATTCTTCAGGTGAGAATTCTTTGTTTAACTCTGTACCCCATTTTTTAATAGGGTTGTTTGGTTTTCTGGAGTCTAACTTCTTGAGTTCTTTATATATATTCGATATTAGCCCTCTATCTGATGTAGGATTGGTGAAGATCTTTTCCCAATTTGTTGGTTGCCGATCTGTCCTTTTGATGGTGTCCTTTGCCTTACAGAAACTTTGTAATTGTATGAGGTCCCATTTGTCAATTCTTGATCTTAGAGCATATGATATTGGTGTTCTGTTCAGAAACTTTCTCCCTATACCGATTTCCTGAAGGGTCTTCCCCAGTTTCTTTTCTATTAGCTTCAGGGTATCTGGCTATATGTGGAAGTCCTTAATCCATTTTGATTTGAGTTTAGTACAAGGAGACAAGGATAGATCAATTCGCATTCTTCTGCATGCTGACCACCAGTTGAACCAGCACCATTTGTTGAAAAGGCTATCTTTTTTCCATTGGATGTTTTCAGCCCCTTTGTCGAGGATCAAGTGGCCATAGGTGTGTGGGTTCATTTCTGGATATTCAATCTTGTTCCATTGATCCTCCTGCCTGTCACTGTACCAATACCATGCAGTTTTTAACACTATTGCTCTGTAGTATTGCTTGAGGTCAGGGATACTGATTTCCCCAGACTTTCTTTTGTTGCTGAGAATAGTTTTATCTATACTGGGTTTTTTGTTATTCCAGATGAATTTGATAATTGCTCTTTCTAACTCTGTGAAGAATTGAGTTGGGATTTTGATGGGTATTGCATTGAATCTGTATATTGCTTTTGGCAAGATGGCCATTTTAACTATATTGATCCTGCCGATCCATTAACATGGGAGGTTTTCCCATTTTTTGAGGTCTTCTTCCATTTTCTTCTTCAGAGTCTTGAAGTTCTTGTCATACAGATCTTTCACATGTTTGGTAAGAGTCACCCAAAGATACTTTATACTGTTTGTGGCTATTGTGAAGGGGGTCATTTCCCTAATTTCTTTCTCAGCCTGCTTATCCTTTGAGTATAGGAAGGCCACTGATTTGCTTGAGTTGATTTTATAACCAGACACTTTGCTGAAGTTGTTTATCAGCTATAGGAGCTCTCTAGTGGAGTTTTTTGGGTAACTTAGGAAGACTATCATGTCGTCTGCAAATAATGAAAGTTTGACTTCTTCCTTTCCAATTTGTATCCCTTTGACCTCCTTATGTTGTCGAATTGCCCGAGCTAGTACTTCAAGTACAATATTGAAAAGATAAGGAGAAAGGGGGCAGCCTTGTCTGGTCCTTGATTTCAGTGGGATTGCTTCAAGTTTCTCTTCATTTATTTTGATGCTGGCTACTGGTTTGCTGTCTATTGCTTTTACTATGTTTAGGTATGGGCCTTGAATTCCTGTTCTCTCCAAGACTTTAAGCATGAAAGGATGCTGAATTTTGTCAAATGCTTTTTCAGCATCCAATGAAATGACCATGTGGTTTTGTTCTTTGAGTTTGTTTATGTAGTGGATTGTATTGATGGATTTCCGTATATTGAACCAACCCTGCATCCCTGGGATAAAGCCTACTTGATCATGGTGGATGACCGTTTTGATGGGTTCTTGGATTCGGTTGGCAAGAATTTTATTGAGTATTTTTGCATCGATGTTCATAAGGGAGATTGGTCTGAAGTTTTCTTTCTTTGTTGGATCTTTGTGTGGTTTTGGTATCAGCGTAATTGTAGCTTCGTAGAAGGAATTGATTAGGGTTCCTTCTGTTTCTATTTTGTGGAATAGTTTGAAGAGTATTGGTGTTAGGTCTTCTTTGAAGGTCTGATAGAATTCTGCACTGAAACCATCTGGTCTTGTGGTTTTTTTTTTTTTTTTTTTTTTGGTTGGAAGACTTTCTATGACACCTTCTATTTCTTTAGGGGTTATGGGACTGTTTAGATGATCTATTTGGTCCTGATTTAATTTCGGTATTTGGTATCTGTCTAGGAAATTGTCCATTTCCTCCAGATTCTCCAGTTGTGTTGAGTATAGGCTTTTGTAGTAGGATCTGATGATTTTTTTTATTTCCTCATTTTCTGTTGTAATATCTCCCTTTTCATTTTGAATTTTGTTGATTTGGATACTTTCTCTGTGCCCTTTGGTCAGTCTGGCTAAGGGTTTATCTATCTTGTGGATTTTCTCAAAGAACCAGCTCCTGGACTTGTTGATTCTTTGTATGGTTCTCTTTGTTTCCACTTGATTGATTTCAGCCCAGAGTTTGATGATTTCCTGTCTTCTACTCCTCCTGGGTAAAATAGCTTCTTTTTGTTCCAGGGTTTTCAGTGTCACTAAGCTACTAGTATATGCTCTCTTCATTTTCTTTTTGGGGGCACTCAGGGCTATGAGTTTTCCTCTGAGCACTGCTTTCATTGTGTCCCAAAGATTTGGTTATGTTGTGCCTTCATTTTCATTCAATTCTAAAAAGTCTCTGATTTCTTTCTTTATTTCTTCTTTGGCCAAGGTGTCATTGAGTAGAGTATTGTTCAGCCTCCATGTTGCTATTGAAGCCACTCTTACACCATAGAGCTCTGATAGGAGGCATGGAATTAGTTCGATCTTCTTGTATTTGTTGAGGTCTTTCTTTCCACCAATTATATGTTCGATTTTGGAGAAGGTACCATGAGGTGCTGAGAAAAAGGTATATTCTTTTGCTTTAGGGTGAAATGTTCTATAAATATCTGTCAAATCCAATTGGTCTAAAGCTTCAATTAGTTTTACTGTGTCCCTGTTTAGTTTCTGTTTTCCTGATCGGTCCATTGAGGAGAGTGGAGTGTTGAAGTCCCCCACAATTATTGTGTTAGGTGCAATGTGTGCTTTGAACTTTAGTAAAGTTTCTTTTACGAATGAGGGTGCCCTTGTATTTGGAGCATAGATGTTCAGAATTGAAAGTTCTTCTTGGTGGATTTTTCCTTTGACCAGCAAGAAGTGTCCCTCAGTGTCTCTTTTGATGACTTTAGGTTGAAAGTCGATTTTATCTGATATTAGAATGGCTACTCCAGCTCGTTTCCCGAGACCATTGGCTTGTAAAATTGTCTTCCAGCCTTTTACTCTAAGGTAGTTTTTGTCTTTGACATTTAGGTGTGTTTCCTGTATGCAGCAAAATGTAGGGTCTTGTTTCCTTATCCAGTCTGTTAGTTTATGTCTTTTTATTGGGGAATTGAGCCCATTGATGTTAAGAGATATTAAGGAATATTAAGGAATAGAGATTATTACTTCCTGTCATTTTTGATGTTATTTTTATATTTGAGTGATTATCTTCTTTTGGGTTTGATGAAGGAAGGGTACTATCTTACTTTTTCCAGGATGTAGTTTCCCTCCTTGTATTGGAAAGAGTGACACTTGTGTTAGCAGGGGTGCAAGCTGGACTTAAAGCCTGGGACACAGCATAGAGTTGGGTAGGGAGGCTAGAAGGGAAAGATATGTGGCATCCACAAAATATAAAAAGAAGGGTCAGTGAAGACTCCCACAGGTGGTGCGGTATAGAGGTTAATTGAGATTGTGGAATTAGGTGTGGTGGAACTTTAGTACAAGAACTTCTGTAAGAAGTCTAGCTGGTATGAAGGCAGGCATGGCCTGGAGCCATGCTTCTCAAACTGTGGCTCCCTCATCCTCTGTGGTGGAGTATTGACCATTTCATGGGGGTTGGATATCAAATATCCTCTATATCAGATCTTTATAGTATAATTCATAACAGGAGCCACACTACAGTAATGAAGTAGCCAACAAGTAATTTAATGGTTCTGGTTGACCACAACAGGAAGAACTGTATTAAGGGGGCACAACATTGAGAAGATGAGAAACAACTGGCCTAGAGATTATGAATACATAATGAATCAATCTCTTCGAATGTTTTCAAAATACATAAAAGATTTTTGCATGCTTTGACCAACAAACACTTCTCTCCCAGGAGGAGTAGACTTCCTCCACATTAGTCTACACTTCTCAGTCATCATAAGAGCATGATGATGGAGCTTTTGGCTAATGTAGATGCCAAGAAAAAAGACAAAGTGTTTGTAATACTGGTAAGATAGTCTCCACAAATATCCACAGCTGAGCAGGGCTGATTGGACTATATGTGACTTCTCTGAACATAAACATCTCTGGAATCCACAGACTGATTTCAAATATTTTATTCATATTATATTTTATTGGGTTACGATTTTGTCTACAGAGCTCTTTGTGGCCATGAAGAACAGAGATGGGCCTCAGATCCTCTGGATGACCAGTTACAGGTGGTTGAAAACTCTCTTGGGTGTGCTGGGAACTGAACCACAGTTCTCTGACAGAGCAGTAATTCCTTTGGCAGCTGAGTTCCCACAAACTGAGCCTTTAAAAAGTCTTCATTGTCATTTAAGTCTTAGATAAATAAATATTCATGTTTGATTTCTCCCTTTCTTTGGGCCCTGGTCATTTGTTCTGTTTAGATCAGTACATACAGTTTTCCCCAATGAAATTCTTTTGGGCTGTGCTCATGGTCAGCACCTAACTTGAATCCCAGTTTCCATCATGTCAGACAAAAACAAACAGGGAACATCAACAGGGCAGATATCATCTAGATTGTCTGAGACTCCTGTTCTGCCATTCACACCTGAAATTTTAACATAGCAGAGCTGTTTTAAATCCTGAGCCACCATGCTGCTTTCTTTCAGATGCAGTGTAAATGCTCCAGCAATACTGTACTCTAACCAGAAGTCATTGGTAACTACATTGGGTGCTGCCATTGGAAGACAGGAGTTGGTCATATCTGACCAGCTCCTAAAATCTCTTTATGCCTTTGAGTGAGGGCTCGAAGAAAATACTCTGTTCAGAATCCAGGGAGTGGAAGGCTTCAGCTGCCAAGTAGGGATGAGACTCCAACATTGCCTTCTACCCCAAGGTCTCACAGACTTCATAGGAATGAAGTGCAATGAAATCCAGGGCCTGAGTCTTCAGTCACTGTGTGCTGTGGAGATCAGCCACGATGAGAGTGTCTACAGCTTTCTCCACAGACAGGATCCTGAAGAGGGCATCCTCACACATGACCTTCAAGTCTTCCAGGCCATACTTGTCAGCTGCTGCCAGCACACCAATGGCCATGGAGTTGCTGTTGAGGTGTGATGTTTTTCCCCTGAGTAGAAGAAGCACATCATCTGGAAGACCTGAGGTTCCAGGTCATGGATCTCAACGAGGTTCTTTAGGCTCTCCTGCATTTCATGTTCAAACATGGCTCTGAAAACTGGAGAGCGAGCTGCTAGGATGGCCTTGTGAGCCCTGAATACATGGCCACCTACCAATAGGGAACAGTCTGTGAAGAGAGATTTCTCCCACAGCTTTGCTAGGTCATCTGTCAACATCTATCTTGAATCCTTGATTACAGGTGTCATCTTCTGTCCAGGCATGCTAAAGATGGCTTCTACTAGGCTCGTGTTGCAGCAGAGGCTGAGCTGGTCTTCAGCGACAAGCCATTGCTGATGGGAGAGGAAGAAACCTCAAAGGATGTACTTTTTGAATCCCCGGTCTTCATATTGCTGAAAGCTTACGACATTGGGGTTTTTCATACTTTGACATTTCTCTCCTTGAGAATTTGTGATCCAGAATTTGAACTTTGCCCAAACTGGGCTCTCTGGACAGCTGAGCAACCCCAGGTAAACTGACAGGTAATCTTTGCTTTCTTCATCAACCCCATTTGTGTTCACTGTCAAACACCACGCCACTTCCTCATTGGACTCTAATGAGAACACTAGGCTTGAAATCCTTTTCTGAATTCCCCCCCGTGCAAAATGAGAAGTTGCTAATGGTCCACTCATAGCAGATTTTTTAATGCTGATCTGTGTGGAGCCCCGGCCATTTGCCTCCATGTCCCCTGACGTTTCTGCTGGAGGTAGTTTGAAGGTTAATGTTGACCTGAAAAGAACACCAGAAGTTATTTACTCTTCATTCTTTTGAACACAATTATAGGTACACTTTACATTTTAGTTTCAATTTCTCTGTCGCGTCCACCTTCGCCAGCAAAGAGGACACAACACCAAGGAGTTTCTTCCTTTAATGGTTTATTCGGGAAACCTTGAATTAAGCTTATTTCTTCTCTTGGCGGCCCCGGGCTCTCTCCCAGCCTGACCTTATGAAGCCTAGATAGCCTCATCTGCCCAGGGAGATAACCAGCCGTTTTCTCATAGGTGAACTCAGTGAGTTCTTCATTAGCATGTAAGTGAGATAAAGAATACAGCACACTGCGAATGTATTCAAGTGATTTGCTACCAGGGAGCTGCATGTGGCCAGCACCATCTTGTAACAGAGAAGAAGGGTGGCTCACTACATATCACCCTTTTTTGTTTTAATAGAAGCCGTCCCAGGTCAGGGCTAATCGGGTCACTGGCATCCTACTGTCCAATGACCCCTGACTTATGTCATCTCTGCCACGACTTAGTCTTACCCGTCAAAGGGTTACCCTATCGCCCACCGAGCCCTATGTCTCAGGTTGATCCAAGAGCTGAGAATTTGCCTGTCATTAAGTATCATTGGATTCCAGACAGTATAGTATGTACAGTACTATATGCTCAGTGTACCGTGGAGCGAAGGCTTCTAAGATTTTAGAGAGGCCAGCCACACAGACACGTCTTCCTGAGCGTCTATAGCTGCAAGAGCCTGATAAACTACGGCTCTATGAGCTGCATGATCTCTTCTAATACGGCAGAAGCACCAAAGGCAGACAAAGGCTGCTGAGCACATAAAGGTGGCTATAGCTAACAATCCAGCCCACTCTTTGATCCAAGAAAAGGCACTGGAGATCCACGAGGTCAGGTCCTCCACGGTGATTGGCTTCAGTCTTGTGGCTTTAAGCGATGCTATCTGAAATACAAGCTGTTTGGTTAATAATTCTCCCTCAAGAGACCAATTTCCTTTAAGGAATTCACTTATATTGTACTGACTTTCTTTTAGAGCTGTCATATTTACCTGAAGGGGAGTAATACACAATCCTGGGGTATGTTTAACGCAAGATACCTGTACCATTGTTACAAGTGCATCAATTTCTTCTTGTAGAATATCTACTCTCTGATTCAAAAGTCGTATTCCAGCTTCTAAATGGGAATTATATTGATTTTGGGTCTGTAAGGCTCGTGCAGACCACTCAACTATACTATTCACTACCTCTGCAGTCTGCACTTGAGACGCCATGGCTACTGCAGCAGTAGCAGCGGCTGCTGCAGATATAGTAATGGCTGTAATAATGGCAACAGCAATACCAAAATCTCTCTTGAAATGGAACAATTGTCCTATAGGAAAAGTGTCTGGGTCTTCTATAACTGGAATGGGCACAAACATGGGTAGGTGAAGTACCAAGGCAGTATCGTAGCCACCATCCCAACATGCCGATAGATAGCATTGTGTATGGGTACTGTTACAATCTAGGCGATCACTAGATACATCGGTACTAATAAGGAAGAAAAAGGGTGGTTTGAGGTAAACCGGGGCAGAAGAATAATTCATGTTTTGCAAAAGTGAGTTTATGGTTATATTAAGAAGTCTGACTGCCCTTCTGTTAACGTTCCTAACAGCAAATATATTATAAAGAAAAAATTCTCCCTTAATGCAAGCAAGAGGAGTTAGTGGGGTAAAAGCATTTTGATAATTTGACAAGATCCCATCATACCATGGCCATGCATTCTGTGCTCCTGTTTGTTCCTCCTTTTTTATTATTAAACACGCTATCAGGTAAGAGTATATAAGGCTGTCAGCCAGGCCTGGGGGAACTGTCCAGCTTTAATAGCTGTGAGTGCCTGTACTATCATTGTGGCCTGTCTCTGTTGGACATACCTATCCTACAGATACACCACAGGCAAGCAAATGCTATTAAAATCATGAGAACAGCAAGGACTCTAAGTCCCGCCCACTCCTTCAGATGATACACCACTAAGCTGATCCATGATGACAGTCCTTCAGCCAAAGACACATCCACTGGAGTGGAATTCACAGTGATGATAGCCATATGGAGTTGGTCCATCAGGGTGTCAAATTCACCAATGCAATTTCCTAAAAGATACTTAGACATTTGTTTAGACAAATTCGCAGCTCTTTTAAAATTTTCATACTAAATGTTGGTAATGGATAAACTAGAATATTTCCACTGACATCCCAATTGGGCTAGCTGCCACAAGGTCTCAATTTGTTCTTGTACTAAATCAATTCTTTGGTTTATTACCATTAAGCCTCCTTTCAGTTGACCATAAAGGCTCACTTGCACATCAATTGCATGAGCAACGCTAGATGACAGATTACTCAGAGCATGAGCCCTGTGGCAAATTGTAAAAGGATTAAAAGCATAATCCATAAGTCGATCATGGTCAGCTCTGCTAACTGAGCTCAGCCCATGTGTTTCCACAGCCACCTGTTGATTATAAACAAGATATCTAGCTCTTCCTTCAAAAAAGCCATTCATGAAAATGATGTCCCAAGATGAATCATAGTTATGTGCACATATATTGATTTTTTAAATTAGAAATATGAGTATCAACCATCTTCAGAAGCTAATTAAGTCCTTTAGTATCACCATCATAATGTGGTACATCAATAACAAATCTTTATAATTTGATGTATACAAAAATGTAAAATTGTTTTTTAAGCCATTAGCTTTTTGATGATATGAATAATAAATGTGCTTATATATCTGATGTTTCTATATACCCTCTTTGGGATACACACTTTATGTGTCCTGTCCAAAAGGGTCCTGTCTAGGCACCTTTTTAAAGATTAAATTATAGATAAGTATATTGTAGCTGTCTTCAGACACACCAGAAGAGGGCAAATACTATGCCGTCCTTAGGGGTGCGACCATAGCCAATTCCCCTTTTTGTTTTATTAAGTGTTCTTTTAAGGTGTAGTGGGCACGCTCTATAATGCCCTGACCTTGGGGATTATGAGGAAGGCCATGATTTAACTGTATATTTATTTGTTTGTAGAAAGACTGGAACGACTGAGCAGTATAAGCTGGACCGTTATCTGTTTTTAACTGACAAGGCTGCCCCCAGGCAGCCCATGCTTCAAGGCAATGTCCAATCATATTGCGAGCCTTCTCTCCACTCATGGCAGTAGCATGAATAATGCCAGAGCATATATCCACAGAGACATGAACATACTTTAAGGTTCTAAACCTAAGATATGTGAATCACATCTATCTGTCATAATTTTAGGGGCAATAGGCCCTTTGGATTAACTCCTAGACTCGGGGGATGGTGAAAAAATATACATTGTTGGCACTCCAGCACGATCTGTCATGCATCTGCATGGGAAAGATGGAATTTTTGTTGTAATGTCCTAGCTGAAACATGAAATTGTTGATGAAATTTCCATGCAGCTTCCAGGGATGAGGCCAGGAGGGCATATTCCATTCTGGTGCATCGATCAACAAGGTCATTGCCCTTATTCAGCGGTCCTAGCAGATCAGAATGGGCTCCAATATGTTGTATAAAAATTTTTGAATCCCTGGACCAGATAATTTTCTGTAATTCCTTCATAAGATGAATGACTTACTGTACTAGTAGGTTTTATGGAGCCAGCTACTTCTAATATCTTAACAGCATTTACCACATAAGATGAATCCGAAAGTAAATTAAATGGAAAGGAACATTTTTTGAAAACTTCTAACCTGTGGGGAGCCAGGCTGATATTGGCACAAAACGGGCTTATTGTGCTCGATCATATAAGCTCCACAGACTGTTTTATATCCGTCTGTAAATATATTGGGGGCACCCGGCAAGGGTGCTTGTGCAGTTACTTTTGGAAACACCACAGGATGCTCCTTAAAAATGAAAGCAAAGGATGTCTGGGAAAATGATTATCTATTAATCTATCAAAACAGCAGCGCAATATGGCCCAGTCATCAATTGTCCCACACAAAACCTGCACCTGAGAAGCAGTATAGGGAACGATCAGTGATGTAAGATTCTTCCCAAAAAATCTGTAGACATTGTTGTATCCCCAGAAGGACCAATTTAGCAATTTCAGTAGAGTAATGATCAATAGGTTTTGTTGGTGAGGCTATAGGATGTACCCACAACAGGGGACATTCCTGCCAAAGCAGGCCTGTAGGCTGCAAAAAGGTAGACAAAATATATAAAGCAATTTTCCCTCTTTCTTTGTACTGAAACAATATTGCGTCTTGTAACCCTTGTTCTATTCTTTTGAGGGCTACTCTAGCCTCCTGTGTTAATATTTGGGGTGAATCCAAGGCCAAATTTTAATGCCTTTACAATTTCTATATAGCCTTATTAATGTTTTATGGATCTAAGTTTAAAACTTTATTTTGAACCACATCTGTATGAATCTATTAAAAATGTTCTTTTGGCCATAACTCTCTAGGTGAAGTCTGTAAGATAAGGCCAGCCTTATACCCA
Organism: Apodemus sylvaticus; assembly: GCF_947179515.1. NCBI lineage: Eukaryota > Metazoa > Chordata > Mammalia > Rodentia > Muridae > Apodemus > Apodemus sylvaticus. Next base: position 69,908,572 of record NC_067475.1, read on the forward strand.
TGAATCTTGCAAGGAGCAACCTGTAACCAGACCCCACTGTATGAAGGTCAAACAACAAAAGTAACCTGTAATATCAAAGCATAGCTGCAATTTTTTGAAAGCAAAACCCAGTTTTAAATAATCTTTTCTCCTTAAAATAATAGCAAACACATTATTTTCATATTGCAAAGTTTGTCTATCAGCTTGTGTGTTTGATTGTATGACAATGTAACTTATTGAAGAGACATTACTTTAAGTCTTATGTTTTATAAGTCTGAGTTCTAGGATAAGAATCACATAAAACGTTATGTCAATTTAGAAATACCTTAGAGACCTGTATTTCTTGACTTCTGTCATGCCACATGTTGCTTAAGATAGCTTTAGCCCTAAATTGTTAGTTTTAAACTTACCTTTTGTTACCATCATTATATTTTTTAAATCATGTCCAATAACTTATGAGTCAATACTCTATAGTCAAGGCATGTAAAACATTTATACCTTTAAGATCAATTAGAAATAAAGATGAAGCAATTACACAAATCTCATTAATTTAAACCAAATACATATATATTTTTCTAGCTGTAATTTTAGGGGAATAAAACACCTTGAACCCAACCATCACCATGGTAGAAATTTTTCCAGGAGAATTAACCATTAAGTTTGAGGCTGTTGGCCTCTTAAAAGTAGCTTTTTTCTCCAGCTATGTTTAACTCATAGTTAAGAATGTGAAGCACCTTTAATCATCTTCTGTGTAAATTATAGACTGGCAGGACTGCCAGTAGATAATACCTTTTTTTTAACCATTTTATTTTTTTCTTTTTAACACATAACATAAACACAGCAATCATTCAGCCACTCAAACAATAGACAACATGAATTGACACACATATAGACAAGTTTGGTGCACCAAAGATAGGCAACAGATAGAAATGGAACTTGATGTCCCAAAAAGATCCAAATACCTTAACCAGAACTAAGAATATCTCCATTAGGATTCAGAGAGAAAATAGGACATCTCCCATTTTCTTCTGTTTCTTGGAGAGTTTTGAAATTAGCTTTTAACCATTATTATTATTATTATTATTATTACTATTACTATTAGTAGTAGTAGTAGTATAATTATTATTATACTATTTGATACCATGTCCTGTACATGGAAAAACAGCTTTTTTTGAAACCTGCTTTTTCTCTTGTTTAAGAGTTAACTCCTTGTCTTCTTTTTCTTCTGGAAGTTCTGCCAGGGAAGGAAGGAAAGAAATAGTGGCAACCATTGATAGTTATTGTATAGTGTCTTCCTTTTTTAACCCATATTAAGTTTATAAAAAGAGAAAAAGGTTTAAAAAATGTGAGACACAGTATCTTGGCCATGACCATGTAGAGAGAGGTGGGGGGGGGGGAGAGGAGAGCCCAGGAATTTCTTTGTCTGGCTGTTTTAACTGTCTCTGACTTATAAAGAATAAATTTTCCTCCAGAAAATTTAGCTCGTGTAGGATTCAGCCTTCCGTGGAAGATTTAAAGTACCTTTTAAAATTTCCTTTTAAATCTCATAGATCCTTTAAGAAGGCTATTAAAGCAAGCTCTTTTTCCCTGTGGAACCCTGGAATGTTTTCACCTGGTGAGAGGTTTCGCTCGGGCCTGCCCCCAGAGTTCTGGGCATAAGGAATGCCCACAAAGTGCGGGAGGGGAAGCGGGGAAGGGTGCGCTGCAGAAATGCCTTTCTGGTAAGGAGGCAGGGCTGGCATAGGGGAGTGGCACTCTGCTGCCCTGGCCGGAATTTGCTTTTTGTCTTTGAATGTCTTTTTTCTCTTTAGTACCTCGGCCTCTAACTTGCTCATGAGAGCCTGAATTTCATCTTCGCTGTGGGAATCTTCAGATTCTGTTTGTTCTAAGTCCCTGAGGCTAGGATACAGCGACCCTCTCCTATCTCCTTTTTCACTTTCAGCTTTTTCTGACCTTTCTTCCTTTATCATTTCCAAAGCATTTCGGCCATTCTCAAGGGCCCTGTAGCATCTGTGATCTTCTAGACAGCTCCTCACCAATTTCCAAACGGGCTTCACCCCTGGTTTCAGGGTGCCCTGTTCCCAAGCGAAATCCAAGTCCTTGCCTAATTTATCCCAGCAGGGTACCGTAAGGTTCCCTGAGACTGCGAACCTAGGAGCTACTGTATCACATTCATTCAGGAATCTCTCCAGGGTGGATTTCTTAAGTTTTAAGTTTTTAGAAAATAATAGCTCTTGCAGAGCCAGAAAAATTGGATGAGACTGGGAAGTCCCCATCCTAAATAAATTTCTATTATCATTGCTATCACGTAATTAGAGGCAGAATCTAAACTGCTTCTAATTGACCAGGCAGAGTAACAAGGTGCCTGTCGCTTTAAAAACATGCGTGAGAACTTCTTACTTAAAATTCCCATGGTTCTTAACCATGGAGTTCACTGTTAGTTGATTACTATGCAAATCCTCTTTCCTTTTGTTCCACCACAAACTCCCCCCCCCCCGCCTTAATTTGTAGGGCAGAGCGAACTAGCCACACTTTCCTCCGTTTGTTCATTTGTACTACAGACCTGAGACTCCTGTGGCCTCTATTACCGATTAATTTTTCTTTTATAATTTAAAACTTGCCCCAAATACCGGGAACTTCCTAGCCACTTAATACCGAGAGCTGCCTTGTCCCATACATTACTGGGATCTTTATAGCCTCTTAATACCGAGAGCTGTCTTGTCCCATAACCGGGATCTTTATACCTCCCATATTCCAGGAATTTTTAATTTAATTAACCCCCAACTACTGGGTACTCACCAGCGCACTGAAAACCCCCGACCAATAAATGTTCTGAAGACTCCAGACAGTACGGGCCACCAATAATGTCGCGTCCACCTTCACCAGCAAGGAGTACACAACACCAAGGAGTTTCTTCCTTTAATGGTTTATGCAGGAAACCTTGAATTAAGCTTATTTCTTCTTTTGGCGGCCCCGGGCTCTCTCCCAGCCTGACCTTATAAAGCCTAGATAGCCTCATCTGCCAAGGGAGATAACCAGCTGTTTTCTCATAGGTGAACTCAGTGAGTTCTTCATTAGCATCTAAGTGAGATGAGGAATACAGCACACTGCGCATGTATTCAAGTGACTTACTTCCAGGGAGCAGCATGTGGCCAGTGCCATCTTGTAACAGAGAAGAACAAAGGGTGGCTCACTACATTTCCCCTAAGTTCTCTCTCTCTCTCTCTCTCTCTCTCTCTCTCTCTCTCTCTCTCTCTCTCTCTCTCTCTCTCTCTCTCTCTCTCTCTTTCTCTCTCTCCCTCCCTTGCTCCCTCCTTCTCTCTCCCTCTCTCTTCTTCTCTTTCCCATCGCTCGCTCTCTCTCTCTCTCTCTCTCTCTCTCTCTCTCTCTCTCTCTTTCTCTCTCTTCCCCCCCCCACTGGACTTCCATACATGTGTATGTGTATGAGTTTAGTGACTCTTAGGTCAGTGGTCACTAATTTGGACTATTCTATCCACCTCTGGATAGTAAAGTCTGTAAAACTTTATATATTCTCATCTCAAGTTTGTTTTATTTTCAGGGTCATATAGAGAATGAATGACTTTATATAAATAGTCAGAAGATATATGAGAATAACATACAGGCTGAGGTCTAGCTAATATAACAATGACTACAGTCAGTATTATTGTGCAAGGTGTGAAGTCTCAGGTGTTCTTCAGTATATACTGAAATTCTTAAGAAGAAGGGTCTAATGCCAGTGAAAGAATGGGCTAGCTATTGAGATGAGAGCAGGAAGCCAAAGAAAAAAGCTTCCTTCTTCTTTATGCTCATTGTGGGCCTCCAGTAGAAGGGGTGGCCTAGTTAAGGGAGTGTCTTCTAGTCTGTAGATCTGGATTAAACATATCTGTTTTTCTGCCTCAAGACTCAGATTAAATTTATCTGTTTTTTGACCAGAAGAATCTGTATTAGAACTGGATCTATATACTTCAACTTAAAAAAATTTAGCTGGGGACTGGTGGAACATGCCTTTAATCCCAGCACTTGGGAGGCAGAGGCAGGCAAATTTCTGAGTTCAAGGCCACCCTGGACTAAAAAGTGAGTTCCAGGACAGGCAGGGCTACACAGAGAAACCCTGTCTTGAAAAAAACCAAAAAAAAAAAAAAGGAAAAGTCATGCCTTCCACTTTAGTATGTCCACAATTAGTGCAGACTAGAAGAATAACCATCACCAATATACTTTGCTTACTAGGGACAATCTTGCATAAATAAAGAGATCATGTAAATCTCTGCACAGATACTATTTACCCATGCACTGGTCTTACAAATGCTACCATAAACATGATCAGGGAAGGGGTGCTTTCCGTAACTGCTCAGGAGTCTGAGTGTTCACAAAATGTAAGGCATGTGGAAGAGCTCCTGTATGGTGGGCAGGATCAGAGCCCCAAACCTCTGAAGATGGCTCTATACTTTCCTGTGTGTTACTCCATTTACACTTTGTACTTCCCCTCAGGGTCTTCAGGGACCCCTTACCTCCTTCCTCTGAAACTATCTGTTTTAGGCATCTCCTACATTCTTCTGATTTTTCCTTGACTGCCAACAGACTTTTTGATGGGTCTGGAGTCTGTTGCTTCTGTACACTTATCATTTTTCTCTTTTGTAGTCCTCTTTTATTAAATACTCTCTCTGCCACTATCACTAAATCTCTCAAACACCTTTCCCTAACCTCTAGACCCTCTGCATGTTTTTTTAAATATGCTGCCTAATTAATAAAAGCTAGATCAAAAGCTGTCTTTGCTTCTGCTTTCTGTTAGGGTGTGTTTTAATTACAAATTCCACATTATTCATTGATACAATTTAGCTAACAAGAATAGTTATCCAGCATCAAAAACTTGAACACCAAAAACTAAGACTAGAGAATACAGATATTCCTGATGTATGGTCAGATTTTTGAAATTCAGACACCATTTTTAAAAATCTGTTCAAATTAATATCCTGGCACCTAGCATTAGTTTCCAAGATGCCTCTCAACAAAACCTGAGCCTAGCTTCACTCTCTAAGGCAATCTCTGATAAGACCAGCATCTTCAATTGGCACCCTCAACAAGACCAGGTTATTCCAACAACACACCTGCAACCCCAGATTACAAAACCACCACCTGCCTAATGACCATCAATGCTGAGGGGAACAGAAGTTAAGTTTATGTTAGCCAGGTGGTGGTGGAGCATGCCTTTAACCACAGCACTTGTGAGAAGGAGACAAGCAGATTTCTGAGTTCGAGGCCAGCCTGGTCTACAAACTGAGTTCCAGGACATCCAGGACTACACAGAGAAACCCTGTCTGGAGGAACAGGGAGAGAGAAGAAGGCTTATGGGGCTTGCAGGGAGTGGGGACCCAGAAAAGGGGAAATCATTTGAAATGTAAATAAAGAATACATCGAATAAAAAAAAGAAAGAAAAAAATAAGTGCCCAAAAGATCAACTCTGAAGCTAAAGTCAGAGGTGTCCTTCTGAAAATGATATTCAAGAGACAGAGGCAGAAGAACCTAAACTGAAGTGGTACCCTAGGATACACACTAGGGCTGTTCTGGGAAAATAAGTTTATTTTAATTGATGTCATTCTTCATAACTAAGTTAATATCTAAAACAAACACAAAAACATTAAATGAAAAAAAATGACACAGGTTGAGCTATTATTAAAAAAAAAAACAGTTGAGCTATCTGTACCATGGAGCTGGGGATGCTCCACAGCCATCTGTGCACAGGTCCCACCAGAAGAGAGCTGGGCTCCCAGGAGTGCTGGCACAGGCTTACAGGCACACAGGAAGTACAAGCTCCAGGTAGGAACACAGAAACAACAGAACCATGTAACACCAAAAATAACAAGATGGTGAAAGTCAAGCCCAAGAACCCTACCAACAAAAACCAAGGCTACTTAGCATCATCAGAAGCCAGTTCTCCCAGCACAGCAAGTTCTGGATAACCAAATATACCACAGATCAAGATTTGAATTTAAAATCACATTGCATGATGCTGATAGAGGACTTCAAGACCAACTCACTGATAAGTGGATATTAGCCTAGAAGCTCAGAATACCCAAAATACAATTCAAAGACCACATGAAGCTCAAGAAGAAAGAAGACCAAAGTGTTGCTACATTGATTCTTCTTAGAAGGGGTACAAAATACCCATGGGAAGAAATACAAAGTGTGGAGCAGAGAGTAAAAGAATGGATATCCATAGACTTCCCCACCTGTGGCGGGGGCATCCCATATGCAGTTAACAAACCCAGACACTATTGTGGATGCAAATAAGTGCTTGCTGACAGGAGCCAGATATAACTCTCTTCTGAGATGCTTTGCCAGTGCCTGACAAATACAGAGGGGGATGCACACACATCCCAACATTGAAATGAGCAAAGGGTTTCAATGGAGGAACTAGCTAAAGGACCCAAGGTGTTGAAAGTGTTTGCAACCCCATAGGATGAACAAAAATACGAACCAACCAGTAATCCCAGAGTTCTCAGGGACTTAAGCACAAATGAGAGAGTACACATGGAAGAAACGATGACTCCAGACACATGGGTAACAGAGGATAGCCTGAACAGACATCAATGAGAGGAGAGACCCTTGGACCCTTGAAGGCTCATTGCCTCAGGGTACCCCTACCAGGTCAGGGAAGCTGGAGTGGGTGGGTTAGTGAGCAGATGGAGGGGATGGGATAGAGGTTTTCGGAGGGGCATTGAGCAAAAAGGACATTTGAAATGTAAATAAAGAAGATATTTAAGTAAAATTGAAAAAAAAATAATGGCAAAAAAGCCAGAACACAAAACCTGGGCTCACTCACTCTGCTGCAATCCACGCTGGAAGCCAATGTTTTGACATGGTTCACCTGACAATCTACTCCATCTACCAGCTTCTGGAGGTCATGGAGGAGCCACTCCTATGATGTTTCAGAAAGCAGAATCCTTGAACCAGAACATTGATTACTTGCAGTGAAAATTTGCATGTAATGCTGTTTGGGCAGAACACACACACACAGACACACATACGCTACTAATGCTATGTTTTCCATGCAGACAGGAGGCTAGCATGGCTGTCCTCTCAGAGGCTCTACCAACAGCTAACTGAAATGCAGTTACAGCTAAGCATTGGATTGTAGTAGGGGAACCCTATGGATGAGTTAGGCAAAGGATTAAAGGAACTAAAGGAGATGGCAACTCTAAAAAAATGACCAGTATCACCTAATCTGGACTTTCAGGGGCCACCAGAGACTAAGCCACCAACCAGTGAGCATACATGAACTTGTCTGATGCCCCAAGCACAAATGAAGTACAGGCATACCTTGTCTGGCCTCAGTGGAAGAGGATGTGCCTAATCCTATAGAGACTTAATGCCCCAGGGAGGGGGAATGCATGGGGAGCACCCTCTCAGAGGCAAAGGAGATGGGGGAGGGCTGAAAAACTGTGAGGGGAGCACTGCAGTGAGGCAGAATTTCAGATGAAAATTAATAAAATAAAAATTGAAAAAAGGAGAATCCAGCCAGGCAGTGGTGCCACACACCTTTAATCCTAGCATTTGGGAGGCAGAGACAGGCAGATTTCAGAGTTTGAGGCCAGCCTGGTCTACAAAGTGAGATCCAGGACAGCCAGGGCTACACAGAGAAACCCTATCTCAAAAAACCAGATAAACACACACACACACACACACACACACAGAGAGAGAGAGAGAGAGAGAGAGAGAGAGAGACAGAGACAGAGACAGAGACAGAGACAGAGAGACAGAGAGACAGACAGAGAGACAGAGAGACAGAGAGAAACAGAAAGAGAAGCATTTAGGATATTCCAGAACCATTGTTCTAATTGGCTCTGAAGAAGGATTTCCTCTGAGGGAAGTACAAGACTACCACCGACCAAATTGGGAGGAGTGATCACAAGGTCTGTGCTTCTGATTGGAATAACACACAGGAAAGAAGAAAGCCATCTTCAGAGTTTTGGGGCTCTGATTCCTGACCACCATACAGGAGCTCTTCTACATGCCCTCCATTTGGTGAACACTCAGACTCTTGACCAGTTAAGGAAAACATCCCTTCCCTGATCAGGTTTATGGCAGAAATCAGTGTAAAAACCAGCACAAGAGTAAATAATAGCTTTGCAGATATTGACATGATACATTCATTTATGGAAGTCTGAAGTCTCAGTAAGCAAAGTACCGTGGTGATGGCTCTTCTTGTCTAGACTACCTGTGGACTCATGTAACATATAAAATGGAGGGCTCATCTTTTAAAAGCTTGTTTTGCTTAAATTGAAATAGATAGATCCAGTTCAAACACAGATTCTTAGGGTTGAAAATCACACACCTTTAATCTGAGTCTTCAGGCAGTAAAACAAACACCTTTAATCCAGAAGCTGAGACTTGAAGACACACCCTTAATAGGGCCACGCCTTCTATTGGAGGCCTATATAAGCATATGAAGAAGTAGACTGTGTCTTTGCCTGCCTGCTCTCATCTTACTAGCAAGCCCATTTCTTCACTGGCATTAGACTCTACTTCAGAATACCAGCATATACTGAAGAAAACCTGAGACTTCAAACCTCGTGGACTAAGTAAGTACTGACTGTAGTCATTGTTATATTAGTTGAATTTATATTGTTCTCATATATCCTCTTTCTATTTATATAAAGGAATTAATTCTGTATGTTCAATAAACACACACAGATATATACTCAGAGAGAGAGAGAAAGAGAGAGAGAAGACAGAGAGGGGGGAAGAGAGACACAGAGAACCAGAGACAGTTACACAGAGACAGAGAGAAAAACAGCAGAGAGAAAGAATTTAGGAGAAATCTAAACTAAAATCTAAAGAGTATATATATTTGTATGTATCAGGATGAAGAATCAATAAATGCTAGTTCTTCTTTTCAGATCAATGTTAACCTCCAAACTACCGCCAACAGAAATGTCAGGGGACATGGAAGCCAAGGGCTCCACACAGATCAGTGTAAAAAACATCTGCTATGAGTGGACCATTAGCAACTTCTCATTTTGCATGGATGGAATTCAGAAAGAGATTAGAAGCCCAGAGTTCTCATTAGACGACAATGAGGAAGTGGCATGGTGTTTGAAAGTATACCCAAATGGAGTTGATAAAGAAAGCAAAGATTACCTGTCAGTTGACCTGGGATTGCTCAGCTGTCCCGTGTGCCCAGTTTGGGCAAAGTTTGAGTTCTGGATCATAAATTCCCAAGGAGAGAAATGTCAAAGTAGGAAGAACCCCAGTGTTGTAAGCTTTTGGCAATACCAACACAGGGGATTCAAAGAGTTCATCCTTCGAGATTTCCTCCTCTCCCATCAGCATTTACTTCTCCCTGAAGACCAGCTCACCATCTGCTGCAAGGTGAGCATAGCGGGAGCCATCTTCAGCATGCCTGGACAGAACATGACACCTGCAATCAAGGATCCAAGGCATGTGTTGGCAGATGACCTAGGGAAGCTTTGGGAGAATTCCATCTTCACAGACTGCTCCCTATTGGTAGGTGGCCATGAATTCAGGGCTCACAAGGCCATCCTAGCAGCTCGCTCTCCAGTTTTCAGAGCCATGTTTGAACATGAAATGCAGGAGAGACTAAAAAACCTCGTTGAGATTCATGACTTGGATCCCCAAGTCTTCCAGGAGATGATGGGCTTCATCTACACATGGAAGGCACCAAACCTCAAGAGCTACTCCATGGCCTCTGGTCTGCTGGCAGCTGCTGACAGGTATGGCCTGGAGGGCTTGAAGGCCATGTGTGAGGATGCCCTCTGCAGGATCCTCTCTGTGGAGAATGCTGCAAACACTCTCATCCTGGCTGACCTCCACAGCACACAGTGGCTGAAGACTCAGGCCCTGGATTTCATTACAGATTTTGCCTATGAGGTCTCTAAGACCTCAGGGTGGAAGTCATTGGTGGAGTCACATCCCCCCTTGGTGGCTGAAGCCTTCTGCTCCCTGGCTTCTGCACAGTGTCCTTCTTTGGAGCCATGATTTAAATGCCTAAAGTGATCTCAGAAGATGGACAGCTGTGACCTGCACCTCTTTTACAACAGCAACAACCAGCTTTTTTACCAATGACTTCTGCTTAGACAATGGTATTGAGGGAGCATTTTCACTTTATCAGGGGAATGGCAGCATGGTGGCTCAGGATTTAAAACACCTGCAATATATTATACATACTGAAATGGTAGGTGTGCAATAGGCAGCACTGCAGTCTGGGACACTCTACATGACATCTATGATGTTAATGTTCCTGTTTGAATTTGTCTGATTTTTGGAAACTGAGATTCAATTTAGAGTGGGCCCTAGGCAGAGAACAACTGTGTTTCTTTGGAGAAACACTTCTGCCTTGGACTGAACAGAAGAGATGACTGTGGCCATTGGCAAGGAGAAATCAACCATGATTGCTTCCTCATCAGAGAAGGAAAGACAATGAAGAGTTTCTGTTTAAACATTCAAGGTTCAGGGAACTCGGCTGCAAAAGCAATTACTGCTCTCTCAGAGAACTCTAGCTAAGTTCGCAGCACACATATGAGAGTTTTCCACAACCTGAAACTGGTGAATCAGAGGATCTGAGGCCCTCCTCTTGTCTCCATGGCCACAAAGAACTCTGTAGACAAAACCTTAACCAAATAAAATACAAGATGAATAAAACTTTTGAAATAATTCTGTGGTTTCCAGAGATGTTTATTTCAGAGAAGTAACATGTAGTCCAAGCAGCCTAGCTCAGCTGTGGATGTTTGAACAGAGCCCTCACTCTCTTACCAATATTAGAAACCCTTGGTCTTTTTCCTTGGAATTTAATGTTGGAAAATGAGAATTCCACCCTCATGCTCTATTTTTTGTTTTTCATGTACTTCTTCAATTTTACCAGAAAATATGACTCCACTTTCAATCAACATAGAAATATTTTTTATTCAAAATATTTTTTATTTACATTTCAAATGATTTCCTCTTCTCTAGCCCCTCACTCCCTGAAAGTCCCATAAGCCCCCTTCTCTCCCCCTGTCCTCCCACCCACCCCTTCCCACTTTCCCGGTCTGGATTTGCCAAATAGTGCTTCATTGAGTCTTTCCAGACCAAGGGGCCACTCCTCCTTTATTCTTGTACCTCATTTGATGTGTGGATTATGTTTTGGGTATTCCAATTTTCTAGGTTAATATCCACTTATTAGTGAGTGCATACCATGATTCACCTTTTGAGTCTGGGTTACCTCACTTAGTATGATGTTCTCTAGCTCCATCCAGGAATGGGCATGCTATTGAGATGTGAGCAGGAAGCTAAAGAAAAAAGCTTCCTTCTTCTTTATGCTTATTGTGGGGCTCCAGTAGAAGGTGTGGCCTAGTTAAGGGAGTGTCTTCTAGTCTGAAGATCTGGATTAAGGGTATGTGTTTTTCTGCCTCAAGACTCAGACTAAAGGTATATGTTTTTCTCAGATTAAAAGTATATGTTTTTCGACCAGAAGAATCTGTATTAGAACTGGATCTATATACTTCAACTTAAGAAAAAAATTTAGCTGGGCACTGCTGGCACATGCCTTTAATCCCAGCACTTAGGAGGCAGAGGCAGGCAGATTTCTGAGTTCGAGGCCAGCCTGGTTTACAAAGTGAGTTCCAGGACAGCCAGGGCTACACAGAGAAACCCTGTCTTGAAAAAAACCAAAAAAAAAAAAAAAAAAAAAAAAAAAGGAAAAGGCATGCCTTCCACTTTTGGATGTCCACAATAAGTGCAGACTAGAAGAATAACCATCACCAAATTATATACTTTGCTTATTTGGGACAATCTTGCATAAATAAAGAGATCATGTAAATCTCTGCATAGATACTATTTACCCATGCACTGGTCTTACAAATGCTACCATAAACATGATCAGCGAAGGGGTGCTTTCCTTAACTGCTCAGGAGTCTGAGTGTTCACAAAATGTAAGGCATGTGGAAGAGCTCCTGTATGGTGGGCAGGATCAGAGCCGCAAACCACTGAGGATGGCTCTATACTTTCCTGTGTTTTATTCCATTTAGACTTTGTACTTCCCCTCAGGGTCTTCAGGGCCCCCTTACCTCCTTCCTCTGAAGCTATCTGTTTTAGGCACCTCCTGCAGTCTTCTGGTTTTTCCTTGACTGCCAACAGACTTTTTGATGAGTCTGGAGTCTGTTGCTTCTGGCCACTTAACTTTTTTCTCTTTTGTAGTCTTCTTTTATTAAATACTCTCTCTGCCACTATCACTAAATCTCTCAAACACCTTTCCCTAACCTCTAAACCCTCTGCAGGTTTGTTTTTAATATGCTGCCTAATTAATAAAAGCTAGATATACAGCTGTCTTTGCTTCTGCTTTCTGTGGGGTGTGTATTAATTACAAAATCCACATTATTCATTGATACAATTTAGCTAACAAGAATAGTTATCCAGGATCAGAAACTTGAACACCAAAAAGTAAGACTAGAGAATGCAGATATTCCTGATGTATGGTCAAATCTTGAAGTTCAGACTCCATTTTTAAAAATCTGTTCAAATTAACATCCTGGCACCTAGCATTAGTTTCCAAGTTGCCCCTCAACAAAACCTAAGCCTAGCTTCACTCTCTAAGCCAATCTCCAATAAGACCAGCATCTTCAATTTACACCCTCAACAAGACTAGGTTATTCCACCAACACACCTGTACCCCCAGATTACAAAACCACCCCCTGGCTAATGACCAACAATGCAGAGGGGAACAGAAGTTAAGTTTATGTTAGCCAGGTGGTGGTGGAGCACGCCTTTAATCCCAGCACTTGTGAGGAGGAGGCAAGCAGATTTCTGAGTTCAAGGCCAGCCTGGTCTACAAAGTGAGTTCCAGGACATCCAGGACTACACAGAGAAACCCTGTCTTGGAGGAACAGGGAGAGGGAATAGGGCTTATAAGACTTGCAGGGAGTGGGGACCCAGAAAACGGGAAATAATTTGAAATGTAAATAAAGAATACATCAAATAAAAAAAGCAATAACTCCCCAAAAGATCAACTCTGAAGATAAAGAGGTGCCCTGAAAATGATATTCAAGAGACAGAGGCAGAAGAACCTAAACTGAAGTGGTACCCTAGGATACACACTAGGGCTGTTCTGGGAAAATTAGTTTATTTGAATTGATGTCATTCTTCATAAATAAATTAATATCTAAAACAAACAAACACACAAACATTAAAAGAAAGAAAAAACAATGACACAGGTTGAGCTATTATTAAAAAAAAAAAAGTTGAGCTATCTGTACCATGGAGCTGGGGCTGCTCCACAGCCCTCTGTGCACAGGTCCCACCATAAGAGAGCTGGGCTCCCGGGAGATCTGGCACAGGCTTCCAGGACTACAGGAGGTACAAGCTCCAGTCAGAAACACAGAAACAACAGAACTATGTAACACCAAAAGTCACAAGATGGCAAAAGGCAAGCACAAGAACCCTACCAACAAAAACTGAGGCTACTTAGCATCATCAGAAGCCAGTTCTCCCATCACAGCAAGTCCTGGATAACTGAATATATGACAGAGCAAGATTTGAATTTAAAATCACATTGCATGAGGTTGATAGAGGACTTCAAGTCCAACTCACTGATAAGTGGATATTAGCCTAGAAGCTCAGAATACCCAAGATGCAATTCACAGACCACATGAAGCTCAAGAAGAAAGAAGACCAAACTGTGGATACTTTGATGCTTCTTAGAAGGGGTACAAAATACCCATGGGAAGAAATACAAAGTGTGGAGCAGAGATTAAAGAATGGATATCCATAGACTGCCCCACCTGTGGATCCATCCCATATGCAGTTAACAAACCCAGGCACTATGGTGGATGCCAATAAGTGCTTGCTGACAGGAGCCAGATATAACTCTCTTCTGAGAGGCTTTGCCAGTGCCTGACAAATACAGAGGGGGATGCACACAGCCAACCATTGAACTGAGCAAAGGGTTTCAATGGAGGAACTAGAGAAAGCACCCAAGGAGCTGAAGGTGTTTGCAACCCCATAGGATGAGCAACAATATGAACCAACCAGTAAGCCCAGAGTTCTCAGGGACTTAAGCACAAATGAGAGAGTACACATGGAAGAAACAATGACTCTAGCCACATGGGTAACAGAGGACAGCCTGAACAGACATCAATGAGAGGAGAGACCCTTGGACCCTTAAAGGCTCATTGCCTCAGGGTACCCCTACCAGGTCAGGGAAGCTGGAGTGGGTGGGTTAGTGAGCAGAGGGAGGGGGATGGGATAGAGCTTTGCAGAGGGGAAATGAGCAAAGGGGACCTTTCAAACGAAAAATCAAGAAAATATTTAATTAAAATTGAAAAATAAATAAATAATGGCAAAAAAGCCAGAACACAAAAACTGGGCTTACTCACTCTGCTGCAATCCACGCTGGAAGCCAATGTTTTGAGATGGTTCACCTGACAATCTACTCCATCTACCAGCTTCTGGAGGTCATGGAGGAGCCACTCCTATGATGTTTCAGAAAGCAGAATCCTTGAACCAGAACATTGACTACTTGCAGTAAATATTTACATGTAATGCTGTTTGGGCAAAACACACACACACATGCTACTAATGCATTTCCATGCAGACAGGAGGCTAGCAAGGCTGTCCTCTCAGAGGCGCTACCAACAGCTAACTGAAATGCAGTTACAGCTAAGCATTGGGTTGTAGTAGGGGAACCCTATGGATGAGTTAGGCGAAGGATTAAAGGAACTAAAGGAGATGGCAACTCTAAAAAGATGACCAGTATCACCTAATCTGGACTTTCAGGGGCCACCAGAGACTAAGCCACTAACCAGTGAGCATACATGAACTTGTCTGATGCCCCAAGCACAAATGAAGTACAGGCATACCTTGTCTGGCCTCAGTGGAAGAGGATGTGCCTAATCCTATAGAGACTTAATGCCCCAGGGAGGGGGAATGCATGGGGAGCACCCTCTCAGAGGCAAAGGAGATGGGGGAGGGCTGAAAAACTGTGAGGGGAGCACTGCAGTGAGGAAGAATTTCAGATGAAAATTAATAAAATAAAAATTGAAAAAAGGAGAATCCAGCCAGGCAGTGGTGCCACACACCTTTAATCCCAGCATTTGGGAGGCAGAGACAGGCAGATTTCAGAGTTTGAGGCCAGCCCGGTCTACAAAGTGAGTTCCAGGACAGCCAGGGCTACACAGAGAAACCCTGTTTCAAAAAACCAGAAAGACACACACACACACACACAGAGAGAGAGAGAGAGAGAGAGAGAGAGAGAGAGAGAGAGAGACAGACAGACAGAGACAGAGAGACAGAGAGACAGAGAGACAGAGAGACAGAGAGAAACAGAAAGAGAAGCATTTAGGATATTCCAGAACCATTGTTCTAATTGGCTCTGAAGAAGGATTTCCTCGGAGGGAAGTACAAGACTACCACCGACCAAATTGGGAGGAGTGATCACAAGGTCTGTGCTTCTGATTGGAATAACACACAGGAAAGAAGAAAGCCATCTTCAGAGTTTTGGGGCTCTGATTCTTGACCACCATACAGGAGCTCTTCTACATGCCCTCCATTTGGTGAACACTCAGACTCTTGACCAGTTAAGGAAAACATCCCTTCCCTGATCAGGTTTATGGCAGAAATCAGTGTAAAAACCAGCACAGGAGTAAATAATAGCTTTGCAGATATTGACATGATACCTTCATTTATGGAAGTCTGAAGTCTCAGTAAGCAAAGTACCGTGGTGATGGCTCTTCTTGTCTAGACTACCTGTGGACTCATGTAACATATAAAATGGAGGGATCATCTTTTAAAAGCTTGTTTTGCTTAAATTGAAATAGATAGATCCAGTTCAAACACAGATTCTTAGGGTTGAAAATCACACACCTTTAATCTGAGTCTTCAGGCAGTAAAACAAACACCTTTAATCCAGAAGTTGAGACTTGAAGACACACCCTGAATAGGGCCACGCCTTCTATTGGAGGCCTATATAAGCATATGAAGAAGGAGACTTTGTGTCTTTGCCTGCCTGCTCTCATCTTACTAGCAAGCCCATTTCTACACTGGCATTAGACTCTACTTCAGAATACCAGCATATACTGAAGAAAACCTGAGACTTCAAACCTCGTGGACTAAGTAAGTACTGACTGTAGTCATTGTTATATTAGTTGAATTTATGTTATTCTCATAAATCCTCTTTCTATTTATATAAAGGAATTAATTCTGTATGTTCAATAAACACACACAGATATACACTCAGAGAGAGGGAGAAAGAGAGAGAGAAGACAGAGAGGGCGGAAGAGAGACACAGAGAACCAGAGACAGTTACACAGAGACAGAGAGAGAAAAACAGCAGAGAGAAAGAATTTAGGAGAAATCTAAAATAAAATTTAAAGGGTATATATAATTGTATGTATCAGGATGAAGAGTCAATAAATGCTAGTTCTTCTTTTCAGATCAATGTTAACCTCCAAACTACCACCAACAGAAATGTCAGGGGACATGGAAGCCAAGAGCTGGGGCTCCACACAGATCAGTGTAAAAAACATCTGCTATGAGTGGACCATTAGCAACTTCTCATTTTGCATGGATGGAATTCAGAAAGAGATTAGAAGCCCAGAGTTCTCATTAGAGGACAATGAGGAAGTGGCATGGTGTTTGAGAGTATACCCAAATGGAGTTGATAAAGAAAGCAAAGATTACTTGTCAGTTGACCTGGGATTGCTCAGCTGTCCCGTGTGCCCAGTTTGGGCAAAGTTTGAGTTCTGGATCATAAATTCCCAAGGAGAGAAATGTCAAAGTAGGAAGAACCCCAGTGTTGTAAGCTTTTGGCAATACCAACACAGGGGATTCAAAGAGTTCATCCTTCGAGATTTCCTCCTCTCCCATCAGCATTTACTTCTCCCTGAAGACCAGCTCACCATCTGCTGCAAGGTGAGCATAGCGGGAGCCATCTTCAGCATGCCTGGACAGAACATGACACCTGCAATCAAGGATCCAAGGCATGTGTTGGCAGATGACCTAGGGAAGCTTTGGGAGAATTCCATCTTCACAGACTGCTCCCTATTGGTAGGTGGCCATGAATTCAGGGCTCACAAGGCCATCCTAGCAGCTCGCTCTCCAGTTTTCAGAGCCATGTTTGAACATAAAATGCAGGAGAGACTAAAGAACCTCGTTGAGATTCATGACTTGGATCCCCAAGTCTTCCAGGAGATGATGGGCTTCATCTACACATGGAAGGCACCAAACCTCAAGAGCTACTCCATGGCCTCTGGTCTGCTGGCAGTTGCTGACAGGTATGGCCCGGAGGGCTTGAAGGCCATGTGTGAGGATGCCCTCTGCAGGATCCTCTCTGTGGAGAATGCTGCAAACATTCTCATCCTGGCTGACCTCCACAGCACACAGTGGCTGAAGACTCAGGCCCTGGATTTCATCACAGATTTTGCCTATGAGGTCTCTAAGACCTCAGGGTGGAAGTCATTGGTGGAGTCACATCCCCCCTTGGTGGCTGAAGCCTTCTGCTCCCTGGCTTCTGCACAGTGTCCTTCTTTGGAGCCATGATTTAAAGGCCTAAAGTGATCTCAGAAGATAGACAGCTGTGACCTGCACCTCTTCTGCAACAGCAACAACCAGCTTTTTTACCAATGACTTCTGCTTAGACAATGGTATTGAGGGAGCATTTGCACTTTATCAGAGGAATGGCAGCATGGTGGCTCAGGATTTAAAACACCTGCAATATATTATACATACTGAAATGGAAGGTGTGCAATAGGCAGCACTGCAGTCTGGGACACTCTACATGACATCTATGATGTTAATGTTCCTGTTTGAATTTGTCTGATTTTTGGAAACTGAGATTCAATTTAGAGCTGGCCCTAGGCAGAGAACAACTGTGTTTCTTTGGAGAAACATTTCTGCCTTGGACTGAACAGAAGAGATGACTGTGGCCATTGGCAAGGAGAAATCAACCATGATTGCTTCCTCATCAGAGAAGGAAAGACAATGAAGAGTTTCTGTTTAAACATTCAAGGTTCAGGGAACTCGGCTGCAAAAGCAATTACTGCTCTCTCAGAGAACTCTAGCTAAGTTTGCAGCACACATATGAGAGTTTTCCACCACCTGAAAGTGGTGAATCAGAGGATCTGAGGCCCTCCTCTTGTCTCCATGGCCACAAAGAACTCTGTAGACAAAACCTTAACCAAATAAAATACAAGATGAATAAAACTTTTGAAATCAGTCTATGGTTTCCAGAGATGTTTATTTCAGAGAAGTAACATGTAGACCAAGCAGCCTAGCTAGCTGTGGATGTTTGAACAGAGCCCTCACTCTCCTACCAATATTAGAAACCCTTGGTCTTTTTCCTTGGAATTTAATGTTGGAAAATGAGAACTCCACCCTCATGCTCTTATGACGACTGAGAAGACTATGCCATAGTAGAGGGAGTCTAATCCTTCTGGGAGAGATGTGTTTGTGGATCAAGGCATGCAAAATCTATTAAATGTTTTGAAAACATCCAAAGGGATTTATTCATTACAGATTTGCAGGCCTGTATACCTGTTGAGGGAGAACCGGCTGGGGAAGGAGCAGAGGTACAAGTCCTTGGTCCAGAACACCAACTAAAACAAACCAGATGATAGATAACCCAGTGACCTGGAGTAAAACACCAGTAAAATACTACTGGTCTTCTTTAAAAAGGGTAAAATATCTTCCAATAATCCTTTAATCTTAATAATCTCCTTAATTAATACCTTATTCACTCATCAGAGAAGCTTCCTCCTGCAGCAGACTGGAACAAATACAGAGATTAACACCCAGACATTATGCAGAGACAGACAGAGACAGAGACATTGGAGAGACAGAGACAAAGAAAGATCTTCATACACACAACTGTAAATGAGATGTTTCCCTTAAATCCATGCCCTCATAGTTCAGAGAGCCCTAAGGAAGATGATCAGAAGCAGGGAGGGAGACACAGGGAATGGAGATTCTCGGGAAGACAACACCCTTTGAATCCCCTTTAACTCACAGACACTGAGGCAGCAGTCCCATGGCCTCCATGGATCTGTACCAGCTGTCCTTTTCTGATGACAGACAGAAATGTAGAGAATCCATATGGGAAAGGACGTGGGAAAGAACTAGAAGAATTG
The DNA here is from genome assembly GCF_947179515.1 of Apodemus sylvaticus. Lineage (NCBI taxonomy): Eukaryota > Metazoa > Chordata > Mammalia > Rodentia > Muridae > Apodemus > Apodemus sylvaticus. The sequence continues at coordinate 69,927,663 of NC_067475.1, forward strand.
AGGGAAACACTGCTCACTCAGATTATAGAGTATTAATAAAGAATTCATGCTTAATTAAAGAAGGAGGAGGAGGAGCAGATGCCTGGGGAGAAAATATAGTAGTTTTCCAAAACTTTCAGAATGAGATAAGAAGTGTTTCTAAGTAGAGCCCCTCTGGTTATGTTTTAGTGCAATGTCATTAGGGACATTAAATTCAGTGGTAACCAAATATCAGGAAGAGAGAATAAAATACATAAACGTGCCCTTTTTGCTCATATTCTTGGTGTCTTAGTCAGGGTTTCTATTCCTGCACAAACATTATGACCAAGAAGCAAGTTTGGAAGGAAAGGGTTTATTCAGCTTACACTGCTGCATTGCTGTTCATCACAAAAGGAAGTCAGGACTGGAACTCAAACAGGTCAGGAAGCAGGAGCTGATGCAGAGGCCATGAATAGATGTTCCTTACTGGCTTGCTCCCCTGGTGGTACCACCCACAAGGGGCCCTCCCCACTTGATCACTAATTGAGAAAATGCCCCACAGCTGGATCTCATGGAGGCACTTCCCCAACTGAAGCTCCTTTCTCTGTGATAACTCCAGTCTGTGTCAAGTTGACACACAAAACCAGCCAGTACACTTAGCTGGTTCTCCCAATTCTGAGAAAAACCTTATCTCCCTCCTGTGGATCTCTATTGCCTCAATGAATGTTTTAGAAAAATGGTTTACTTCATGTTTAGAGTGTTGTTTCTGCATGCCTATCTGCATGTGTGCTACCCACAGAATCCAGAGGAAGGCACTAGATCCCATGAGACTGACAGCTAGACTTTTGTGAGTTGCCCATTGCTACTAGGAATGAAACCTGGTTCTATTGACTGGCAGCCAGAGCACCAAGTGCTCAGTCATCTCCTCAGGCCCTGTCCCATTTGATTCTGATTACACACCTGTAGTTGTCCTCAGCATGAGGTCGAGTTGAAGGGAAACTTGACAAGTGAATTCTGAGGAATCTGGGATACAGAGCTAACAGACCACAATCTCTTCTTTCAGGTTCATCCTCTCAGCATCAGTCTTTGGAATGAGGAATTCAGCCTCTGTCCCTATAGTTTCTCCATCTTCCCACACAGTTGTGTCCACACCATTCCCTGACTATTACTAATATTGAGAAGTTTGGGAGTCCATGAAAATATTTTATTGTCTCCTCTATTGGAAATTTTTGCAGGTTTTTGTATCTGCTGACTAGCTCTATCTTGTGTTATTGGAATTAAGAAAAAATACCATTCTGGCATAATAAATTACATTATACTGTGTAATTTAAAACCATGGAATTTATTCCTACAGTGTGAAGGTCAGGAAGGATCAACACATGCATTTCTTCATAAATGATACCTGCTCTAGGGATATAATGGTAGAAGAGCCAATTGGCAAGGACCTCCTCACTTCCTTTATACTCTTTTACTCTTTATATGGTAGAAGCTCAACAGTCAAGGCAGGCCTCAAAGCCATGGTTAAGCAGGACTTTCTCAATCTCCAAATCCTTGCTCGATCAGAAACATGTTGGGATTCCTGGATTGAATTTTTGTATGAGAGTACTTTCCTATTCCTAAGGAGTAGCATATGACAAAATCACCTTACAGAGGCCCTGCTTTTCTTTCTTTTTTATTGAAAATGAGTTTTCCACACAAAATATTCAGATTACAATTTGCCTTTCCCCATCTCCTTCCAGTCCCTCCCCATCTCACTACTCACTGTACTGCTCAGGTCTCACTCCTTCCAGTTAGATGACAAGCAGAAAAACAAAACCAGGATGAAAAACAAAGAAAACACACATGAAACTTACATGCACTTACACACAAATGCATAAAGTCAATAAAACACAAAATCATGAACCAAAACATAAAAGCAAAAGTGTAGAAAAATGACTAAACAAAGCATATGAGAGAAATTAAAAAGTACAATTCAGCATTTGTGTAGGCCATCAACTCCTTGAGAGTTGGCCTACTCTTAAATATTCTTTGTATAACCAGGGTAAATCTGCTGGAAAAATAATTTTTCATTTCCAGGCAGTTATGAGTTAGAGAGAACATCTCAGTCAGGGATAGGAGATAGTATAAAATTCCCCGATTCAGCTCCGGCACCTCCTCTAGAACCATGCAGAGACATATGTCTACCGTCATGTTAATACAAATAACAATATTTGACTTCTTCCTTTCTAATTTGTATACCCTTGATCTGCTTCAGTGGTCTTATTGCTCAAAGACATCAAGTGCCCTATTTAATAGGTATATATACAGAGGAGACCACCTTACCTTGTCTGGATTTTAGTGGAATTTTTCAAGTTTCTCTCCATTTAAGTTGATGTTGGTTGGCTATGGGCTTGCTCTAAACTGCCTTTTTTATATTCAGTTACATCCCTGTCTCTTGGGACTTTTGTCAAGAAGGATGTTGGATTTTGTCAAAGGCTTTTTCTGCATCTAATGTGATGATTGTGAGGCTGCTGTCTCTCAGTTTGTTCACCTGGTAGATTGAAGATCTAGTGCAGAAGTTCCTGTGCCAGCTGTACCAGCTACTCCTATACCAAGCAAGGTGGAGAACACCACAACAGGTGCAGCAACCCTTTTCACCTGGTGATCTACAGAGTCTAATTCATTGGGAATGCTTTCCCCTGTGTGGGAGGTTATTGGGGTAACTACTGTGCCAGGATACCAATATCAGATGATACATTTACAACTAGGGAATGTCTGCAAGGGGTAAGTCCTGATGCACAAGCCCACCTATCATCCTCTGGAAGCAAGAGGCACTCATATTCTTAATTGGTAGGAGTTACAATGAAATTGCAGAGATGTGAACGTTCTGAGGATAACTGATTCCCAATACAGAGGCTTTCTTCTGTTACTGAAGGGTGAGCTTACCTCTCTCTGAATGCTGCCATGTACACTGAGTACTTTCTGTAGTCTGTGAATAGTTTCCAGGGAGAGCTGTTCTATCATAGTAGGTGGGCTAGGCATTTAAGCATAACCAACAGTCCTATGTCAAATCAGGACAGGAGGAGTCAATCATCTGGAACAAGCTTTCATAAATGCAGGGGTCATGATTGTGGAGTGGGTTGTTGAGACAGGAAGCGAGTAAACTTAGTGACACTTATGTTAGGGTAGGTGTGGTCATAGGCAGAGGCTAGGGCCTGAAGTCCAGCCTTGCAAGGACTTTATTGGGCCCAATAGCCAGCCAGAACCTGTCTAACAACTTGTTGGATAGAGAAGAGAGTATTTCTATTGCTTACCCTGGAATCTGTATGCATACGTAACTCCTTTTTTTGTACATGCTCTACATCCCCAAATATAGCCTGAATCCCATCCAGTGGCCTGTTTTCTTCTTTCAGTGAAGCTGAGTGTCATGTGGCTATAAGGTGAATATGCATGAGAGAAGCATGGAGGTTTTTCTTCTTTTTTTCTTTTCTTTCATTGGATATTTTCTTTACTTACATTTCAAATGTTATCCACTTTCCAGTCTCCCCTCTGAAAACCCCCTATTCCATTCCCCTCCCCCTACCTCTATGAGAGTGCTCCCCTACCCATGCACCTACTCCTGCCTTCCTGACCAGGCATTCCCCTCTACTGGAGCATAAAACCCCCACAAGACCAAGAGCCACTTCTCCCAATGATTTCCAACAAGGCCATTCTAAGCTACATATGCAGCCAGAGCCATGGGTCCCTCCATTTGTATTCTTTTGTTGGTAGCCCAACTAGCTTGATGAAATCAGATTTTAGTGAGAGTCCCAGTAGAACCTGTGCTTTCATAACCCCACTGTGCACAGTAGTAGTCCGAAGCTCCTTCACAGACTCTCTGATGGACCTGATGCTCTGGGTGCATGTAAAAATATTGTTTTGACAGGTATTTTCTCACAGAGGGGTCTAACTGGTGATACAACAAATCTTCCAGGTCAAACTATAAAAATGGGAAGCAAGTTTCAGGTGGGGGCCATGTGGCTGGCCAGATGGATGAGATTGTTTGGTCAAGGTTAACAATTATCCAAGTGAACATAAGAGCCTGATGAAGACGGTCTGTGATGGTTGTAAGATGTCAGCATAAAGGGAGCAGAATTAGGAATATTGAAGTAACAACTTCAGCAGATCAGCTGAGCGTGGCATGACTTTCCATTGTTCTAGTGCTAATTCCTTGGGAACTTCCTCTCACTCCAGGCAGGCTGAACATGGCAACAGTGTATCCATGCCTGGATTCTATTCACTTTAACAACTGAACAGCTATAGGAAGATGGGTGAGAAGGTCTTTGTGATCCACTTGTTTGGTGCTTTACAGGACAGAAAAAAAAACACATCAAATTTCCCACTATAAATCTTGGAATAGGATTGGGGAAATAGTAAGTGGGAAAGCAAAGGACAAGTTTTAATTCTGCCCTTACCATTCTGTTACCATGGAAAGAGTGACACTTGTGTTAGCAGGGGTGCAAGCTGTACTTAAAGCCTGGGGCAGAGCATAGAGTTGGGTAGGGAGGCTAGAAGGGAAAGATCTGTGGCATCCACAAGATATAAAAAGAATGGTCAGTGAAGACTCCCACAGGTGGTGCGGTACAGAGGTTAATTGAGATTGTGGAATTAGGTGTGGTGGAACTTTAGTACAAGAAGTTCTGTAAGAAGTCTATCTGGTATGAAGGCAGGCATGGCCTGGAGCCATGCTTCTCAAACTGTGGCTCCCTCATCCTCTGTGGTGGAGTATTGACCATTTCATGGGGGTTGGATATCAGATATCCTCTATATCAGATCTTTATAGTATAATTCATACGGGAGCCACACTACAGTAATGAAGTAGCCAACAAGTTATTTAATGGTTCTGGTTGACCACAACAGGAAGAACGGTATTAAGGGGGCACAACATTGAGAAGATGAGAAACTACTGGCCTAGGGAATATGAATACATAATGAATAAATCTCTTTGAATGTTTTCAAAATTAATAAAAGATTTTTGCATGCTTTGACCAACAAACACTTCTCTCCCAGGAGGAGGAGACTTCCTCCACATTGGTCTACACTTCTTAGTCATCATAAGAGCATGATGATGGAGCTTTTAGCTAATGTAGATGCCAAGAAAAAAGACAATGGGTTTGTAATTCTGGTAATATAGTCTCCACGAATATCCACACCTGATCAGGGCTGATTGGACTATATGTGACTTCTCTGAACCTAAACATCTCTGGAATCCACAGACTGATTTCACATGTTTTATTCATATTATATTTTATTGGGTTACGATTTTGTTTACAGAGCTGTTTGTGGCCATGAAGACCAGAGAAGGGCCTCAGATCCTCTGAATGACCAGTTACAGTTGGTTGAAAACTCTCCTGGGTGTGCTGGGAACTGAACCACAGTTCTCTGACAGAGCAGTAATTCCTTTTGCAGCTGAGTTCCCACAAACTGAAACTTTAAAAAGTCTTCATTGTCATTTAAGTCTCAGATAAATAAATATTCATGTTTGATATCTCCCTTTCTTTGGGCCCTGGTCATTTGTTCTGTTTGGATCAGTCCATACAGTTTCCCCCAATGAAATTCCTTTGGGCTGTGCTTATTTATGGTCAGCACCTAACTTGAATCCCAGTTTCCATCATGTCAGACAAAAACAAACAAGAACTTCAACAGGGCAGATATCATCTAGATTGTGTGAGACTCCTGTTCTGCCATTCACACCTGCAATTTTAACATAGTAGAGCTGTTTTAAATTCTGAGCCACCATGCTGCTTTCTTGCAGATGCAGTGTAAATGCTCCAGCAATACTGTACTCTAACCAGAAGTCATTGGTAACTACATTGGGTGCTGCCATTGGAAGACAGGTGTTGGTCATATCTGACTAGCTCCTAAAATCTCTTTATGCCTTTGAGTGAGGGCTCAAAGACAACATTCTGTGCAGAATCCAGGGAGTGGAAGGCTTCAGCCGCCAAATAGGGATGTGACTCCAACATTGCCTTCCACTCTGAGTTCTCAGAGACTTCAGAGAAATGAAGTGCAATGAAATCCAGGGCCTGATTCTTGAGCCACTGTGTGCTGTGCAGGTCAGCCAGGATGAGAGTGTCTGCAGCTTTCTCCACAGAGAGTATCCTGAAGAGGGCATCCTCATACATGACCTTCAAGTCCTCCAGGCCATACTTGTCAGCAGCTGCCAGCTCACCAGTGGCCATGGAGTTGCTGTTGAGGTGTGGTGTTTTTCCCCTGAGTAGATGAAGTACATCATCTGGAAGACCTGAGGGTCCAGGTCATGGATCTCAACAAGGTTCTTTAGGCTCTCATCATTTAATGTTCAAACATGGCTCTGAAAACTGGAGAACAAGCTGCTAGGATGGCGTTGTGAGCCCTGAATACATGGCCACCTACCAATAGGGTTCAGTCTTTGAAGAGAGATTTCTCCCACAGCTTTGCTAGGTCATCTCTCAACATCTGTCTTGGCTCCTTGATTGCAGGTGTCATGATCTGTCCAGGCATGCAAAGATGGCTCCTATTATGCTCACCTTGCAGCAGAGGCTGAGCTGGTCTTCAGGGACAAGCCATTGCTGATGGGAGAGGAGGAAACCTAGAAGGATGAACTTTTTGAATCCCCACTTTTCGTATTGCTGAAAACTTACGACATTGGGGTTCTTCATACTTTGGCATTTCTCTCCTTGGGAATTTATGATCCAGAATTTGAACTTTGCCCAAACTGGGCTCTCTGGACAGCTGAGCAACCCCAGGTAAACTGACAGGTAATCTTTGCTTTCTTCATCAACCCCGTTTGGGTGTACTCTCAAACACCATGCTATTTCTTCATTGGCCTCTAATGAGAACACTGGGCTTGAAATCCTTTTCTGAATTCCCCCCATGCAAAATGAGAAGTTGCTTATAGTCCACTCATAGCAGATTTTTTTTTTTACACTGATCTGTGTGGAGCCCCAGCTCTTTGTCTCCATGTCCCCTGACATTTCTGCTGGAGGTAGTTTGAAGGTTAATCTTGACCTGAGAGAACACCAGAGGTTATTTACTCTTCATCCTATTGAACACGATTATAGGTATACTTTGGAATTTAGTTTCAATTTCCCTAAGTTCTCTCTCTCTCTCTCTCTCTCTCTCTCTCTCTCTCTCTCTCTCTCTCTCTCTCTCTCTCTTTCTCTCCCTCTCCGTCTCCCTCTCCGTCTCCCTTTTCCTCTCTCCCTCTCTCTCCGTCTCTCCCTCTCTTTTCCTCTCTCTCTCTCCCTCTCCCTTTCCCTCCCTCTCTCTCCCCCTCTCTCCCCCTCTCTCCCTCTCTTTGCCTATCTCCCTCCCCCTCTCCCTCTCCCTCCATCTCTCCCTCTTTCCCTCTTCCCCCCCTCTCTCTTTCCCCCAAACACTGGAATTTCTATGTGTGTGTATGTGTTTGAGTTTCGTGACTCTTAGGTCAGTGGCCACTAGTTGGGCTATTCTATCCACCTCTGGATAGGAAAGTCTGTAAAACTTTATATATTCTCATCTCAAGTGTGTTGTATTTTCAGGGTCCTATAGAGAATGTACAGAATGAATTCCTTTATGTAAATAGACAGAGAATATAGAAGAATAACATACAGGCTGAGGTCTAGCTAATATAACAATGACTACAGTCAGTATTTACTTATTCCACAAGGTGTGAAGTCTCAGGTGTTCTTCAGTATATACTGGAATTCTTAAGAAGAAGGGTCTAATGCCAGTGAAGGAATGGGCTTGCTATTTAGATGAGAGCAGGAAGCCAAAGAAAAAAGCTTCCTTCTTCTTTATGCTTATTGTGGGCCTCCAGTAGAAGGTGTGGCCTAGTTAAGGGAGTGTCTTCTAGTCTGAAGATCTGGATTAAAGGTGTGTGTTTTTCTGCCTCAAGACTCAGATTAAAGGTGTATGTTTTTCTCAGATTAAATGTGTATGTTTTTTCTGACAAGAAGAATCTGCATTTGAACTGAATCTACCTACTTCAACTTAAGAAAAAAAATTCGCAGGGCACTGGGGGCACACGCCTTTAATCCCAATAATAGGGAGGCAGAGGCAGGCAGATTTCTGAGTTCAAGGCCAGCCTTGTCTACAAAGTGAGTTCCAGGACAGCCATGGCTACACAGAGAAACACTGTCTTGAAAAAAAGCAAAAGAAAAAAATTTAAAAGGCATGCCTTCCACTTTAGTATGTCCACAAGTAGTGCAGACTAGAAGAATAACCATCACCAATAGACTTTGCTTACTAGGGACAACCTTGCATAAATAAAGAGATGATGTAAATCTCTGCACAGATACTATTTACACATGCACTGGTCTTACAAATGCTACCATAAACATGATCAGGGAAGGGGTGCTTTCCTTAACTGCTCAGGAGTCTGAGTGTTCACAAAATGTAAGGCATGTGGAAGAGCTCCTGTATGGTGGGCAGGATCAGAGCCGCAAACCTCTGAAGATGGCTCTATACTTTCCTGTGTTTTATTCCATTTAGACTTTGTACTTCCCCTCAGGGTCTTCAGGGCCCCCTTACCTCCTTCCTCTGAAGCTATCTGTTTTAGGCACCTCCTGCAGTCTTCTGGTTTTTCCTTGACTGCCAACAGCCTTTTTTACGGGTCTGGAGTCTGTTGCTTCTGTACACTTATTTTTTTATCTTTTGTAGTTCTTTAATTAAATACTCTCTGCCACTATCACTAAATATCTCAAACACCTTTCCATAAGCTCTAAACCCACTGGAGGTTTTTTTTTTTAAATATGCTGGCTAAGTAATAAAAGCTAGATCAACAGCTGCATTTGCTTCTGGTAATTTAGGGTCTGTGGGGGTGTGTTTTAATTACAAAACCCACACTTTTCATTGATGCAATTTAGCTAACAAAAATATATATCCAGGAGCAGAAACTTGAACATGAAAAACTAAGGTTAGAGAATACAGATATTCCTGATGTATGGTCAAATCTTTGAAGTTCAGACTCCATTTTTAAAAACCTGTTCAAATTAACATCCTGGCACCTAGCATTAGTTTCCAAGTTGCCCCTCAACAAAACCTGAGCCTATCTCCAATAACACCAGCATCTTCAATTTACACCCCCTTAATCACTCTCTAAGCCAATCTCTAATAAGACCAGCATCTTCAATTTACATCCTCAACAAGACCAGGTTATTCCACCAACACCTGCACCCCCAGATTACAAAACCACCCCCTGGCTAATGACCACCAATGCAGAGGAGAACAGAAATTAACTTTATGTTAGACACATGGTGGTGGAGCACGCCTTTAATCCCAGCAATTTTGAGGTGGAGGCAGGCAGATTTCTGAGTTTGAGGCCAGCCTGGTCTACAAAGTGAGTTCCAGGACATCCAGGGCTACACAGAGAAACCCTGTCTCAGAGGAAAAACAAAACAAAAAAAAATAGTTTATGTTATGACACCCAGCACCAGCCAATTATGTTAAAGGTCACAGTAGCTTTACAATTAGATGTTTTCACATTTACTCCCTGCTTGCTGCTTAGTATATGGCCTTGCCACATAGATATCCAGGGCTCCCCAAACACCGAAATCACCTTACATGGATATGGTGTGGCAGGAGCTAACTCAAATAAAATAAAGATCCTTCTTGAGTTGCAAAAGAGCACCTCTCTGTATTTTAGGAGATCACTAAAACTTCCCTGGCTCTACACTCCAACACTATGGACTATGATCAAATACACCTTGGTTTTAGTTTTAACTGTAAATGCTTTGTATGTGTTGGGGTTTGCATCCTGAATGACTTCTATCACGGAAATGTCTGGAAATGCCTCACACACGTTCTGGACACTGAATCAACTGATCATGACTGAATCCTATGTGTCCAAACAGAAGTCATCCTAACCATTTTCTTTTCTTTTACAGCTTTATTTACTTATTATATGTAAGTACACTGTAGTTGTCCTCAGACACACCAGAAGAGGGTGTCAGACCTTACTATGAATGGTTGTGAGCCACCATGTGGTTGCTGGGAATTGAACTCAGGAACTCAGGAAGAGAGATCAGTGCTCATAACCAGAGAGCCATCTCTCCAGCCCTTAACCATTTTCTTGAATAGAAGACAGCATAGGTGGATGTCTCAGATTTTTTTGGAACGATGATTGAAAGCTTCCTGTTTTGTCCAGAAATGCTGAAGGAGCCTTGTACCATGCTCACCTTGCAGCACAGGGTGGGCTGGTCTGCAGGGAGAAGCCAATGCCCATGGGAGAGCAGAAAAGCTCAAAAGCTGAGCTTTTTAAATCCCCTCATGGGTTTTGCAGTAACGTAATTTTTGTTATACTTCAATTCTTGATGTAGATGATGTTTACCTTCAATTCTTAGAAATAGCCTTGTCTTATACTCTGTGGTGCTGAGAAAGGAGACCTGAGCTCCCTTGTACACTGATACAACAAATTATGAGTAACATCAGTCTCAGAAACACAATGTTAGATGCTCTGCATCCTTCTTGGACCAAGTTTTCTGAAGGAAAATCTGATAAATATTAAGAAAGAAAGAAAGGGCCTGTGGGAGTAATGAGGGTACAAAGTGTGGAAACATTTAGCTCAATGCTTGGGAACTTGCCTAGCATGTTGAGGTCCCCAATTCAATCTCCTGCCAAACACACAGATGCAGCTTCCCATGGATGACTGCTTGTATATGTGGACTGGCTCCTGAAAGAAGAAAACTGCCTGGTTTTGCCCTATACTGCTTCACTGAGTCTTTCCAGAACAAGGGGCCACTCCTCTGTTCTTCTTGTACCTCATTTAATGTGTGGATTATGTTTTTGGTATTCCAGTTTTCTAGGTTAATATCTACTTACTAGTGAATGCTTACCATAATTCATCTTTTGTGTCTGGTTTACCTCACTTAGTATGATGTTCTCCAGCTCCATCCATTTGCCTAAGAATTTCATGAATTCATTGTTTCCAATGGCTGAATGGTACTCCATTGTGTATATATACCACATTTTTTTGCATCCACTCTTCTGTTGAGGGATACCTGGGTTCTTTCCAGCTTCTGGCAATTATAAATAGGGCTGCTATGAACATAGTGAAACATGTATCCTTATTACATGCTGGGGAATCTTCTGGGTTTATGCCCAGGAGTGGTATAGCAGGATCTTCTGGAAGTGAGGTGCCCAGTTTTTGGAGGAACCGCCAGACTGATTTCCAGAGTGGTTGTACCAATTTGCAATCCCACCAGCAGTGGAGGAATGTTCCTCTTTCTCCACATGCTCGCCAACATCTGCTATCTCCTGAATTTTTAATCTTAGCCATTCTGACTGGTGTAAAGTGAAATCTCAGGGTTGTTTTGATTTGCATTTCCCTAATGACTAATGAAGCTGAGCAGTTTTTAAGATGCTTCTCCGCCATCCAAAGTTCTTCAGGTGAAAATTCTTTGTTTAACTCTGTACTCCATTTTTTTAATAGGGTTATTTCATTTTATAGAATCTAACTTCTTGAGTTCTTTATATATATTGGATATTAGCCCTCTATCTGATGTAGGGTTGGTGAAGATCTTTTCCCAATTTGTTGGTTGCCAATTTGTCCTTTTGATGGTGTCCTTTGCTTTACAGAAACTTTGTAATTTTATGAGGTCCCATTTGTCAATTCTTGATCTTAGAGCATAAGCTATTGGTGTTCTGTTCAGGAACTTTCCCCCTGTACCGATGTCCTCAAGGGTCTTCCCCAGTATCTTTTCTATTAGCTTCAGAGTGTCTGACAGCTGATAAACAACTTCAGCAAAGTGGCTCGTTACAAAATCAACTCAAGCAAATCGGTAGCCTTCCTATACTCAAAGGATAAGCAGACTGAGAAAGAAATTAGGGAAATGACACCCTTCACAATAGCCACAAAAAACAGAAAGTATCTTGGTGTCACTATGACCAAACAAGTGAAAGATATGTATGAAAAGATCTTCAAGTCTCTGAAGAAGGAATTGGAAGAAGACCTCAGAAAATGGAAAATTCGCCCATGCTCATGGATTGGCAGGATTAATATAGTTAAAATGGCCATTTTATCAAAAGCAATCTACAGATTCAATGCAATCCCTTTCAAAATCCCAACTCAGTTCTTCATAGAGTTAGAAAGAGCAATTTGATGTAATAAGGATACATGCTCCTCTATGTTCATAGAAGCCCTTTTTATAATAGCCAGCAGTCGGAAAGAAACAAGGTTTCCATAAATGGAGGAATGAATACAAAAAATGTGGTATATATACCCAGTGGAGTACTATTCAGCCATTAGAAACAATGAATTCATGAAATTCTTAGACAAATGGATGGAGCTGGAGAACATCATACTAAGTGAGGTAACCCCGTCTCAAAAGACCTATATCATGGTATGTGCTCACTGGTAAGTGGATATTAGTCTAGAAACTTGGAATACCCAAGTCATAATCCACATATCAAATGATGTCCAAGAAGAATGGAGGAGTGGCCACTGGATCTGGAAAGGCTCAGTGCAGATGTATAGGGCAATACCAGAACAAAGAAATGGGAAGGGGTGGATGGGGGAAAAGGAGGAGGGGAGAGGGCATATGGGACTTTCAGGAAGTGGGGAGCCAGGAAAGAAGAAATCATTTGAAATGTAAATAAAAAATAAATGGAATTTTTAAAAAAAAAAGCAATTCTCAAATTCATCGGGAATAACAAAAAACCCAGGATAGCTAAAACTATTCTCAACAATACAAGAACTTCTGGGGGAATCAGTATCCTGGACATCAAACTTTACTACAGAGCAATAGTGTTAAAAACTGCATGGTGTTGATGCAATGACAGGCAAGTGATCCATGGAATAAGATTGAAGACCCAGAAATGAAGCGACACACCTATGGTCACTTGATATTTGACAAAAGAGCTGCAAACATCCAGTGGAAAAAAGATAGACTTTTCAACAAATGGTGCTGGTTCATCTGGAGGTCAGCATGCAGAAGAATACAAATTGATCCTTTCTTATCTCCTTTTACTAAGCTCAACTACAAGTGGATCAAGGATCTCCACATAAAACCTGACACACTGAAACTAATAGAAAAGAAACTGGGTGGATCGGTAGAATCAATATAGTTAAAATGGCCATTTTGTCAAAAGCAATATACAGAGTCAATGCAATACCCATCAAAATCCCAACTCAATTCTTCACAGAGTTAGAAAGAGCAATTATCAAATTCATCTGGAATAACAAAAAAACCAGGATAGATAAAACTATTCTCAGCAACATAAGAAAGTCTGGAGGAATCAGTATCCCTGACCTCAAGCAATACTACAGAGCAATAGTGTTAAAAAACTGCATGGTATTGGTACAGTGACAGGCAGGAGGATCCATGGAACAGGATTGAAGATCCAGAAATGAACCCACACACCTATGACCACTTGATCCTCGACAAAGAGGCTGAAAACATCCAATGGAAAAAAGATAACCTTTTCAACAAATGATGCTGGTTCAACTGGAGGTCAGCATGCAGAAGAATGCGAATTGATCCATCCTTGTCTCTTTGTACTAAGCTCAAATCCAAATGGATCAAGGTCCTCTGAAGCCAGACACTTTGAAGCTATTAGAAAAGAAACTGGGGAAGACCCTTGAGGACATCAGTACAGGGTGAAAGTTTCTGAACAGAACACCAATAGCGTATGCTCTAAGATCAAGAATTGACAAATGTGACGTCATAAAATTACAAAGTTTCTGTAAGGCAGAGGACACCATCAAGAGGACAAATCGGCAACCAACAAATTGGGAAAAGATCTTCACCAATCCTACATCAGATAGAGGGCTAATATCCAATATATATAAAGAACTCAGGAAGTTAGACTCCAGAAAACCAAACAACCCTATTAAAAAATGGGAAACAGAGTTAAACAAAGAATTCTCACCTGAAGAACGTCAGATGGCGGAGAAGCATCTTTAAAAATGCTCAGCTTCATTAGTGATTAGGGAAATGCAAATCAAAACAACCCTGAGATTTCACCTTACACCAGTCAGAATGGCTAGGATTAGAAATTCAGGAGACAGCAGGTGTTGGAGAGGGTGTGGAGAAAGAGGAACACTCCTCCACTGCTGGTGGGGTTGCAAATTGGTACAACCACTCTGGAAAGCAGTCTGGCTGTTCCTCCGAAACCTGGGCACCTCACTTCCAGAAGATCCTGCTATACCACTCCTGGGCATATACCCAGAAGATTCCCCAGCATGTAATAAGGATACATGCTCTACTATGTTCATAGCAGCCCTATTTATAATTGCCAGATGCTGGAAAGAACCCAGGAATCCCTCAACAGAAGAGTGGATGCAAAAAAAATGTGGTATATCTACACAATGGAGTACTATTCAGCCATTAGAAACAATGAATTCATGAAATTCTTAGGCAAATGGATGGAGCTAGAGAACATCATACTAAGTGAGGTAACCCTGACTCAAAAGGTGAATCATGGTATGCACTCACTAATAAGTGGATATTAACCTAGAAAACTGGAATACCCAAAACATAATCCACACATCAAATGAGGTACAAGAAGAAAGGAAGAGTGGCCCCTTGTTCTGGAAAGACTCAGTGAAGCAGTATTCAGCAAAACCAGAACAGGGAAGTGGTAAGGGGTGGGTGGGAGCACAGGGGAAGAGAAGGGGGCTTACGGGACTTTCGGGGAGTGGGGGCTAGAAAAGGGGAAATCATTTGAAATGTAAATAAAAAATATATCGAATCTAAAAAAAAAATAAATTCAAGGCCAAAAAAAAAAAAAAACAAAAAAAACTGGGGTAGACCCTTGAGGACATGGGCACAGGGGGAAAGTTCCTGAATAGAACACCAATAGCTTATGCTCTAAGATCAAGAATTGACAAATGGGACCTCATAAAATTACAAAATTTCTGTAAGGCAAAGGACACTGTCAAAAGGACAGAATGTCACCCAACAGATTGGGAAAGGATCTTCACCAACCCTAAATCCAACAGAGGACTAATATCCAATATATACAAAGAACTCAAGAACTTAAACCCCAGAGAACCAAATAACCCTATAAAAAATGGGGTACAAAGCTAAACAAAGAATTTTCACCTGAAGAACTTCAGACGGAGGCCAGAAGGGAAAGATATATGGCATCCGTGGATATAAAACGAATGGACAGTGAAGACTCCCACTGGTATTGTGGTACAGAGGTTGACAGAGATTGTGGAATTGGGTCTGGGAGAACTTTAGTATGAGAAGTTCTATAAGAGGTCTGGCTGGTGTTACAGAAAGCATGGCCTGGAGCCATGGTTCTCAACCTGTGGCTTCCTCATCCTCTTTGGAAGAGTAATGACCATTTCATGGGGGTTGAATATCAAAAATCCTCTATATCCGATTTTACAATATAATTCCTAACAGGAGCCACACTACAGTTATGAAGTAGCCACAAAGTAATTTAATGCTTCTGGTTGACCACAACAAGAACTATTTTAAGAGGGCACAACATTGAGAAGAGGAGGAACTACTGGCCTACGGTGCATGAATCCATATGAAATGAATCCCTGCAAATGTTTTCAAAATACATAAAAGATTCTTGCATATCTTGACCAACAAACACTTCCCTCCCAGGAGGAGTAGACTTCCTCTACATTGGTCTACTCTTCTTAGTCATCATAAAAGCATGATGATGGAGCTTTTTGCTAATTTAGATGCCAAGAAAAAGACAAAGGATTTCTAATACTGGTAAGAAAGTCTGCACAAATATCTTGAGCTGAGCAGAGCTGATTGGACTATATGTGATTTCTCGGAACATAAACAGCTCTGAAATCCACCGAATGATTTCAACTGTTTTATTTTTATTATATTTTATTAGGTTAAGGTTTTGTATACAGAACTGTTTGTGCCCATTGAGACCAGAAAAGTGTCTCAGATCCACTGCATCACCAGTTACAGGTGGCTGAAAAAACTCTCCTCTGTCTGCTGGAACTGAATCAGTTTTCTGAGAGAGCAGTAATTCCTTTTGCAGCTGAGTTCCCACAAACTGAGCCTTTAAAAAGTCTTCATTGTCATTTTAGTCTCAGATAAATAAACATTCATGTTTGATTTCTCCCTTTCTCTGGGCCCTGGTCATTTGTTCTGTTTAGATCAGTACATACAGTTTTCCTGGATGAAACTCTGTTGAGCTGTGCTTAGGGTCAGCACCTAACTTGAATCCCAGTTTCCAACGTGTCAGTCAAAAAATAAACAAGAACATCAACAGGGCAGATGTCAACTTGATTGACCCAGACTCTTGTGCTGCCCTTCTCACACCTGCCATTTTAACATAGTACAGCTGTTTTAATCTTGAGCCACCATGCTGTCTTGCCACAGATTCTGTATAAATGCTCCCATAATACTGTACTCTAACCAGAAGTCATTGATAGCTACATTGGGTGTTGCCATTGGAAGACAGGTGTTGGACATGTCTGACTAGCTTCTAAAATCTCTTTAGGCGTTTGAGTGAGGGCTCAAAGAAAATATTCTCTGTGCAGAATCCAGGGAGTGGAAGGTTTCAGCTGCCAAGCGGGGATGTGACTCCAACATTGACTTCCACTCCGAGGTCTCAGAGACCTCAGAGGAATGAAGTGCAATGAAATTCAGGGCCTGGGTCTTTAGATTCTTTCTGCTGTGGAGGTCAGCCAGGATGAGAGTGTGTGCAGCATTCTCCACAGAGAGGATCCTGCAGAGGGCATGCTCACACATGACCATCAAGTACTCCAGGCCATACCTGTCAGCTGCTGTCAGCACACCAGTGGCCATAGGGTAGCTGTTGAGGTGTGGTGCCTTCCCTGTGTAGATGAAGTCCATCATCTCCTTGAAGACCTGAGGATCCAGGTCAGGGATCTTCACAACGTTGGTTAGCCTCTCCTGCATTTCATGTTCAAACATGGCTCTGAACACTGGAGAGCGAGCTGCTAGGATGGCCTTGTGAGCCCTGAATTCATGGTCACCTACCAATAGGGAGCAGTCTGTGAAAAGAGATTTCTCCCACAGCTTTGTTAGGTCATCTATCAACATCTGCCCTGTATTCTTGATTGCAGGTGTTATGTTCTGTTCAGGCATGCTAAAGAAGGCTCCTATTATGTTCACCTTGCAGCAAAGGGTGAGCTGGTCTTGAGGGACAAGCCAGTGCTGAAGGGAGAGGAGGAAATCTCGAGAGAGGAACTTTTTGAATCCCAGTGGTTTATTTGGCAGAAAGCAGGCAGCTTTCGTGCACTTCATACTTTGAAATTTCTCTCCTTGGAAATTTATGATCCAGAACTGGAACTTGGCCCAAACTAGGCTTCCTGGTTGGCTGATCAACACCAGGTGAACTGACAGGAAACCTTTGCTTTCTTCATCAACCCCATTTGTGTGTACTCTCAAACACCACGCCACTTCTTCACTGGCCTCTGATGAGAACACTGGGCTTGTAATCTCTTTCTGAATCCCCCACATGTAAGTTGAAAAGTTGCTAATGGTCCACTCATAGCACAATTTCTGAACACTGTTCTGTGTGGAGTCCCAGCTCTTGGCTTCCATTTCTCCTGACATTTCTGAAGGAGGTAGAATTTGGAAGTTAAAGGTGATCTGAAAGAAGAACTAGAAGTTACTTATATGTCTTCCTCTTGGATACAATTATAGGTACACATTCGATTTGAGTTTCAATTTCTCTAAATCTCTCTCTCTCTCTCTCTCTCTCTCTCTCTCTCTCTCTCTCTCTCTCTCTCTCTGTCTGTCTTTCATTGTCTCTCTCTCTTTCCCTCTCCCTCTTCATCTCCTCTCTTAGTATCCCTACTTAACTCCCCTCCCAAGGCTGCAAATAAACTCTATTCTATGCTAGTCCTGTCATATGACTGGTACCCTAGGGGCAAGGGAAGCCTTAGCATGGTCCAGCCAGAGTACCCCTCCCACCCTTACCATAGGCATGTCCTGCATTTCTTTTTATAAAACACAGCATTGATGTTGTGACTCAGATTTAGAAACTTACAGGTTAACATCTCCCACTGCCACATGAACTTGCCAGCAACAATATTGCTCTCTAGAGCTATCCATCCAAACATCAGCAAATTGGTTAGCTCCCTCTCCCACACTGGTCAGTGTATACATCCCCTGGTCCCAAGGGAGGGGTGTTGACCTCACAGCCACTTTATGGTGTCCTGGTGGATGGTGACATTTACAGTCTTTAAGACTGGCATCCTTGCTCACTCCTCATTTTAGGACATTTTCCCTTGAGTGAGATTTCCTCTCTCCTCTGCATCATTTCCTTTTCTCACTGTTGTGAAACCCCAGGCCTGTGTGGACCATTCTCCTCACAGCCCACTCAGGTACTGGCCTGAGCTCAGACCACAACGCAATGCTTGAGGTCTTAGTGAACTGACCCTCTTGTTGTTTAGTTATAAACATTTCCTCAGAATACTGCTAGCAGAAATTAATAACTGCCGATCTCACCCAGAAAGGGTATATCTTCGCTGACACTCCCATGCTCCCTCCTGAGATGCCACGGACTCTTAAAGGCTTCCAAATTCACAGGCTAAATTTGGCCCCAATATCCATTAAGCAATAACTCTCCATTGCTGTTTGAGGGCACTTAAATTTTTACAAACCTCTCACCAGCCATTCAGATAAATGGAAAGATTTCTATGCAGGGCCCCCTCCCACTACCTTCTTCTCTTGCAACTTTACTTCTTTGCTCTCCCTCCCACATACAGGCACAGTGAGAAGGCTGCCTTGATTGTGGTATGATAAACACTGAGAAACAGTGTTCCACCTTGATCTAAGGCTGCCTCTATTCTCCTATCTCTGTTCCCCCTTGCTTTCTTGCTCCCTGCCTGACCCAACACGATGGGACACAAAACATGCTGTGCTAGAGCAGAGTTGCAGGCAGACAGAGCACAGCTGCAGGCCCTGCCTCTTATTCCCTGGCCCACCCAAGGTGCTTCCTTCCTTGCCCTGCCCCACTTGTGCCCTACTTACACTAGGTTGAGCTGCTGCCTATGCTTCTGTGCTCCCGGGGTCCCCGCACCACCACCACTGTCAGCTCTCTGAATACTTTCCATTATGTTCTGCATCAGCTCTAAACCAGGTGTGACAGCTGAGCTGCTCCATGCACAGATCAGACCCACTGCTCTGTACACATCAACAGAGGCTGACTACAGTGAAAGGGGAGACCTGCTGTCCACCAGACAAAATGTGTCCATTCATCTCCATACGTATATCCTTTTACATGTTATCTGCTGATGCACAATTATTTCTGCCATTCCCACATATAACAAACACATTACATTCCTCTAGGCAGAGTTGTAGCTTCAGTGCTACCTTTGTTCTGGGCAGTCTTGTGAGTGTCTGCCATCTTTTTTGTAGGAAGATAAGGTTTTCCTATGCTTTTGCTTCAGCACCATCTTTTTTTTCTTTTGTATCTTTTTTTTATTCGATATATTTTTTATTTACATTTCAAATGATTTCCCCTTTTCAGGTCCCCCACTCCCCGAAGTCACATAAGCTCCCTTCCATCCCCCTGTTCTCCCATCCACTCCTTCAGCACTACCTTTGTTCTGGGCAGTCTTGTAAGTGTCTGCCATCTTTTTTGTAGGAAGATAAGGATTTCCTATGCTTTTGCTTCAGCACCATCTTTTTTTTCTTTTTTATCTTTTTTTTATTCGATATATTTTTTATTTACATTTCAAATGATTTCCCCTTTTCAGGTCCCCCACTCCCCGAAGTCACATAAGCTCCCTTCCATCCCCCTGTTCTCCCATCCACCCCTTCAGCACTACTTTTGTTCTGGGCAGTCTTGTGAGTGTCTGCCATCTTTTTTGTAAGCAGATAAGGTTTTCCTATGCTTTTGCTTCAGTACCATCTTAAATAAGGGAGGTCAGATAAATGGCTGTAGCTTTAGTGCCATCTTAATTAATGACAGTCCCATGATCACCCAGCATCTTTGTTATGGGCAGTTCCTACCTCACTGCCTCCTCACCTTAGAACATCGTGACAGGGTCTTTGAAGTCTATTCTGCCTTGATAAATAATAATTTAAATATTAATTTAAAGATTTAGAATAGCAAACAGGTAAAAGATCACTGCTTTAAGTTAAAGATTGCCTAACTCAGATATGCTTAATAGATACTAGCTCTCATTCTTCTCAGAAACTGCTGAATGTAACAACAAATGTTTAAGCTTATTAGGACAGAAAGACTCCATAGCATAACAGTTACCACCCCCTCCCCCAACCAAGATCTCTAAAAAGATGTATGCAGTGACAAGACTGCCTAGACTGTATTATGATAAGCACTGAGGTTCTGTGCTCCATTGCATTGCTGATGCCGGCACTCAGCCTACATTATTGTCAAACTGAGGATAACCAGAGGGTTAAATGTCTCATATTGCCTAGGACAGGGTGGGTCATTTCTCACAAATTTGGGGGTTTTTTTGAGTCAGGGTTTCTCTGTGTAGTCCTGGCTGTCCTGGAACTCACTCTGTAGACCAAGCTGGCCTTGAACTCAGAAATCCACCTGCCTCTGCCTCCCAAGTGCTGGGATTAAAGGCATACACCACCACGCCCAGATTTCTCCCACATTTCTACTCCTCAAGAAAAAATCTTCTTGTCTTCTGGGCCTAATGGTGACATTGACTCTGCCCGAGTTATGATGGAGAACCCAGGCACCTGGGAAAATTGTCTAGGTAGTGGACTATTGAGCAAACTCTGTCATTTTAATTAATGACTTCTAGATTTTAATTTACTTTTCATAAATGTCTAACTACATTGACAGCTAAGCTAACTCTAGAAAACAGAACCCTAATTCTTTACCCCAAATCTAAATCTCCCACTTTATTAGCTCATTAGTCAATTTGTTAACTAATTATGACTACCAGATATTTTATCAAAGACAGACAAGTTTGCCTCACTCACAGGATTCAAGATAAAGTACACACAGTTCAGATATAACCTTTCAGACCTACCCTTCTGTTACTTCCTTTTCTAAGCTCAGTTCCCAGTGACTAAATGCTTCAAATTTATCTTCCCTGTTATGCCACTGTCCTAACATTAATAGTTTTTATAAATTAGAATAACCCTAATAAAACACTCTACTATACAATCCCACTTTTACATTGTAAGTCCAAATTTGAAGTTTCCTTTGACTGTCTTTAACCTATAGACTTAAAGTGTTTCTCATGCTAAATATTTTAACTCTAAACTCAAGGTGTTTCTCATGCTAAACTATATGATCAATTATCATATTCACAAGGTTGTCAAATTTTCCAGTTAATTGTCTTTTCAATACATACTTCAAAATGCTTCTCATTATACTACATTGGTATACAGTCAGTCTCCTAGAGAGAAAAAAAAAGCCCTTCTGGTTCCTGTTCCACAAAAGGTTTCTGTCTTCCCAAAGCTCATCCTGAAGACTTCTCATGCTATTAACACATTTATCTCTTTTGTAAAATTATAATCTCCAAGAAACACACTGAGATTGACCTCTCATGGATGAAACAGACTCCATTTGGATAAGTACAACTGCCAATCAATAGCCTAAGTTCCCACTTGTGACCTATTCCAGAACGTAGGATTCCTCTCCTCTTCCCTGGGATTGGGACTTTCCTCACCCCAACCACCAAGACACAAATGGTTCGACTGGATCTGCTCCTTTTACCTAAAGATGGTTCCACAAACCCTGGATAGCAAGGAAACAGCCAACTTTCTAAGATGGAACCAACTTCCCAATAGAAATTTTCTTTAGTTTCACAAATACACATCCTCCCAAAACAGCGGGAAATAGCTAAAGATCACGGAGTCCCTATCCCTGCTCCACCATCATTTCTGCCTAGTTTTCACCTTTATTTTAAATTAATCCAAAATGAAGGAATGTTAGCATTCCTTCTAGGGTCTACCCAACAGTTTCCTGGCAATAACCAGGTACCGTTGACTCACCATGAAAGGAGATGTTTGCCCCCTACTTCTCTCTGATCATCTTTTAGTCTTTTCCTCTCCCAAACCCTGTAATCACTTTCTCCCTCATTCCTGTTACACCATCCTCCTCATTCTCCATGTGTTACTAGACAGATTCTCCTCTCCTCTCCCTCTTCTCTCCCTCCCTCTCCCTCTCTCATTCTCTCTCTCTCTCTCTCTCTCTCTCTCTCTCTCTCTCTCTCTCTCTCTCTGTCTCTTTCTCTCTGTCTCTTTCTCTCTCTCTCTCTCTCTCTCTCTCTCTCTCTCTCTCTCTCTCTCTCTCTCGCTATATCTGGGTGTTTTTCTCTACCTCTACTTCCTTCTCATCCCTACTCAACTCAAATTCCCATGGTTTAAATAAACTCTATTTCATACAAAAGCTACATTAAACTATATACACATGCTATACATTCTCATTTCAAGTATATTTCATTAGTCAGGGTTCTGTAGAGACCTGTAGAATGAATTCCTCCACATAAATTGAAAGTGGATATCTGAATATAACATACAGACTGAGGTCCAGCTTTTCATCAATGGGTAAAGCCAGTACTTACTTAGTCCACAAGGTTTGAAGTCTCAGGTTTACTTCAGTATATGCTGGAATTCTGAAGTAGGGTCTAATGCCACTGAAGGAATGGGCTTGCTAGTAAGATGAGAGCAGGCAGGCAAAGACACAAAGCTTCCTTCCTCATTTGCTTATATAGGCCTCCAGTAGAAGGCATGGCCCCATTAAGGGTGGGTCTTCTAGTCTCAAATTCTGGATTAAAGGTGTTTGTTTTCCTCCCTGAAGACTTAGATTAAAGGTATGGGATTTTCTAACTTAATAGTCTGTGTTTGAATTGTTCTATCTATTTCAATTTAAGCAAAAAAAATGTTTTTAAAGACACACCCTCCAGTTTTGGATGTTACTTAAGTCCACAGGTAGTCTAGACAAGAATAGGCATCACCTTTGCTTACTGGGATCAGTCTTCCCTAAATGAAGGTAACATGTCAATCTCTGCACAGATATTATTTATACTTGTGCTGGTCTAACACTGATTTTGCCATAAGCATGATCAAAGATGGGGTGTTTTCCTTAACTTGTCATCTGTCTTGTTGTTCACCAAATGTAGGGCATGTGGAAGAGCTCCTTTATGGAGTGCAGGAAGCAGAGCCACAAACCTCTGAAGGGTTAAAGCATATATTCAACACATATCAAAGAATAGGGTGTTATTACTGCCCTCATTTAAACTGACAGGTAAAATTCTGCCTGTGACTCTCATCTCTTCAGTTGTCATGTCTTAGAGAGACCCACGTCCTAGAGGACATGGAAATAATTACTGTGTTTCAGTCAGCTCCACAGCTCCTAGCTCTCCAGTATGTCTTGCTCCAATTTTGCTTATCCCTCAATATTCAATAACTGAATCTATTTTAATTTTTTATTCCCACATTAGACTTATTGAAACTTATTAGTCACTTCTGAACATCAATGACTCTGTATCTCATGCTTTTGGTGCCTCAATAGGAGGATCCCCTGCTTGACGTCTAACATTTGAAATCTTGTAGATGATCACAGTGCAACGGGCCCTTTGCATGAGAGATGTTCTAAATTGTTTTCTTAGCTCCTAGGAACAAGCTTATGTAGGTAGAAGTTGCCTCCTATAGGAGAACTGAGACCCCCTGGGCAGCAACCATAGGCTTTGCTAATGAAATCTCTGTCGCAGAGTGGGACCTCTGTGAGGTATTTTGTTAGGGGGTGGCAGAGAGGTGTGATTTTATAGATGACTTCCCAGAGCCAATAGAATTTTGTACCACACAGAAGGAATATAGCCCTGGAAGCATCCTCATACCAGAGAACACAACTTGTCATTACAAAAAAACAAGAGTCAAATGTATGTAGAAAGAGACAGGGTGTGTTGGAAGAGAGGGTGGGGGGGAGAGAAACAGAGATGAGAGAGACAGAGACAAAGACAGAGACAGATAGCGAGACAGAGGCTACACAGACAACCAGTGGTAGCTGTCACATGTCCAGAAAGATGAGAATCTGGGGATGTATTTAACACTTTCTGGACACTGGTGTCTAAACTGAAGATGCTTTCTCATACCATACTTACCTTCAGGGATGACAGTGCAGGCACCTTTCAAATAATTCAAATAATTTCCTAGAAAAGTAACTTTTATTTGCACATATTAATTGTTGTCTCTGAGGCTTTCTGCCTTGATCTGCTCATCTAAGACTAGTCCTGGAAGGTTCTAGCTTCCCTCAAATCAAATCTCGGTTTAGAATGCTCTCAGCTTCTGAGACTTACAGCTGAATAAGCTCACCACTTTCTAGTTCTCTCTGACCTCTGGCAGTCTGCTTTAATTTGTTCTGGCTCAAAAGTCTGCTCCACTGTAACTGACTCAGTCTGGCTCTTCTCATCTTCTCCTGAATTGCTCACGTGGTCTCATACTAACTTTCACAATCACTTCTAATCTTCAAGGTCCTCTCACTCTCTGGCTCATTCTATCTTTACCTGTTTCTTCTCTCTTTCTCTCTGCAGTGATCTCTTTCCTTTCTTCTCTCTTCTAGTAATGGTCGGGCATATCCTTTTCTGTCTAATCTTTCTTTAATTTTTTAGTTTCTCTGAACATTGGTGCTTCTTTCTATAAACTAACTTTACCTTAAGTGTTTGGAATTAAAGGTGTGTACTAAGTGAATGTCTGTATTCCACCCAGAAGGATTAAAGGTGTGTGCCAAGGCTGAGGCACTCCACAACTAAAAACAGTTTTCTTCCAAGCATAACACATTTTTGGGGTTCACAATTTGATCAAATATGCTGTGACAGTTTTCTTTTAGTATGGAGGTGTCAGGCACTACTGTGTGTTTTGGGAACACATTGATTAAGGTAAATCTCGGGAATCTGGATCTCAGGTTGAACACCCTCTGGAATTCCTTGACCACTGCCCTCTCCCTTGCCTGAGAAGCTCAGAGAACCTAGTGTCTCAAATTGTAGTCTCTGAAACTTCTGTGGATTTGATCTTGGGACAGCATAAAAGGGGTTGGTGGGCACTCCCTGGAAGAAGAAGAAGTTTTGTTCAAGGTTGCCTAATAAACTGCTTGGAGGAAGAAAACTCCCTGGTGTCGTGTTATCTCTTGCTGGACATGGGGGGTCAGTATTTACTTATTCTGAAAGGTATGAAGTCTCAGGTATTCTTCACTATATACTGGAATTCTTAAGAAGAAGGGTCTAATGCCAGTGAAGGAACCTTTTCAACAAATGGTGCTGGTTCAACTGGAGGTCGGTATGCAGAAGAATGCGAATTGATCCATCCTTGTCTCCTTGTACTAAGCTCAAATCCAAATGGATCAAGGACCTCCACATAAATCCAGACACTCTGAAGCTAATAGAAAAGAAACTGGGGAAGACCCTTGAGGACATCGGTACAGGGAGAAAGTTTCTGAACAGAACACCAATAGCGTATGCTCTAAGAGCAAGAATTGACAAATGGGACCTCATAAGGTTACAGAGTTTCTGTAAGGCAAAGGACACCATCAAGAGGACAGATCGGCAACCAACAAATTGGGAAAAGATCTTCACCAATCCTACATCAGATAGAGGGCTAATATCCAATATATATAAAGAACTCAAGAAGTTAGACTCCAGAAAACCGAACAACCCTATTAAAAAAATGGGGTACAGAGTTAAACAAAGAATTCTCACCTGAAGAACTTCGGATGGCGGAGAAGCATCTTAAAAAATGCTCAACTTCATTAGTCATTAGGGAAATGCAAATCAAAACAACCCTAAGATTTCATCTTACACCAGTCAGAATGGCTAAGATTAAAAATTCAGGAGACAGCAGGTGTTGGAGAGGGTGCAGAGAAAGAGGAACACTCCTCCACTGCTGGTGGGGTTGCAAATTGGTACAACCACTCTGGAAAGCAGTCTGGCGGTTCCTCCGAAAACTGGCCACCTCACTTCCAGAAGATCCTGCTATACCACTCCTAGGCATATACCCAGAGGATTCCCCACCATGTAATAAGGATACATGCTCTACTATGTTCATAGCAGCCCTATTTATAATTGCCAGATGCTGGAAAGAACCCAGGTATCCCTCAACAGAAGAGTGGATACAAAAAATGTGGTATATCTACACAATGGAGTACTATTCAGCCATTAGAAACAATGAATTCATGAAATTCTTAGGCAAATGGATGGAGCTAGAGAACATCATACTAAGTGAGGTAACCCAGACTCAAAAGGTGAATCATGGTATGCACTCACTAATAAGTGGTTATTAACCTAGAAAACTGGAATACCCAAAACATAATCCACACATCAAATGAGATACAAGAAGAAAGCAGAAGTGGTCCCTGGTTCTGGAAAGACTCAGTGAAACAGTATTTGGCAAAACCAGAACGGGGAACTGGGAAGGGGTGGGAGGGAGGACAGGGGAATAGAAGGGGGCTTACGGGACTTTCGGGGAGTGGGGGGGAGGCTAGAAAAGGGGAAATCATTTGAAATGTAAATAAATTATATCGAATAAAAAAAAAGAAATAAAAATGGAGATATTACAACAGAAACCAAGGAAATTCAAAAAATCATCAGATCCTACTACAAAAATCTGTACTCAACACAATTGGAGAATCTGGAGTAAATGGACATTTTCTTAGACAGACACCAATTACCAAAATTAATCCAGGATGAAATAGACCATCTAAACAGACCCATAACCCCTAAAGAAATAGAAGGGGTCATAGATAGGCTTCCGACCAAAAAAAAGCACAGGACCAAATGGTTTCGGTGCACAATTCTATCATACCTTCAAAGAAGACTTAACATCAATACTCTTCAAATTTTTCTACAAAATAGAAACAGAAGGAATACTACCCAACTCCTTCTTCGAAGCCACTATTACGCTGATACCAAAACCACATAAAGACCCAACTAGGAAAGAGAATTTCAGGCCAATTTTCCTTATGAATATCGATGCAAAAATACTAAATAAAATTCTTGCCCACCAAATCCAAGAACACATCAAAATGATCATCCACCATGATCAAGAAGGCTTCATCCAAGGGATGCAGGGATGGTTCAATATAAGGAAATCCATAAATGCTATCCACTACATAAACAAACTCAAAGGAAAAAACCACATGATCATTTCATTAGATGCTGAAAAAGCATTTGACAAAATTCAGCATCCTTTCATGCTAAAAGTCTTGGAAAGGACAGGAATTCAAGGCCCATATCAAAAGATACTAAAAGCAATATACAGCAAACCGGTAGCCAACATCAAACTAAATGGAGAGAAACTTGAAGCAATCCCACTAAAATCAGTGACTAGACAAGGCTCTCAATATCTTTTCAATACAGTTCTTGATGTCTTAGCTAGAGCAATTAGACAACATAAGGAAGTCAAAGGGATACAAATTGGAAAGGAAGAAGTCAAACAATCACTATTTGCAGATGAAATGATAGTATACATAAGTGACCCTAAAAAAACTCTACTAGAGAACTCCTACGGCTGATAAACAACTTAAGCAAAGTGGCTGGCTACAAAATCAATGCAAGCAAATCAGTAGCCTTTATATATTCAAAGGATAAACAGACTGAGAAACAAATTAGGGAAATGACTCCTTTCACAATAGCTAAAAACCGCATAAAGTATCTTGGGGTGACTCTAACCAAACAAGTAAAAGACCTATATGACAAGAACTTCAGATCTCTGAAGAAGGAAATCAAAGAAGATCTCAGAAAATGGAAAAATCTTCCATGCTCATGGATTGGTGGGATTAATATACTTAAAATGGCCATCTTGCCAAAGGCAATCTATAGATTCAATGCTATCCCCATAAAAATCCCAACCCAGTTCTTCATAGAGCTAGAAAGATCAATTCTCAAATTCATCTGGAATAACAAAAAACCCAGGATAGCTAAAACTATTCTCAACAGTAAAAGAATTCCAGGGGGATTCAGTACCCAAGACTTTAAACTTTACTAAAGAGAAATAGTGATAAAAACTGCATGGTATTGGTACAATATCAGGCATGTGGATCAATGGAATAGGATTCAAGACCCAGAAATGAACCAACACACCTATGGTCACTTGATCTTCGACAAAGGAGCTGAAAGCATCCAGTGGAAAAAAGATAGTCTTTTCAAAAAAATGGTGCTGGTTCAGATGGAGGTCAGCATGCAGAAGAATGTGAATCGATCCATTCTTATCTCCTGGTACTAAGCTCAACTCCAAATGGATCAAGGACCTCTACATAAAACCTGACACACTGAAACTAATAGAAAAGAAACTGGGGAAGGCCCTGGAGGACATGGGCACAGGAAAAAAGTTCTTGAATAGAAAACCAATAGCTTATGCTCTAAGATCAAGAACTGACAAATTGGACCTCATAAAACTACAAAGTTTCTGTAAGGCAAAGAACACTGTCAAAAGGACAAAACGTCAACCAACAGATTGGGAAAGGATCTTCACCAACCCTAAATCCAACAGAGGGCTAATATCTAATATATACAAAGAACTCAAGAAGGTAGAACCCAGAGAACCAAATAACCCCATTAAAAAGTGGGGTACGGAGCTAAACAAAGAATTTTCACATGGAGAATTTCAGAGAGCTGAGAAACACCTTAAGAAATGTTCAACATCATTAAACATTAGGGAAATGCAAATCAAAACAACCCTGAGATTTCACATCACACCAGTCAGAATGGCTAAAGTCAAAAACTTTGGAGACAGCAGGTGTTGGTGAGGATGTGGAGAAAGAGGAACACTCCTCCACTGCTGGAAGGATTGCAAGATGGTGCAACCACTTTGGAAATCAGTCTGGCGGTTCCTCAGAAAACTGGGCATGACACTTCCTCAGGACCCTGTTATAACACTCCTGGGCATTTATCCAGAGGATTCTTCAGCAAGCAATAAGGACACATGCTCTACTATGTTCATAGCAGCCCTATTTGTAGTAGCCAGAAGCTGGAAAGAACCCAGGTGTCCTTCAGCAGAGGAATGGATAAAAAAAAAATGTGGTATATTTACACAATGGAGTACTATTCAGCCATTAGAAACAATGAATTCATGAAATTCTTAGACAAATGGATGGAGCTGGTGAACATCATACTAAGTGAGGTAACCCAGTCTCAAAAGATCAATCATGGTATGCACTCACGGATAAGTGGATATTAGCCTAGAAACTTTGAATACCCAAGACATAATCCACAAATTAAATGATGTCCAAAAAGAATGGAGTGGCCCCTGGTTCTGGAAAGACTCAGTGCAAGAGTATAGGGGAATTCCAGAACTGGGAAGTGGAAAGGGGTAGATGGAGGAACAGGGGGAGGGAAGAGGGCTTATGGGACTTGAGGGGAGTGGGGACCCAGAAAAGGGGAAATCATTTGAAATGTAAATAAAAAATATATCAATAAAAAAAAAGAATTTTCACCTGAGGAATAGCGAATGGATGAGAAGAACCTAAAGAAATGTTCAACATCCTTAGTCCTTCTGCACAGTGTCCTTTCTTGGAGCCGTCATTCAAATGCCTAAAGTGATTTCAGGAGCTCGACAGGTGTGACCTGCACTCTTCTGCAACAGCAACAACCAGTTTTGTCAGTAATGACTTCTGGTTAGACAACGGTATTGAGGGAGCATTTTCACTTTATCAGGGGAACGGCAGCATGGTGGCTCAGGATTTAAAACACCTGCAATGTATTATACATATTGAAGTGGTAGGTGAGCAATAGGCATCACTGCAGTCTGGAACACTCTACCTGACATCTATGATGTTAATGTTCCTCTTTGAATTTTGTCTAGTTTTTTGGAAACTGTGATTCAATTTAGAGCTGGCCCTAGGCAGAGAACAACTGAGTTTCTTTGGAGAAATGTTTCTGCCTTGAACTGAACAGAACAGATGACTGTGGCCATTGGCAAGGAGAAATCAACCATGATTGTTTCCACATCAGAGAAGGAAAGACAAGGAAGAGTTTCTTTTTCCTTGGTCCAGTCTGTGTTCTGGAAGTACTGAGAAGCCTGTTTCATTGCTCCAACCTGGCAGGATTAGATAAGAGGAGATAGCCCATGATTTTAAAGCTTTATTATGAAAAAGTAGTGGCTTCTTCCTTTCCAATTTGTATCCCTTTGACTTCCTAATGTTGTCTAATTGCTCAAGCTAGAATTTCAAGTATTATATTGAAAAGATATGGAGAGAGATGGCAGCCTTGTCTAGTCCCTGATTTTAGTAGGATTGCTTCAATTTCTCTCCATTTAGTTTGATGTTGGCTACTGGTTTGCTCTATATTGCTTTGAGAATGTTTGGTGATGGGCCTTGAATTCCTGACCTTTCCAAGACTTTTAGCATGAAAGGATGCTCAATTTTGTCAAATGCTTTTGCAGCATCTAATGAAGTGATCTTTTGGGTTTTATTCTTTGAGTTTGTTTAGGGAGTGGATTCCATTGATGGATTTCCTTATATTGAACCATCCCTGCACCCCTGGGATGAATCATAGTGGATGATTGTTTTGATGTTTTCTTGATCTCAGTTAGCAAGACTTTTATTAAGTATTTTTTCATCGATATTCATAAAGAAAATTGGCCTTAAGTTCTCTTTCTTTGTTGGCTCTAGCTCTTAATTTTTCTTCCTGGAGATCCTTGATTAGGAGGTTGTTATTACTGAAGTTTTTATATCCTGGCAGGTGGGACAATGTGAGATTGCCTGATCGATCAAGAATCCTAACTGAAATATTTTGTATCTTACCCCTATTAGCAAATACTTAAGTTTTTGCTGACACAGGTGCAAAACTTGATGAATCTGATAGCTGAATTTCATACCAAACTTCTTAGATAGGACCTTAAAGCCCTCAGAGGTTAGAAACCATTTCTTCTGTAAAATGTTTTGATTTTCTTCTGATCATGTTAGTCTTCAGTAGTATACTCAGGAATGGTTGAGAGTTCAGGGGGTCACAAGGCTATCAGGATGCTGGTGGTGAAAGCTTGGGTGGCCTCTTTTTTGCTTTATTAGCTTGTCTGTTTCCTCAGGCTAATTCACATGATCCATTTGGATGCCCAGGGTAATGAATTATGGCCACTTAGAAAGGAAGTCATAACGCCTACAGCAAAGCAAATATTACTTCCTTATTTTGATGGTCTTTCCTTGAGCAGGCAACAATCAACAATCTTCAATCTTGATGTATGGATCTATGTGCATGAGCCTTGGCAAAGTCATATCTCCTGTCAATACAAATGTTGGCTATAGCCACATCTGCCAACTGCAAAGCCTGAATTAGACCTGTCAACTCAGCCTTTTGGGCTCATGTGCCTGGCAGAAGAGCGGATGCTCATAAAACACAGTCCAAGTCCACCACTCCTAACCCTGTGTACCTGATTCTGTTCTGGATGAAGCTGCTCCCATCTATGAAGTCAATGTGCTCTGCATCTGGCCGGAGTATGCCAATCAAGTCTGGTCTGATGCTCTGGACATGCCCCAAAGCTATAGAGCAATCATGCTGTACATTTGAGGATAGGTCAGGTAGCAGGGGGACTGGGTTAAGGGCAGATAATGGGTTTATCTAATGTGAGGGAATTCAAAAGTAACACCTGGAAGTACATCAATCTGGCATTGGACAGCCATTGGCTAAGTGGATTCTTGAGGGTCCACTTGATAGCATGGGGATTGGGGCATGAAAACAAGTGCCTGTCACATTGTTTTCTTGTCAGGGTCCTTATCTAGCAGGGCAGTAGTAGCTATGGTCCAGAGAAAGGCTGGCAATCTTTGGGTCACCAAGTCAGCTTCTTGTTTTGTTTTGTTTTGTTTTGTTTTGTTTTGTTTTGTTTTGTTTTGTTTTGTTTTGTTTTGTTTTTTGAGTCAGGGTTTCTCTGTGTAGCCCTGGCTGTCCTGGAACTCACTCTGTAGACCAGGCTGGCATCAAATTCAGAAATCTGCTTGCCTCTGCCTCACAAATGCTGGGATTAAAGGTGAGTGCCACCGCTGTCAAGCAAGCTCAGGTTCTTAGTTAAAAACAGACTGATTTTCTAGGGACCCAAAGTTTTGGTGAGCACCCCTTTGACTATTCCCTTTCTTTCATCTATATACAGGTGGGAGGACTTGGGCATGTCCATAATGACCAGAGCCTGTGCCTCCAATAAGACTTTTTTATAGGTCTTAAAAGCTACATCTATCTCAGGGGTCTATTCTATCTTCTTGCCCCTGGCAGCCTCATATGGTGGTTTGGCTATTCCAGTGAACCCTGAACCCTAGAGTTAAACCTGATAGACCCCAGAAATTCCCATACATGCCTCCTAGATGATAGAACTGGAATGCTAAGAATGGTTTACATCCAGGCAACTCACAGCATGTTTTGCCCAACTTTGTATATGTACCATAGTTAGGTGACCTCAAATTGACCAAGCTGGGTGTCCTTAGCAGACACTCAGTTGCCTGGCTGACTCATCTCCTGTAGCAGGTCTCATGTGGACAATTCAGGAGTGATATTTGGTAATCCCCATTCTGGCTTCTATGGACATTGGGTTTTGTCTGATTCAGAATGGAGCAGCTTCAGCCTTCAATTGGAGTAGAACTGAGGTCCTAAGATGGGCAAGTCCTATTGGGTCCCTTTTATGCCCAGACTTCAAATACTTCTTCCAGGAACCTCTGCAGGTAAGGAGAAGCTTAGAGATACAGCTGGTTGAGGAAGCAATTCGTACTCTTCCTCCAGGACCAAGTGAAAACAAGGATTGATCCATTCTTACACAGCACTTCCACGCCCTCAGGGTCAAACTTTATTTGGGTTCCCATCTGATGAGTAAATGTCTTCCCATAAGGAAGTATGGGCTCTAGGGATGAATATGAATGAATGGGTTACCTGTTCCACTCCCAAGTCCATCTTTCTTTGGCTAGTCCATGGACAGGTCTTGCTGTCCATTTTCTCTGTACCAATGTTGTTTTATTTGAAAATGGCCTCAGTGCTTCTTCCAAATGAAATGTTGTACCCCTGTGCCCACAAAAAGTATATGGCTTTGCGCTCCTCCATTAAAGTTACCCACAGTTTTTGTAGGGGGGTTGAACGCCAGGGCTCTCGGTCATATAGTCTTCCTATATGAACTTAAAGGAAGTTGCTTACCAGAAAATCTATCCAGGCATGGAATTTCCTGAATGATGTCAGGGGCAGTTTGTTTAGCAAAAAAACGATGTTTACCACTGGCAATTTTCCCTTGTTTCTGGGTCAAAGAATGTGTAGGTCATACAGGCTTTTAAAAAGTCTTTATAGATATTTTCTACTCTCTCATTATTTCCCTGCATCATCTGGCTTACCTCAAATAAATTTATGGGCCAACTACCTGGAAACTTCTCCGAGAGACCCCCTATTAGAATCTGGTGGTAGCATACAAAATGGATTTCTCTCAATCCTCACACTCTTTATATGTTTTCATGCATTTACATCAGGGACTTCTTCTTTGTCTCCTTAATGAACTCTATCACATTTATACAGATAGTTATAAGGTCTTTCCTCATGCTTCAGACATGTAGGAATTTTCAGGCACTGCTGGGTTAGGATAGCTGGGCTCTAGTGTAGACATAATGCCCTAGGTGCTATTGATTGTGTTGTATATGCTAGCATCTAAGACTCTGGGATTGCAATGGTTAAAGATTTAGATCCTAATTTCTATATTTGTCTGTTTTGTATAGCAGTTCTATTCCTTTTCTTCTGTTCTTCTCTGGAGTTTTGAAGAGTATGATTACTGTATGTTGTATTAGTTAAATGTTTTTTGGGGGTTTTTTTTGCTTGTTTGTTTGTTTGTTTGTTTGTTTGTTTTGCTGTGAAGAGACACCATGACCAAAGTAACTCTTATAAAGGCAAACATTTAGTTGGGGCAGCCTGGGCATTTTGAGGTTCAGTCCATTATCCTTATAATGGAAAATATGTCATCATTCATGCAGTCTTGGTGCTAGAAGAGCCAACATCTCTATATCTTGGTAAAAGGCAAATCTAACATACATTCTAGTAGTCCGTTCTGCACACTGCTGCTGCTTGCTGGGACTGGAACAGGCCCCCTTGGTTTTGTTACATCTTTCACTGCTTAGGCGTGGCTGGCTTAGAAATTGTTCTATAAACTGACCTTGACATCAAAGACCTGCATGCCTATATTTCCTGAAAGCTGGCATGAAAGCCCTGTATTACTAGGCCTGGACCTGATCCTCTCTACATTTTTACAAGATATTTATAAACTCTGGATTATAGTTCATCCAAACATAGTCAAGTTGACAGATGAGAAGAGCCATCACTGCGGTCAGGCAGGAACTTTTCATTAAACCTAATAGTTTTGGCTACTGGTGGTTTGATGATCCTGTGTACTGGGAGCTGACACTTAGGAATGGGGGTACATTAGGGCTCTGAAGGGGTTCACAGGAGGGAGGAGATTACACCAGAATCTGATTTTATTGTCTCCTTGGAATTCAAGGAGACATGAAAAGTGGTCAGGATTGGTATAGACTTGTGGTTTAGAAAGGTAGGTGTAGTTCTACAAGAACTGAAGGATTACCAGGCAGTGGTAGTGCATGCCTTAAATTGCAATTCTTGGGAGGCAGGGGCAGGTGTATTTCTGAGTTTGAAGCCAGCTTGGTCTACAGAGTGAGTTCCAGGACAGCCAGGACTATACAGAGAAACCTTGTCTGGGGATTGGGGAGGAAGAACTGAAGGATTGAGGAATATCTACAGGCATCTTTCATGTGTCCCTGTCAGGATTGGTCAGTGAGGTAACATGGATTTGATGCTGGAGTTAGGGGCTACCATACAGCCTGGAAGTAGTGAGAGGGAACTTAAAAAGGAATTGTCCCTGGGACCCAAAGGAGATGTAGGCAGGCAGAAAAGATAGCTGCAGCTGGTATAATTATATAACTCTGTAGATCAGATTAGGGGATTGAATTTGGCAAGGAGGGGGAGCTCTGACTTCTTCAGTTTCCATAACTGTTTCCCTGCCCTGTTCTTTTGCTATGCTCTTAGTGAATGCCTGCAGACTGAGATGACGGATAGAGTTGTAGGTAGGAAGATGGGGGATAAGTTCTTTGTGATCCACTTGGTTTGGTGCTTTACAGGACAGAAAAAACACATCAAATTTCCCACTATAGGGCTTGGAATAGGATTGGGGAAATAGTAAGTGGACAGCAAAGGACAAGTTTTGATTCTGCCCTTACCCTTCTGTTACCATGGAAAGAGTGACACTTCTGTTAGCAGGGGTGCAAGCTGGACTTAAAGCCTGGGGCAGAGCATAGAGTTGGGTAGGGAGGCTAGAAGGGAAAGATCTGTGGCATCCACAAGATATAAAAAGAATGGGAAATGAAGACTCCCAAAGGTGGTGCGGTACAGAGGTTAATTGAGATTGTGGAATTAGCTGTGGTGGAACTTTAGTACAAGAAGTTCTGTAAGAAGTCTAGCTGGTATGAAGGCAGGCGTGGCCTGGAGCCATGCTTCTCAAACTGTGGCTCCCTCATCCTCTGTGGTGGAGTATTGACCATTTCATGGGGGTTGAATATAAGATATCCTCTATATCAGACCTTTTTATTGATATATTTATTTACATTTCAAATGATTTCCCCTTTTCTGGACCCCCACTGCCCGAAAGTCCCATCAGTCCCCTTCCCTCCCTCTGTTTTCCCCCCAACCCTTCCCACTTCCCTGTTCTGGTTTTGCCCTATACTGCTTCACTAAGTCTTTCCAGAACAAGGGGCCGCTCCTTCGTTCTTCGTGTACCTCATTTGATGTGTGGATTATGTTTTGGGTATTCCAGTTTTCTAGGTTAATAACCACTTATTAGTGAGTGCATACCATGATTCACCTTTTGAGTCTGGGTTACCTCACTTAGTATGATGTTCTCTAGCTCCATCCATTTGCCTAAGAATTTCATGAATTCATTGTTTCTAATGGCTGAATAGTACTCCATTGTGTAGATATACCACATTTTTTGTATCCACTCTTCTGTTGAGGGATACCTGGGTTCTTTCCAGCATCTGGCAATTATAAATAGGGCTGCTATGAACATAGTAGAGCATGTATCCTTATTACATGGTGGGGAATCCTCTGGGTATATGCCCAGGAGTGGTATAGCAGGATCTTCTGGAAGTGAGGTGCCCAGTTTTCAGAGGAACCGCCAGTCTGATTTCCAGAGTGATTGTACCAATTTCTAACCCCACCAGCAGTGGAGGAGTGTTCCTCTTTCTCCACATCCTCTCCAACACCTGCTGTCTCCTGAATTTTTAATCTTAGCCATTCTGACTGGTGTAAGGTGAAATCTCAGGGTTGTTTTGATTTGCATTTCCCTAATGACTAATGAAGTTGAGCATTTTTTAAGATGTTTCTCTGCCATCCGAAATTCTTCAGGTGAGAATTCTTTGTTTACCTCTGTACCTCATTTTTTAATAGGGTTGTTTGGTTTTCTGGAGTCTAACTTCTAGAGTTCTTTATATATATTCGATATTAGCCCTCTATCTGATGTAGGATTGGTGAAGATCTTTTCCCAATTTGTTGGCTGCCGATCTGTCCTTTTGATGGTGTCCTTTGCCTTACAGAAACTTTGTAATTGTATGAGGTCCCATTTGTCAATTCTTGATCTTAGAGCATATGCTATTGGTGTTCTGTTCAGAAACTTTCTCCCTGTACCGATGTCCTCAAGGGTCTTCCCCAGTTTCTTTTCTATTAGCTTCAGGATATCTGGCTTTATGTGGAGGTCCTTGATCCATTTGGATTTGAGCTTAGTACAAGGAGACAAGGATAGATCAATTCGCATTCTTCTGCATGCTGACCACCAGTTGAACCAGCACCATTTGTTGAAAAGGCTATCTTTTTTCCATTGGATGTTTTCAGCCCCTTTGTCGAGGATCTAGTGGCCATAGGTGTGTGGGTTCATTTCTGGATATTCAATCTTGTTCCATTGATCCTCCTGCCTGTCACTATACCAATAACATGCAGTTTTTAACACTATTGCTCTGTAGTATTGCTTGAGGTCAGGGATACTGATTTCCCCAGACTTTCTTTTGTTGCTGAGAATAGTTTTATCTATACTGGGTTTTTTGTTATTCCAGATGAATTTGATAATTGCTCTTTCTAATTCTGTGAAGAATTTAGTTGGGATTTTGATGGGTATTGCATTGAATCTGTATATGGCTTTTGGCAAGATGGCCATTTTAACTATATTGATCCTGCTGATCCATTACCATGGGAGGTTTTCCCATTTTTTGAGTTCTTCTTCCATTTCCTTCTTCAGAGTCTTGAAGATCTTGTCATACAGATCTTTCACATGTTTGGTAAGAGTCACCCAAAGATACTTTATACTGTTTGTGGCTATTGTGAAGGGGGTCATTTCCCTAATTTCTTTCTCAGACTGCTTATCCTTTGAGTATAGGAAGGCCACTGATTTGCTTGAGTTGATTTTATAACCTGCCACTTTGCTGAAGTTGTTTATCAGCTGTAGGAGTTCTCTAGTGGAGTTTTTTGGGTCACTTAGGTAGACTATCATGTCATCTGCAAATAATGATAGTTTGACTTCTTCCTTTCTAATTTGTATCCCTTTGACCTCCTTATGTTGTAGAATTGTCCGAGCTAGTACCTCAAGTACAATATTGAAAAGATAAGGAGAAAGGGGGCAGCCCTATCTAGTCCCTGATTTTAGAGGGATTGCTTCAAGTTTCTCTCCATTTAGTTTGATGCTGGCTACTGGTTTGCTATATATTGCTTTAACGATGTTTGGGTATGGGCCTTGTATTCCTGTTCTTTCCAAGACTTTAAGCATGAAAGGAAGCTGAATTTTGTCAAATGCTTTTTCAGCATCCAATGAAATGACCATGTGGTTTTGTTCTTTGAGTTCGTTTATGTAGTGGATTGCATTGATGGATTTCCATATATTGAACCACCCCTGCCACCCTGGGATAAAGCCTACTTGATCATGGTGGATGACCGTTTTGATGGGTTCTTGGATTCGGCTGGCAAGAATTTTATTGAGTATTTTTGCATCGATGTTCATAAGGGAGATTGGTCTGAAGTTTTCTTTCTTTGTTGGATCTTTGTGTGGTTTTGGTATCAGCGTAATTGTAGCTTCGTAGAAGGAATTGGGTAGGGTTCCTTCTGTTTCTATTTTGTGGAATAGTTTGAAGAGTATTGGTGTTAGGTCTTCTTTGAAGGTCTGATAGAATTCTGCACTGAAACCATCTGGTCCTGTGCTTTTTTTGGTTGGAAGACTTTCTATGACCCCTTCTATTTCTTTAGGGGTTATGGGACTGTTTAGATGATCTACTTGGTCCTGAATTAATTTTGGTATTTGGTATCTGTCTAGGAAATTGTCCATTTCCTCCAGATTCTCCAGTTGTGTTGAGTATAGGCTTTTGTAGTAGGATCTGATGATTTTTTTTGATTTCCTCATTTTCTGTTGTAATATCTCCCTTTTCATTTCGAATTTTGTTGATTTGGATACTTTCTCTGTGCCCTTTGGTCAGTCTGGCTAAGGGTTTATCTATCTTGTTGATTTTCTCAAAGAACCAGCTCCTGGACTCGTTGATTCTTTGTATGGTTCTCTTTGTTTCCACGTGATTGATTTCAGCCCTGAGTTTGATGATTTCCTGTCTTCTACTCCTCCTGGGTAAAATAGCTTCTTTTTGTTCCAGGGCTTTCAGTGTCACTAAGCTGCTAGTATATGCTCTCTCCATTTTCTTTTTGGAGGCACTCAGAGCTATGAGTTTTCCTCTGAGCACGGCTTTCATTGTGTTCCAAAGATTTGGGTATGTTGTGCCTTCATTTTCATTAAATTCTAAAAAGTCTCTGATTTCTTTCTTTATTTCTTCTTTGGCCAAGGTGTCATTGAGTAGAGTATTGTTCAGCCTCCATGTGTATATGGGCTTTCTGTTGTTTTTGTTGCTATTGAAAACCACTCTTACACCATAGAGCTCTGATAGGAGGCATGGAATTAGTTCGATCTTCTTGTATTTGTTGAGGTCTTTCTTGCGACCAATTATATGGTCGATTTTGGAGAAGGTACCATGAGGTGCTGAGAAAAAGGTATATTCTTTTGCTTTAGGGTGAAATGTTCTATAAATATCCGTCAAATCCAACTGATCTAAAGCTTCAATTAGTTTTACTGTGTCCCTGTTTAGTTTCTGTTTTCCTGATCGGTCCATTGAGGAGAGTGGAGTGTTGAAGTCCCCCACAATTATTGTGTTAGGTGCAATGTGTGCTTTGAACTTTAGTAAAGTTTCTTTTACGAATGAGGGTGCCCTTGTATTTGGAGCATAGATGTTCAGAATTGAAAGTTCTTCTTGGTGGATTTTTCCTTTGACCAGCAAGAAGTGACCCTCAGTGTCTCTTTTGATGACTTTAGGTTGAAAGTCGATTTTATCTGATATTAGAATGGCTACTCCAGCTCGTTTCCCGAGACCATTGGCTTGTAAAATTGTCTTCCAGGCTTTTACTCTAAGGTAGTTTTTGTCTTTGACATTTAGGTGTGTTTCCTGTATGCAGCAAAATGTAGGGTCCTGTTTCCTTATCCAGTCTGTTAGTTTATGTCTTTTTATTGGCGAATTGAGTCCATTGATGTTAAGAGATATTAAGGAATAGAGATTATTACTTCCTGTCATTTTTGATGTTATTTTTATAGTTGAGTGATTATCTTCTTTTGGGTTTGATGAAGGAAGGTTACTATCTTACTTTTTCCAGGGTGTAGTTTCCCTCCTTGTATTGGAAAGAGTGACACTTGTGTTAGCAGGGGTGCAAGCTGGACTTAAAGCCTGGGACAGAGCATAGAGTTGGGTAGGGAGGCTAGAAGGGAAAGATCTGTGGCATCCACAAAATATAAAAAGAATGGTCAGTGAAGACTCCCACAGGTGGTGCGGTACAGAGGTTAATTGAGATTGTGGAATTAGGTGTGGTGGAACTTTAGTACAAGAACTTCTGTAAGAAGTCTAGCTGGTATGAAGGCGGGCATGGCCTGGAGCCATGCTTCTCAAACTGTGGCTCCCTCATCCTCTGTGGTGGAGTATTGACCATTTCATGGGGGTTGGATATCAAATATCCTCTATATCAGATCTTTATAGTATACTTCATAACAGGAGCCACACTACAGTAATGAAGTAGCCAACAAGTAATTTAATGGTTCTGGTTGACCACAACAGGAAGAACTGTATTAAGGGGGCACAACATTGAGAAGATGAGAAACAACTGGCCTAGGGAGTATGAATACATAATGAATCAATCTCTTCGAATGTTTTCAAAATTCATAAAAGATTTTTGCATGCTTTGACCAACAAACACTTCTCTCCCAGGAGGAATAGACTTCCTCCACATTAGTCTACACTTCTCAGTCACCATAAGAGCATGATGATGGAGCTTTTGGCTAATGCAGATGCCAAGAAAAAAGACAAAGTGTTTGTAATACTGGTAAGATAGTCTCCACAAATATCCACAGCTGAGCAGGGCTGATTGGACTATATGTGACTTCTCTGAACATAAACATCTCTGGAATCCACATACTGATTTCAAATATTTTATTCATATTATAATTTATTGGGTTACGATTTTGTCTACAGAGCTGTTTGTGGCCACGAAGAACAGAGATGGGCCTCAGATCCTCTGGATGACCAGTTACAGGTGGTTGAAAACTCTCCTGGGTATGCTGGGAACTGAACCACAGTTCTCTGACAGAGCAGTAATTCCTTTGGCAGCTGAGTTCCCACAAACTGAGCCTTAAAAAAGTCTTCATTGTCATTTAAGTCTTAGATAAATAAATATTCATGTTTGATTTCTCCCTTTCTTTGGGCCCTGGTCATTTGTTCTGTTTAGATCAGTACATACAGTTTTCCCCAATGAAATTCCTTTGGGCTGTGCTCATGGTCAGCACCTAACTTGAATCCCAGTTTCCATCATGTCAGACAAAAACAAACAGGAACATCAACAGGGCAGATATCATCTAGATTGTCTGAGACTCCTGTTCTGCCATCCACACCTGCAATTTTAACATAGTAGAGCTGTTTTAAATCCTGAGCCACCATGCTGCTTTCATGCAGATGCAGTGTAAATGCTCCAGCAATACTGTACTCTAACCAGAAGTCATTGGTAACTACATTGGGTGCTGCCATTGGAAGACAGGAGTTGGTCATATCTGACCAGCTCCTAAAATCTCTTTATGCCTTTGAGTGAGGGTTCGAAGAAAATACTCTGTGCAGAATCCAGGAAGTGGAAGGCTTCAGCTGCCAAGTAGGGATGAGACTCCAACATTGCCTTCTACCCCAAGGTCTCACAGACTTCATAGGAATGAAGTGCAATGAAATCCAGGGCCTGAGTCTTCAGTCACTGTGTGCTGTGGAGATCGGCCACGATGAGAGTGTCTACAGCTTTCTCCATAAACAGGATCCTGAAGAGGGCATCCTCACACATGACCTTCAAGTCCTCCAGGCCATACTTGTCAGCTGCTGCCAGCACACCAGTGGCCATGGAGTTGCTGTTGAGGTGTTAGGAAAATGAGAAGTTGCTAATGGTTAGCAAAATGAGAATTAGCAAAATGAGAAGTTGCTAATGGTCCACTCATAGCAGATTTTTTAATGCTGATCTGTGTGGAGCCCCGGCCCTTTGCCTCCATGTCCCCTGACGTTTCTGCTGGAGGTAGTTTGAAGGTTAATGTTTTTCCCCTGAGTAGATGAAGCAAATCATCTGGAAGAACTGAGGTTCCAGGTCATGGATCTCAATGAGGTTCTTTAGGCTCTCCTGCATTTCATGTTCAAACATGGCTCTGAAAACTGGAGAGCGAGCTGCTAGGATCACCTTGTGAGCCCTGAATACATGGCCACATACCAATAGGGAACAGTCTGTGAAGAGAGATTTCTCCCACAGCTTTGCTAGGTCATCTGTCAACATCTATCTTGAATCCTTGATTACAGGTGTCATCTTCTGTCCAGGCATGCTAAAGATGGCTTCTACTAGGCTCATGTTGCAGCAGAGGCTGAGCTGGTCTTCAGCGACAAGCCATTGCTGATGGGAGAGGAAGAAACCTCGAAGGATGTACTTTTTGAATCCCCGGTCTTCATATTGCTGAAAGCTTACGACATTGGGGTTTTTCATACTTTGACATTTTTCTCCTTGAGAATTTGTGATCCAGAATTTGAACTTTGCCCAAACTCGGCTCTCTGGACAGCTGAGCAACCCCAGGTAAACTGACAGGTAATCTTTGCTTTCTTCATCAACCCCATTTGTGTTCACTGTCAAACACCATGCCACTTCCTCATTGGCCTCTAATGAGAGCACTAGGCTTGAAATCCTTTTCTGAATTCCCCCCCCCCCCCGTGCAAAATGAGAAGTTGCTAATGGTCCACTCATAGCAGATTTTTTAATGCTGATCTGTGTGGAGGCCCGGCCCTTTGCCTCCATGTCCCCTGACGTTTCTGCTGGAGGTAGTTTGAAGGTTAATGTTGACCTGAAAAGAACACCAGAAGTTATTTACTCTTCATTCTTTTGAACACAATTATAGGTACACTTTACATTTTAGTTTCAATTTCTCTGTCGCGTCCACTTTCGCCAGCAAAGAGGACACAACACCAAGGAGTTTCTTCCTTTAATGGTTTATTCGGAAAACCTTGAATTAAGCTTATTTCTTCTTTTGGCGGCCCCGGGCTCTCTCCCAGCCTGACCCTATGAAGCCTAGATAGCCTCATCTGCCCAGGGAGATAACCAGCCGTTTTCTCATAGGTGAACTCAGTGAGTTCTTTATTACCATGTAAGTGAGATACGGAATACAGCACACTGCACATGTATTCAAGTGATTTATTACCAGGGAGCTGCATGTGGCCAGCACCATCTTGTAACAGAGAAGAACAAAGGGTGGCTCACTACATATCACCCTTTTTTGTTTTAATAGAAGCCGTCCCAGGTCAGGGCTAATCGGGTCACTGGCATCCTACTGTCCAATGACCCCTGACTTATGTCATCTCTGCCATGACTTAGTCTTACCCATCAAAGGGTTACCCTATCGCCCACCGAGCCCCATGTCTCAGGTTGATCCAAGCGCTGAGAATTTGCCTGTCATTGAGTATCATTGGATTCCAGACAGTATAGTATGTACAGTGTACCCTGGAGAGTAGGCTTCTAAGATTTTAGAGAGGCCAGCCACACAAAGACGTCTTCCTGAGCGTCTATAGCTGCAAGAGCCTGATAAACTATGGCTCTATGAGCTACATGATCTCGTCTAATACGGCAGAAGCACCAAAGGCAGACAAAGGCTGCTAAGCACATAAGGGTGGCTATAGCTAACAATCCAGCCCACTCTTTGATCCAAGAAAAGACACTGGAGAGCCACGAGGTCAGGTCCTCCACGGTGATTGGCTTCAGTCTTGTGGCATTAAGCGAAGCTATCTGAAATACAAGCTGTTTGGTTAATAATTCTCCCTCAAGAGACCAATTTCCTTTAAGGAATTCACTTATATTGTACTGACTTTCTTTTAGAACTGTCATATTTACCTGAAGGGGAGTAATACACAATCCTGGGGTATGTTTAACGCAAGATACCTGCACCATTGTTACAAGTGCATCAATTTCTTCTTGTAGAATATCTACTCTCTGATTCAAAAGTCGTATTCCAGTTTCTAAATGGGAATTATATTGATTTTGGG
Organism: Apodemus sylvaticus; assembly: GCF_947179515.1. NCBI lineage: Eukaryota > Metazoa > Chordata > Mammalia > Rodentia > Muridae > Apodemus > Apodemus sylvaticus. The sequence goes on from NC_067475.1 coordinate 69,971,100, forward strand.
TCTGTAAGGCTCGTGCAGACCACTCAACTATATTATTCACTACCTCTGCAGTCTGCACTTGAGACGCCATGGCTACTGCAGCAGTAGCAGCGGCTGCTGCAGATATAGTAATGGCTGTAATAATGGCAACAGTAATACCAAAATCTCTCTTGAAATGGAACAATTGTCCTATAGGAAAAGTGTCTGCATCTTCTATAACTGGAATGGGCACAAACATGGGTAGGTGAACTACCAAGGCAGTATCGTTGCCGCCATCCCAACATTCTGATAGATAGCATTGTGTATGGGTACTGTTACAATCTAGGCGATCACTAGACATATCGGTACTAATAAGGAAGAAAAAGGGTGGTTTGAGGCAAACCGGGGCAGAAGAATAATTCATGTTTTGCAAAAGTGAGTTTATGGTTATATTAAGAAGTCTGACTGCCCTTCTGTTAACGTTCCTAACAGCAAATATATTATAAAGAAAAAATTCTCCCTTAATGCGAGCAAGAGGAGTTAGTGGGGTAAAAGCATTTTGATAATTTGACAAGATCCCATCATACCATGGCCATGCATTCTGTGCTCCTGTTTGTTCCTCCTTTTTTATTATTATACACGCTATCAGGTAAGAGTATATAAGGCTGTCAGCCAGGCCTGGGGGAACTGTCCAGCTTTAATAGCTGTGAGTGCCTGTACTATCATTGTGGCCTGTCTCTGTTGGACAAACCTATCCTACAGATACACCACAGGCAAGCAAATGCTATTAAAATCATGAGAACAGCAAGGACTCTAAGTCCCGCCCACTCCTTCAGATGATACACCACTAAGCTGATCCATGATGACAGTCCTTCAGCCAAAGACACATCCACTGGAGTGGAATTCACGGTGATGATAGCCATATGGAGTTGGTCCATCAGGGTGTCAAATTCACCAATGCAATTTCCTAAAAGATACTTAGACATTTGTTTAAACAAATTCGCAGCTCTTTTAAAATTTTCATGCTAAATGTTGGTAATGCATAAACTAGAATATTTCCACTGACATCCCAATTGGGCTAGCTGCCACAAGGTCTCAATTTGTTCTTGTACTAAATCAATTCTTTGGTTTATTACCATTAAGCCTCCTTTCAGTTGACCATAAAGGCTCACTTGCACATCAATTGCATGAGCAACGCTAGATGACAGATTACTCAGAGCATGAGCCCTTTGGCAAATTGTAAAAGGATTAAAAGCATAATCCATAAGTTGATCATGGTCAGCTCTGCTAACTGAGCTGAGTCCATGTGTTTCCACAGCCACCTGTTGATTATAAACAAGATATCTAGCTCTTCCTTCAAAAAAGCCATTCATGAAAATGATGTCCCAAGATGAATCATAGTTATGTGCACATATATTGATTTTTTAAATTAGAAATATGAGTATCAACCATCCTCAGAAGCTAATTAAGTCCTTTAGAATCAACATCATAATGTGCTACATCAAGAACAAATCTTTATAATTTGATGTATACAAAAATGTAAAATTGTTTTTTAAGCCATTACCTTTTTGATGATACGAATAATAAGTGTGCTTATATATCTGAATGTTTCTATATACCCTCTTTGGGATACACACTTTATGTGTCCTGTCCCAAAGGGTCCTGTCTAGGCACCTTTTTAAAGATTAAATTATAGATAAGTATATTGTAGCTGTCTTCAGACACACCAGAAGAGGGCAAATGCTATGCCGTCCTTAGGGGTGTGACCATAGCCAATTCCCCTTTTTGTTTTATTAAGTGTTCTTTTAAGGTGTAGTGGGCATGCTCTATAATGCCCTGACCTTGGGGATTATGAGGAAGGCCATGATTTAACTGTATATTTATTTGTTTGTAGAAAGACTGGAACGACTGAGCAGTATAAGATGGACCATTATCTGTTTTAACTAACAAGGCTGCCCCCAGGCAGCCCATGCTTCAAGGCAATGTCCAATCATATTGCGAGCCTTCTCTCCACTCATGGCAGTAGCATGAATAATGCCAGAGCATATATCCACAGAGACATGAACATACTTTAAGGTTCTAAACTTAAGATATATGAGTCACATCTATCTGTCATAATTTTAGGGGCAATAGGCCCTTTGGATTAACTCCTAGACGCAGGGGATAGTGAAAAAATATACATTGTTGGCACTCCAGCACGATCTGTCGTGCATCTGCATGGGAAAGATGGAATTTTTGTTGTAATGTCCTAGCTGAAACATGAAATTGTTGATGAAATTTCCATGCAGCTTCCAGGGATGAGGCCAGGAGGGCATATTCCATTCTGGTGCATCGATCAACAACGTCATTGCCCTTATTCAGCGGGCCTGGCAGACCAGAATGGGCTCTAATATGTTGTATAAAAATTTTTGAATCTCTGGACCAGATAATTTTCTGTAATTCCTTCATAAGATGACTTACTGTACTAGTAGGTTTTATGGAGCCAGCTACTTCTAATACCTTAACAGCATTTACCACATAAGATGAATCCGAAAGTAAATTAAATGGAAAGGAACATTTTTTGAAAACTTCTAACACAATTTGTAACTCAACCACCTGTGGGGAGCCAGGCTGATATTGGCACAAAACGGGCTTATTGTGCTCAATCATATAAGCTCCACAGCCTGTTTTAGATCCGTCTGTAAATATATTGGGGGCACCCGGCAAGGGTGCTTATGCAGTTACTTTTGGAAACACCACAGGATGCTCCTTAAAAAATGAAAGCAAAGGATGTCTGGGAAAATGATTATCTATTAATCTATCAAAACAGCAGCGCAATATGGCCCAGTCATCAATTGTCCCACACAAAACCTGCACCTGAGAAGCAGTATAGGGAACGATCAGTGATGTAAGATTCTTCCCAAAAAATCTGTAGACATTGTTGTATCCACAGAAGGACCAATTTAGCAATTGCAGTAGAGTAATGATCAATAGGTTTTGTTGGTGAGGCTATAGGATGTACCCACAACAGGGGACATTCCTGCCAAAGCAGGCCTGTAGGCTGCAAAAAGGTAGACAAAATATATAAAGCAATTTTTTCTCTTTGTAGTGAAACAATATTGCGTCTTGTAACCCTTGTTCTATTCTTTTGAGGGCTACTCTAGCCTCCTGTGTTAATATTTGGGGTGAATCCAAGGCCGAATTTTAATGCCTTTATAATTTCTATATAGCCTTATTAATGTTTTATGGATCTAAGTTTAAAACTTTATTTTGAACCACATCTGTATGAATCTGTTAAAAACGTTCTTTTGGCCATAACTCTCTAGGTGAAGATAAGGCCAGCCTTATACACATCAATCTTGCAAGGAGTAGCCTGTAACCAGACCCCACTGTATGAAGGTCAAATAACAAAAGTAACCTGTAATATCAAAGCATAGCTGCAATTTTTTGAAAGCAAAACCCAGTTTAAATAATCTTTTCTCCTTAAAATAATAGCAAACACATTATTTTCATATTGCAAAGTTTGTCTATCAGCTTGTGTGTTTGATTGTATGACAATGTAACTTATTGAAGAGACATTACTTTAAGTCTTATATTTTATAAGTCTGAGTTCTAGGATAAGAATCACATAAAACGTTATGTCAATTTAGAAATACCTTAGAGACCTGTATTTCTTGACTTCTGTCATGCCACATGTTGCTTAAGATAGCTTTAACCCTAAATTGTTAGTTTTAAACTTACCTTTTGTTACCATCATTATATTTTTTAAATCATGTCCAATAACTTATGAGTCAATACTCTATAGTCAAGGCATGTAAAACATTTATACCTTTAAGATCAATTAGAAATAAAATGAAGCAATTACACAAATCTCATTAATTTAAACCAAATACATATATATTTTTCTAGCTGTAATTTTAGGGGAATAAAACACCTTGAACCCAACCATCACCATGGTAGAAATTTTTCCAGGAGAATTAACCATTAAGTTTGAGGCTGTTGGCCTCTTAAAAGTAGCTTTTTTCTCCAGCTATGTTTAACTCATAGTTAAGAATGTGAAGCACCTTTAATCATCTTCTGTGTAAATTATAGACTGGCATGACTGCCAGTAGATAATACCTTTTTTTAACCATTTTATTTTTTTCTTTTTAACACATAACATAAACACAACAATCATTCAGCACTCAAACAATAGACAACATGAATTGACACACATATAGACAAGTTTGGTGCACCAAAGGTAGGCAACAGACAGAAATGGAACTTGATGTCCCAAAAAGATCCAAATACCTTAACCAGAACTACGAATATCTCCATTAGGATTCAGAGAGAAAATAGGACATCTCCCATTTTCTTCTGTTTCTTGGAGAGTTTTGAAATTAGCTTTTAACCATTATTATTATTATTACTATTAGTAGTAGTAGTAGTATAATTATTATTATACTATTTGATACCATGTCCTGTACATGGAAAAACTGCTTTTTTTGAAACCTGCTTTTTCTCTTGTTTAAGAGTTAACTCCTTGTCTTCTTTTTCTTCTGGGAGTTCTGCCAGGGAAGGAAGGAAAGAAATAGTGCCAACCATTGATAGTTATTGTATAGTGTCTTGCTTTTTTAATCCATATTAAGTTTATAAAAAGAGAAAAAGTTTTAAAAAATGTGAGACACGGTATATTGGCCATGACCATGTAGAGAGAGGTGGGGGGGGGTAGAGGAGAGCCCAGGAATTTCTTTGTCTGGCTGTTTTAACTGTCTCTGACTTATAAAGAATAAATTTTCCTCCAGAAAATTTAGCTCGTGTAGCATTCAGCCTTCCGCGGAAGATTTAAAGTACCTTTTAAAATTTCCTTTTAAATCTCATAGATCCTGTAAGAAGGCTATTAAAGCAAGCTCTTTTTCCCTGCGGAACCCTGGAATGTTTTCACCCAGTGAGAGGTTTTGCTCGGGCCTGCCCCTAGAGTTCTGGGCAAAAGGAACGCCCACAAAGTGCGGGAGGGGAAGGGGGTAAGGGTGCGCTGCAGAAATGCCTTTCTGGTAAGGAGGCAGGGCTGGCATAGGGGAGTGGCACTCTGCTGCCTTGGCCGGAATTTGCTTTTTGTCTTTGAATGTCTTTTTTCTCTTTAGTACCTCGGCCTCTAACTTGCTCATGAGAGCCTGAATTTCATCTTCGCTGTGGGAATCTTCAGATTCTGTTTGTTCTAAGTCCCTGAGGCTAGGATACAGCGACCCTCTCCTATCTCCTTTTTCACTTTCAGCTTTTTCTGACCTTTCTTCCTTTATCATTTCCAAAGCATTTCGGCCGTTCTCAAGAGCCCTGTAACATCTGTGATCTTCTAGACAGCTCCTCACCAATTTCCAAACGGGCTTCACCCCCGGTTTCAGGGTGCCCTGTTCCCAAGAGAAATCCAAGTCCTTGCCTAATTTATCCCAGCAGGGTACCTTAAGGTTCCCTGAGACTGCAAACCAAGGAGCTACTGTATCACATTCATTCAGGAATCTCTCCAGGGTGGATTTCTTAAGTTTTAAGTTTTTAGAAAATAATAGCTCTTGCAGAGCCAGAAAAATTGGATGACACTGGGAAGTCCCCATCCTAAATAAATTTCTATTATCACTGCTATCACGTAATTAGAGGCAGAATCTAAACTGCTTCTAATTGACCAGGCAGAGTAACAAGGTGCCTGTCCTTTAAAAACAGGCATGAGAACTTCTTACTTAAAATTCCCATGGTTCTTAACCATGGAGTTCACTGTTAGTTGATTACTATGCAAATCCTCTTTCCTTTTGTTCCACCTCAAACTCCCCCCCCCACGCCTTAATTTGTAGGGCGGGGCGAACTAACCACACTTTCCTCCATTTGTCCATTTGTACTACAGACCTGAGACTCCCGTGGCCTCTATTGCCGATTAATTTTTCTTTTATAATTTAAAACTTGCCCCAAATACCGGGAACTTCATAGCCACTTAATACCGAGAGCTGCCTTGTCCCATACATTACTGGGATCTTTATAGCCTCTTAATACCGAGAGCTGTCTTGTCCCATAACCGGGATCTTTATACCTCCCATATTCCAGGAATTTTTAATTTAATTAACCCCCAACTACTGGGTACTCACCAGCGCACTGAAAACCCCCGACCAATAAAGGTTCTGAAGACTCCAGACAGTACAGGCCACCAATAATGTCACGTCCACCTTCACCAGCAAAGAGTACACAACACCAAGGAGTTTCTTCCTTTAATGGTTTATGCAGGAAACCTTGAATTTAGCTTATTTCTTCTTTTGGCGGCCCCGGGCTCTCTCCCAGCCTGACCTTATAAAGCCTAGATAGCCTCATCTGCCAAGGGAGATAACCAGCTGTTTTCTCATAGGTGAACTCAGTGAGTTCTTCATTAGCATCTAAGTGAGATGAGGAATACAGCACACTGCGCATGTATTCAAGTGATTTACTACCAGGGAGCAGCATGTGGCCAGCGCCATCTTGTAACAGAGAAGAACAAAGGGTGGCTCACTACATTTCCCCTAAGTTCTCTCTCTCTCTCTCTCTCTTTCTCTCTCTCCCTCCCTTGCTCCCTCCTTCTCCCTCCTTCCTTCTCTCTCCCTCTCTCTTCTTCTCTTTCCCACCTCTCTCTCTCTCTCTCTCTCTCTCTCTCTCTCCCTCCCCACTGGACTTCCGTGTGTGTGTATGTGTATGAGTTTAGTGACTCTTAGGTCAGTGGTCACTAATTTGGACTATTCTATCCACCTCTGGATAGTAAAGTCTGTAAAACTTTATATATTATCATCTCAAGTGTGTTTTATTTTCAGGGTCATATAGAGAATGAATGACTTTATATAAATAGTCAGAAGATATATGAGAATAACATACAGGCTGAGGTCTAGCTAATATAACAATGACTACAGTCAGTATTATTGTGCAAGGTGTGAAGTCTCAGGTGTTCTTCAGTATATACTGAAATTCTTAAGAAGAAGGGTCTAATGCCAGTGAAGGAATGGGCTAGCTATTGAGATGAGAGCAGGAAGCCAAAGAAAAAAGCTTCCTTCTTCTTTATGCTCATTGTGGGCCTCCAGTAGAAGGGGTGGCCTAGTTAAGGGAGTGTCTTCTAGTCTGAAGATCTGGATTAAACATATCTGTTTTTCTGCCTCAAGACTCAGATTAAATTTATCTGTTTTTCGACCAGAAGAATCTGTATTAGAACTGGATCTATATACTTCAACTTAAAAAAATTTAGCTGGGGACTGGTGGAACATGCCTTTAATCCCAGCACTTGGGAGGCAGAGGCAGGCAAATTTCTGAGTTCAAGGCCACCCTGGACTAAAAAGTGAGTTCCAGGACAGGCAGGGCTACACAGAGAAACCCTGTCTTGAAAAAAAAAAAAAAAAAAAAAAAGGAAAAGGCATGCCATCCACTTTAGTATGTCCACAATAAGTGCAGACTAGAAGAATAACCATCACCAATATACTTTGCTTACTAGGGACAATCTTGCATAAATAAAGAGATCATGTAAATCTCTGCACAGATACGATTTACCCATGCACTGGTCTTACAAATGCTACCATAAACATGATCAGGGAAGGGGTGCTTTCCTTAACTGGTCAGGAGTTTGAGTGTTCACAAAATGTAAGGCATGTGGAAGAGCTCCTGTATGGTGGGCAGGATCAGAGCCCCAAACCTCTGAAGATGGCTCTATACTTTCCTGTGTGTTATTCCATTTACACTTTGTACTTCCCCTCAGGGTCTTCAGGGCCCCCTAACCTCCTTCCTCTGAAACTATCTGTTTTAGGCATCTCCTACATTCTTCTGATTTTTCCTTGACTGCCAACAGACTTTTTGACGGGTCTGGAGTCTGTTGCTTCTGTCCACTTATCATTTTTCTCTTTTGTAGTCCTCTTTTATTAAATACTCTCTCTGCCACTATCACTAAATCTCTCAAACACCTTTCCCTAACCTCTAGACCCTCTGCAGGTTTTTTTAAATATGCTGCCTAATTAATAAAAGCTAGATCAAAAGCTGTCTTTGCTTCTGCTTTCTGTTAGGGTGTGTTTTAATTACAAATTCCACATTATTCATTGATACAATTTAGCTAACAAGAATAGTTATCCAGCATCAAAAACTTGAACACCAAAAACTAAGACTAGAGAATTAAAAATCTGTTCAAATTAATATCCTGGCACCTAGCATTAGTTTCCAAGATGCCCCTCAACAAAACCTAAGCCTAGCGTCACTCTCTAAGCCAATCTCCAATAAGACCAGCATCTTCAATTTACACCCTCAACAAGACCAGGTTATTCCACCAACACACCTGCAACCCCAGATTACAAAACCACCCCCTGCCTAATGACCACCAATGCAGAGGGGAACAGAAGTTAAGTTTATGTTAGCCAGGTGGTGGTGGAGCACGCCTTTAATCCCAGCACTTGTGAGGAGGAGGCAAGCAGATTTCTGAGTTTGAGGCCAGCCTGGTCTACAAAGTGAGTTCCAGGACATCCAGGACTACGCAGAGAAACCCTGTCTTGGAGGAACAGGGAGAGGGAATAGGGCTTATAAGACTTGCGGGGAGTGTGGACCCAGAAAAGGGGAAATAATTTGAAATGTAAATAAAGAATACATCAAATAAAAAAAGAAAGAAAAAATAACTCCCCAAAAGATCAACTCTGAAGCTAAAGAGGTGCCCTGAAAATGATATTCAAGAGACAGAGGCAGAAGAACCTAAACTGAAGTGGTACTCTAGGATACACAGTGGGGCTGTTCTGGGAAAATAAGTTTATTTGAATTGATGTCATTCTTCATAAATAAATTAATATCTAAAACAAACAAACAAACACACAAACATTAAATGAAAGAAAAAACAATGACAGAGGTTGAGCAATTATTTTAAAAAAAAAAAACAGTTGAGCTATCTGTACCATGGAGCTGGGGCTGCTCCACAGCCCTCTGTGCACAGGTCCCACCAGAAGAGAGCTGGGCTCCCGGAGTTCTGACACAGGCTTACAGGACCACAGGAGGTACAAGCTCCAGTCAGAAACACAGAAACAACAGAACTATGTAACACCAAAAGTAACAAGATTGTGAAAGGCAAGCACAAGAACCCTACCAACAAAAACCAAGGCTACTTAGCATCATCAGAAGCCAGTTCTCCCACCACAGCAAGTTCTGGATAACTGAATATACCACAGAGCAAGATTTGAATTTAAAATCACATTACGTGAGGCTGATAGAGGACTTCAAGACCAACTCACTGATAAGTGGATATTAGCCTAGAAGCTCAGAATACCCAAGATACAATTCACAGACCACATGAAGCTCAAGAAGAAAGAAGACCAAAGTGTAGATACTTTGATTCTTCTTAGAAGGGGTACAAAATACCCATGGGAAGAAATACAAAGTGTGGAGCAGAGAGTAAAAGAATAGATATCCATAGACTGCCCCACCTGTGGATCCATCCCATATGCAGTTAACAAACCCAGGCACTATTGTGGATGCCAATAAGTGCTTGCTGACAGGAGCCAGATATAACTCTCTTCTGAGAGGCTTTGCCAGTGCCTGACAAATACAGAGGGGGATGCACACAGCTAGCCATTGAACTGAGCAAAGGGTTTCAATGGAGGAACTAGAGAAAGGACCCAAGGAGCTGAAGGTGTTTGCAACCCCATAGGATGAGCAACAATATGAACCAACCAGTAAGCCCAGAGTTCTCGGGGACTTAAGCACAAATGAGAGAGTACACATGGAAGAAACGATGACTCCAGACACATGGGTAACAGAGGACAGCCTGAACAGACATCAATGAGAGGAGAGACCCTTGGACCCTTGAAGGCTCATTGCCTCAGGGTACACCTACCAGGTCAGGGAAGCTGGAGTGGGTGGGTTAGTGAGCAGAGGGAGGTGATGGAATAGAGGTTTTCAGAGGGGCATTGAGCAAAGAGGACATTTGAAATATAAATAAAGAAGATATTTAAGTAAAATTGAAAAAAAATAAATAATGGCAAAAAGCCAGAACACAAAACCTGGCTCACTCACTCTGCTGCAATCCACACTGGAAGCCAATGTTTTGAGATGGTTCACCTGACAATCCACTCCATCTACCAGCTTCTGGAGGTCATGGAGGAGCCACTCCTATGATGTTTCAGAAAGCAGAATCCTTGAACCAGAACATTGATTACTTGCAGTGAAAATTTGCATGTAATGCTGTTTGGGCTGAACACACACACACACACACACACACATACGCTACTAATGCTATGTTTTCCATGCAGACAGGAGACTAGCATGGCTGTCCTCTCAGAGGCTCTACCTACCAACAGCTAACTGAAATGCAGTTACAGCTAAGCATTGGATTGTAGTAGGGGAACCCTATGGATGAGTTAGGCGAAGGATTAAAGGAACTAAAGGAGATGGCAACTCTAAAAAAAATGACCAGTATCACCTAATCTGGACTTTCGGGGGCCACCAGAGACTAAGCCACTAACCAGTGAGCATACATGAACTTGTCTGATGCCCCAAGCACAAATGAAGTACAGGCATACATTGTCTGACCTCAGTGGAAGAGGATGTGCCTAATCCTATAGAGACTTAATGCCCCAGGGAGGGGGAATGCATGGGGAGCACCCTCTCAGAGGCAAAGGAGATGGGGGAGGGCTGAAAAACTGTGAGGGGAGCACTGCAGTGAGGCAGAATTTCAGATGAAAATTAATAAAATAAAAATTGAAAAAAGGATAATCCAGCCAGGCAGTGGTGCCACACACCTTTAATCCCAGCATTTGGGAGGCAGAGACAGGCAGATTTCAGAGTTTGAGGCCAGCCTGGTCTACAAAGTGAGTTCCAGGACAGCAAGGGCTACACAGAGAAACCCTGTCTCAAAAAACCAGAAAGACACACACACACAGAGAGAGAGAGAGAGAGAGAGAGAGAGAGAGAGAGAGAGAGAGAGAGAGAGACAGAGAGAGAGAGAGAGACAGAGACAGAGACAGACAGAGACAGAGGGACAGAGAGACAGAGAGAAACAGAAAGAGAAGCATTTATGATATTCCAGAACCACTGTTCTAATTGGCTCTGAAGAAGGATTTCCTAGGAGGGAAGTACAAGACTACCACCGACCAAATTGGGAGGAGTGATCACAAGGTCTGTGCTTCTGATTGGAATAACACACAGGAAAGAAGAAAGCCATCTTCAGAGTTTTGGGGCTCTGATTCCTGACCACCATACAGGAGCTCTTCTACATGCCCTCCATTTGGTGAACACTCAGACTCTTGACCAGTTAAGGAAAACATCCCTTCCCTGATCAGGTTTATGGCAGAAATCAGTGTAAAAACCAGCACAGGAGTAAATAATAGCTTTGCAGATATTGACATGATACCTTCATTTATGGAAGTCTGAAGTATCAGTAAGCAAAGTACCCTGGTGATGGCTCTTCTTGTCTAGACTACCTGTGGACTCATGTAACATATAAAATGGAGGGATCATCTTTTAAAAGCTTGTTTTGCTTAAATTGAAATAGATAGATCCAGTTCAAACACAGATTCTTAGGGTTGAAAATCACACACCTTTAATCTGAGTCTTCAGGCAGTAAAACAAACACCTTTAATCCAGAAGCTGAGACGTGAAGACACATCCTTAATAGGGCCACGCCTTCTACTGGAGGCCTATATAAGCATATGAAGAAGTAGACTTTGTGTCTTTGCCTGCCTGCTCTCATCTTACTAGCGAGCCCATTTCTTCACTGGCATTAGACTCTACTTCAGAATACCAGCATATACTGAAGAAAACCTGAGACTTCAAACCTCGTGGACTAAGTAAGTACTGACTGTAGTCATTGTTATATTAGTTGAATTTATGTTGTTCTCATATATCCTCTTTCTATTTATATAAAGGAATTAATTCTGTATGTTCAATAAACACACACAGATATATACTCAGAGAGAGAGAGAAAGAGAGAGAGAAGACAGAGAGGGGGGAAGAGAGACACAGAGAACCAGAGACAGTTACACAGAGACAGAGAGAAAAACAGCAGAGAGAAAGAATTTAGGAGAAATCTAAAATAAAATCTAAAGAGTATATATAATTGTATGTATCAGGATGAAGAATCAATAAATGCTAGTTCTTCTTTTCAGATCAATGTTAACCTCCAAACTACCGCCAACAGAAATGTCAGGGGACATGGAAGCCAAGGGCTCCACACAGATCAGTGTAAAAAACATCTGCTATGAGTGGACCATTAGCAACTTCTCATTTTGCATGGATGGAATTCAGAAAGAGATTAGAAGCCCAGAGTTCTCATTAGAGGACAATGAGGAAGTGGCATGGTGTTTGAGAGTATACCCAAATGGAGTTGATAAAGAAAGCAAAGATTACCTGTCAGTTGACCTGGGATTGCTCAGCTGTCCCGTGTGCCCAGTTTGGGCAAAGTTTGAGTTCTGGATCATAAATTCCCAAGGAGAGAAATGTCAAAGTAGGAAGAACCCCAGTGTTGTAAGCTTTTGGCAATACCAACACAGGGGATTCAAAGAGTTCATCCTTCGAGATTTCCTCCTCTCCCATCAGCATTTACTTCTCCCTGAAGACCAGCTCACCATCTGCTGCAAGGTGAGCATAGCGGGAGCCATCTTCAGCATGCCTGGACAGAACATGACACCTGCAATCAAGGATCCAAGGCATGTGTTGGCAGATGACCTAGGGAAGCTTTGGGAGAATTCCATCTTCACAGACTGCTCCCTATTGGTGGGTGGCCATGAATTCAGGGCTCACAAGGCCATCCTAGCAGCTCGCTCTCCAGTTTTCAGAGCCATGTTTGAACATGAAATGCAGGAGAGACTAAAAAACCTCGTTGAGATTCATGACTTGGATCCCCAAGTCTTCCAGGAGATGATGGGCTTCATCTACACATGGAAGGCACCAAACCTCAAGAGCTACTCCATGGCCTCTGGTCTGCTGGCAGCTGCTGACAGGTATGGCCTGGACGGCTTGAAGGCCATGTGTGAGGATGCCCTCTGCAGGATCCTCTCTGTGGAGAATGCTGCAAACACTCTCATCCTGGCTGACCTCCACAGCACACAGTGGCTGAAGACTCAGGCCCTGGATTTCATTACAGATTTTGCCTATGAGGTCTCTAAGACCTCAGGGTGGAAGTCATTGGTGGAGTCACATCCCCCCTTGGTGGCTGAAGCCTTCTGCTCCCTGGCTTCTGCACAGTGTCCTTCTTTGGAGCCATGACTTAAATGCCTAAAGTGATCTCAGAAGATGGACAGCTGTGACCTGCACCTTTTTTACAACAGCAACAACCAGCTTTTTTACCAATGACTTCTGCTTAGACAATGGTATTGAGGGAGCATTTGCACTTTATCAGAGGAATGGCAGCATGGTGGCTCAGGATTTAAAACACCTGCAATATATTATACATACTGAAATGGTAGGTGAGCAATAGGCAGCACTGCAGTCTGGGACACTCTACATGACATCTATGATGTTAATGTTCCTGTTTGAATTTGTCTGATTGTTTGAAAACTGATTCAATTTAGAGCTGGCCCTAGGCAGAGAACAACTGTGTTTCTTTGGAGAAACACTTCTGCCTTGGACTGAACAGAAGAGATGACTGTGGCCATTGGCAAGGAGAAATCAACCATGATTGCTTCCTCATCAGTGAAGGAAAGACAATGAAGAGTTTCTTTTTAAACATTCAAGGTTCAGGGAACTCGGCTTCAAAAGCAATTACTGCTCTCTCAGAGATCTCTTGCTAAGTTCGCTACACACACAGGAGAGTTTTTCACCACCTGAAACTGGTGAATCAGAGATCTGAGGCCCTCCTCTTGTCTCCATGGCCACAAAGAACTCTGTAGACAAAACCTTAACCAAATAAAATACAAGATGAATAAAACTTTTGAAATCAGTCTGTTGTTTCCAGAGATGTTTATTTCAGAGAAGTAACATGTAGACCAAGCAGCCTAACTCAGCTGTGGATGTTTGAACAGAGCCCTCACTCTCCTACCAATATTAGAAACCCTTGGTCTTTTTCCTTGGAATTTAATGTTGGAAAATGAGAACTCCACCCTCATGCTCTTATGACGACTGAGAAGACTATGCCATAGTAGAGGGAGTCTAATCCTTCTGGGAGAGATGTGTTTGTGGATTAAGGCATACAAAATCTATTAAATGTTTTGAAAACATCCAAAGGGATTTATTCATTACAGATTTGCAGGCCTGTATACCTGTTGAGGGAGAACCGGCTGGGGAAGGAGCAGAGGTACAAGTCCTTGGTCCAGAACACCAACTAAAACAAACCAGATGATAGATAACCCAGTGAACTGGAGTAAAACACCTGTAAAATACTACTGGTCTTCTTTAAAAAGGGTAAAATATCTTCCAATAATCCTTTAATCTTAATAATCTCCTTAATTAATACCTTATTCACTCATCAGAGAAGCTTCCTCCTGCAGCAGACTGGAACAAATACAGAGATTAACACCCAGACATTATGCAGAGAGAGACAGAGACAGAGACATTGGAGAGACAGAGACAAAGAAAGATCTTCATACACACAACTGTAAATGAGATGTTTCCCTTAAATCCATGCCCTCATAGTTCAGAGAGCCCTAAGGAAGATGATCAGAAGCAGGGAGGGAGACAGGGAATGGAGATTCTCGGGAAGACAATGCCCTTTGAATCCCCTTTAACTCACAGACACTGAGGCAGCAGTCCCATGGCCTCCATGGATCTGTACCAGCTGTCCTTTTCTGATGACAGACAGAAATGTAGAGGATCCATATGGGAAAGGACGTGGGAAAGAACTAGAAGAATTGAGGGAAACACTGCTCACTCAGATTATACAGTATTAATAAAGAATTCATGCTTAATTAAAGAAGGAGGAGGAGGAGCAGATGCCTGGGGAGAAAAAATAGTAGTTTTCCAAAACTTTCAGAATGAGATAAGAAGTGTTTCTAAGTAGATCCCCTCTGGTTATGTTTTAGTGCAATGCCATTAGGGACATTAAATTAAGTGGTAACCAAATATCAGGAAGAGAGAATAAAATAAAATACATAAACGTACCCTTTTTGCTCATATTCTTGGTGTCTTAGTCAGGGTTTCTATTCCTGCACAAACATTATGACCAAGAAGCAAGCTTGGAAGGAAAGGGTTTATTCAGCTTACACTGCTGCATTGCTGTTCATCACAAAAGGAAGTCAGGACTGGAACTCAAACAGGTTAGGAAGCAGGAGCTGATGCAGAGGCCCTGAATAGATGTTCCTTACTGGCTTGCTCCCCCTGGCTTGCGCAGCCTGCTCTCTTATTGAACCCAAGAATACCAGCCCAGTGGTGGTACCACCCAAAAGGGGCCCTCCCCACTTGATCACTAATTGAGAAAATGCCCCACAGCTGGATCTCATGGAGGCACTTCCCCAACTGAAGCTCCTTTCTCTGTGATAACTCCAGTCTGTGTCAAGTTGACACACAAAACCAGCCAGTACACTTGGCTGGTTCTCCCAATTCTGAGCAAAACCTTATCTCCCTCCTGTGGATCTCTATTGCCTCAATCAATGTTTTAGAAAAATGGTTTACTTCATGTTTAGAGTGTTGTTTCTGCATGCCTATCTGCATGTGTGCTACCCACAGAATCCAGAGGAAGGCACTAGATCCCATGAGACTGACAGCTAGACTTTTGTGAGTTGCCCATTGCTACTAGGAATGAAACCTGGTTCTATTGACTGGCAGCCAGAGCACCAAGTGCTCAGTCATCTCCTCAGGCCCTGTCCCATTTGATTCTGATTACACACCTGTGGTTGTCCTCAGCATGAGGTCGAGTTGAAGGGAAACTTGACAAGTGAATTCTGAGGAATCTGGGATACAGAGCTAACAGACCACAATCTCTTCTTTCAGGTTCATCCGCTCAGCATCAGTCTTTGGAATGAGGAATTCAGCCTCTGTCCCTATAGTTTCTCCATCTTCCCACACAGTTGTGTCCACACCGTTCCCTGACTATTACTAATATTGAGAAGTTTGGGAGTCCATGAAAATATTTTATTGTCTCCTCTATTGGAAATTTTTGCAGGTTTTTGTATCTGCTGACTAGCTCTATCTTGTGTTATTGGAATTAAGAAAAAATACCATTCTGGCATAATAAATTACATTATACTGTGTAATTTAAAACCATGGAATTTATTCCTACAGTGTGAAGGTCAGGAAGGATCAACACATGCATTTCTTCATAAATGATACCTGCTCTAGGGATATAATGGTAGAAGAGCCAATTGGCAAGGACCTCCTCACTTCCTTTATACTCTTTTACTCTTTATATGGTAGAAGCTCGACAGTCAAGGCAGGCCTCAAAGCCATGGTTAAGCAGGACTTTCTCAATCTCCAAATCCTTGCTCGATCAGAAACATGTTGGGATTCCTGGATTGAATTTTTGTATGAGAGTACTTTCCTATTCCTAAGGATTAGCATATGACAAAATCACCTTACAGAGGCCCTGCTTTTCTTTCTTTTTTATTGAAAATGATTTTTCCACACAAAATATTCAGATTACAATTTGCCTTTCCCCATCTCCTTCCAGTCCCTCCCCATCTCGCTACTCACTGTACTGCTCAGGTCTCACTCCTTCCAGTTAGATGACAAGCAGAAAAACAAAACCAGGTTGAAAAACAAAGAAAACACACATGAAACTTACATGCACTTACACACAAATGCATAAAGTCAATAAAACACAAAATCATGAACCAAAACATAAAAGCAAAAGTGTAGAAAAATGACTAAACAAAGCATATGAGAGAAATTAAAAAGTACAATTCAGCATTTGTGTAGGCCATCAACTCCTTGAGAGTTGGCCTACTCTTAAATATTCTTTGTATAACCAGAGTAAATCTGCTGGAAAAATAATTTTTCATTTCCAGGCAGTTATGAGTTAGAGAGAACATCTCAGTCAGGGATAGGAGATAGTATAAAATTCCCCGATTCAGCTCCGGCACCTCCTCTAGACCCATGCAGAGACATATGTCTACCCTCATGTTAATACAAATAACAATATTTGACTTCTTCCTTTCTAATTTGTATACCCTTGATCTGCTTCAGTGGTCTTATTGCTCAAAGACATCAAGTGCCCTGTTTAATAGGTATATATACAGAGGAGACCACCTTACCTTGTCTGGATTTTAGTGGAATTTTTCAAGTTTCTCTCCATTTAAGTTGATGTTGGTTGGCTATGGGCTTGCTCTAAACTGCCTTTTTTATATTCAGTTACATCCCTGTCTCTTGGGACTTTTGTCAAGAAGGATGTTGGATTTTGTCAAAGGCTTTTTCTGCATCTAATGTGATGATTGTGAGGCTGCTGTCTCTCAGTTTGTTCACCTGGTAGATTGAAGATCTAGTGCAGAAGTTCCTGTGCCAGCTGTACCAGCTACTCCTATACCAAGCAAGGTGGAGAACACCACAACAGGTGCAGCAACCCTTTTCACCTGGTGACCTACAGAGTCTAATTCATTGGGAATGCTTTCCCCTGTGTGGGAGGTTATTGGGGTAACTACTGTGCCAGGATACAAATATCAGATGATACATTTACAACTAGGGAATGTCTGCAAGGGGTAAGTCCTGATGCACAAGCCCACCTATCATCCTCTGGAAGCAAGAGGCACTCATATTCTTAATTGGTAGGAGTTACAATGAAATTGCAGAGATGTGAACGTTCTGAGGATAACTGATTCCCAATACAGAGGCTTTCTTCTGTTACTGAAGGGTGAGCTTACCTCTCTCTGAATGCTGCCATGTACACTGAGTACTTTCTGTAGTCTGTGAATAGTTTCCAGGGAGAGCTGTTCTATCATAGTAGGTGGGCTAGGCATTTAAGCATAACCAACAGTCCTATGTCAAATCAGGACAGGAGGAGTCAATTATCTGGAACAAGCTTTCATAAATGCAGGGGTCATGATTGTGGAGTGGGTTGTTGAGACAGGAAGCGAGTAAACTTAGTGACACTTATGTTAGGGTAGGTGTGGTCATAGGCAGAGGCTAGGGCCTGAAGTCCAGCCTTGCAAGGACTTTATTGGGCCCAATAGCCAGCCAGAACCTGTCTAACAACTTGTTGGATAGAGAAGAGAGTATTTCTATTGCTTACCCTGGAATCTGTATGCATACGTAACTCCTTTTTTTGTACATGCTCTACATCCCCAAATATAGCCTGAATCCCATCCAGTGGCCTGTTTTCTTCTTTCAGTGAAGCTGAGTGTCAGGTGGCTATAAGGTGAATATGCATGAGAGAAGCGTGAAGGTTTTTCTTCTTTTTTTCTTTTCTTTCATTGGATATTTTCTTTACTTACATTTCAAATGTTATCCACTTTCCAGTCTCCCCTCCGAAAACCCCCTATTCCATTCCCCTCCCCCTACCTCTATGAGAGTGCTCCCCTACCCATGCACCTACTCCTGCCTTCCTGACCAGGCATTCCCCTCTACTGGAGCATAAAACCCCCACAAGACCAAGAGCCACTTCTCCCAATGATTTCCAACAAGGCCATTCTAAGCTACATATGCAGCCAGAGCCATGGGTCCCTCCATTTGTATTCTTTTGTTGGTAGCCCAACTAGCTTGATGAAATCAGATTTTAGTGAGAGTCCCAGTAGAACCTGTGCTTTCATAACCCCACTGTGCACAGTAGTAGTCCGAAGCTCCTTCACAGACTCTCTGATGGACCTGATGCTCTGGGTGCATGTAAAAATATTGTTTTGACAGGTATTTTCTCACAGAGGGGTCTAACTGGTGATACAACAAATCTTCCAGGTCAAACTATAAAAATGGGAAGCAAGTTTCAGGTGGGGGCCATGTGGCTGGCCTGATGGATGAGATTGTTTGGTCAATGTTAACAATTATCCAAGTGAACATAAGAGCCTGATGAAGACGGTCTGTGATGGTTGTAAGATGTCAGCATAAAGGGAGCAGAATTAGGAATATTGAAGTAACAACTTCAGCAGATCAGCTGAGCGTGGCATGACTTTCCATTGTTCTAGTGCTAATTCCTTGGGAACTTCCTCTCACTCCAGGCAGGCTGAACATGGGAACAGTGTATCCATGCCTGGATTCTATTCACTTTAACAGCTGAACAGCTATAGGAAGATGGGTGAGAAGGTCTTGTGATCCACTTGTTTGGTGCTTTACAGGACAGAAAAAAAAACACATCAAATTTCCCACTATAAATCTTGGAATAGGATTGGGGAAATAGTAAGTGGGAAAGCAAAGGACAAGTTTTAATTCTGCCCTTACCCTTCTGTTACCATGGAAAGAGTGACACTTGTGTTAGCAGGGGTGCAAGCTGTACTTAAAGCCTGGGGCAGAGCATAGAGTTGGGTAGGGAGGCTAGAAGGGAAAGATCTGTGGCATCCACAAGATATAAAAAGAATGGTCAGTGAAGACTCCCACAGGTGGTGCAGTTCAGAGGTTAATTGAGATTGTGGAATTAGGTGTGGTAGAACTTTAGTACAAGAAGTTCTGTAAGAAGTCTAGCTGGTATGAAGGCAGGCATGGCCTGGAGCCATGCTTCTCAAACTGTGGCTCCCTCATCCTCTGTGGTGGAGTATTGACCATTTCATGGGGGTTGGATATCAGATATCCTCTATATCAGATCTTTATAGTATAATTCATACGGGAGCCACACTACAGTAATGAAGTAGCCAACAAGTTATTTAATGGTTCTGGTTGACCACAACAGGAAGAACGGTATTAAGGGGGCACAACACTGAGAAGATGAGAAACTACTGGCCTAGGGAATATGAATACATAATGAATAAATCTCTTTGAATGTTTTCAAAATTAATAAAAGATTTTTGCATGCTTTGACCAACAAACACTTCTCTCCCAGGAGGAGGAGACTTCCTCCACACTGGTCTACACTTCTTAGTCATCATAAGAGCATGATGATGGAGCTTTTAGCTAATGTAGATGCCAAGAAAAGACAATGGGTTTGTAATTCTGGTAATATAGTCTCCACGAATATCCACACCTGATCAGGGCTGATTGGACTATATGTGACTTCTCTGAACCTAAACATCTCTGGAATCCACAGACTGATTTCAAATGTTTTATTCATATTATATTTTATTGGGTTACGATTTTGTTTACAGAGTTGTTTGTGGCCATGAAGACCAGAGAAGGGCCTCAGATCCTCTGAATGACCAGTTACAGTTGGTTGAAAACTCTCCTGGGTGTGCTGGGAACTGAACCACAGTTCTCTGACAGAGCAGTAATTCCTTTTGCAGCTGAGTTCCCACAAACTGAACCTTTAAAAAGTCTTCATTGTCATTTAAGTCTCAGATAAATAAATATTCATGTTTGATATCTCCCTTTCTTTGGGCCCTGGTCATTTGTTCTGTTTGGATCAGTCCATACAGTTTCCCCCAATGAAATTCCTTTGGGCTGTGCTTATTTATGGTCAGCACCTACCTTGAATCCCAGTTTCCATCATGTCAGACAAAAACAAACAAGAACTTCAACAGGGCAGATATCATCTAGATTGTGTGAGACTCCTGTTCTGCCATTCACACCTGCAATTTTAACATAGTAGAGCTGTTTTAAATTCTGAGCCACCATGCTGCTTTCTTGAAGATGCAGTGTAAATGCTCCAGCAATACTGTACTCTAACCAGAAGTAATTGGTAACTATATTGGGTGCTGCCATTGGAAGACAGGTGATGGTCATATCTGACTAGCTCCTAAAATCTCTTTATGCCTTTGAGTGAGGGCTCAAAGAAAACATTCTGTGCAGAATCCAGGGAGTGGAAGGCTTCAGCCGCCAAATAGGGATGTGACTCCAACATTGCCTTCCACTCTGAGTTCTCAGAGACTTCAGAGAAATGAAGTGCAATGAAATCCAGGGCCTGAGTCTTCAGCCACTGTGTGCTGTGGAGGTCAGCCAGGATGAGAGTGTCTGCAGCTTTCTCCACAGAGAGTATCCTGAAGAGGGCATCCTCACACATGACCTTCAAGTCCTCCAGGCCATACTTGTCAGCAGCTGCCAGCACACCAGTGGCCATGGAGTTGCTGTTGAGGTGTGGTGTTTTTCCCCTGAGTAGATGAAGTACATCATCTGGAAGACCTGAGGGTCCAGTCATGGATCTCAACAATGTTCTTTAGGCTCTCCTGCATTTCATGTTCAAACATGGCTCTGAAAACTGGAGAACAAGCTGCTAGGATGGCGTGGTGAGCCCTGAATACATGGCCACCTACCAATAGGGTTCAGTCTTTGAAGAGAGATTTCTCCCACAGCTTTGCTAGGTCATCTCTCAACATCTGTCTTGACTCCTTGATTGCAGGTGTCATGATCTGTCCAGGCATGCAAAGATGGCTCCTATTATGCTCACCTTGCAGCAGAGGCTGAGCTGGTCTTCAGGGACAAGCCATTGCTGATGGGAGAGGAGGAAACCTAGAAGGATGAACTTTTTGAATCCCCACTTTTTGTATTGCTGAAAGCTTACGACATTGGGGTTCTTCATACTTTGGCATTTCTCTCCTTGGGAATTTATGATCCAGAATTTGAACTTTGCCCAAACTGGGCTCTCTGGACAGCTGAGCAACCCCAGGTAAACTGACAGGTAATCTTTGCTTTCTTCATCAACCCCGTTTGGGTGTACTCTCAAACACCATGCTATTTCTTCATTGGCCTCTAATGAGAACACTGGGCTTGAAATCCTTTTCTGAATTCCCCGCATGCAAAATGAGAAGTTGCTTATAGTCCACTCATAGCAGATTTTTTTTTTACACTGATCTGTGTGGAGCCCCAGCTCTTTGTCTCCATGTCCCCTGACATTTCTGCTGGAGGTAGTTTGAACGTTAATCTTGACCTGAGAGAACACCAGAGGTTATTTACTCTTCATCCTATTGAACACGATTATAGGTATACTTTGGATTTTAGTTTCAATTTCCCTAAGTTCTCTCTCTCTCTCTCTCTCTCTCTCTCTCTCTCTCTCTCTCTCTCTCTCTCTCTCCCTCTCTCTGTCTATCTCTCTGTCTCTCTCTCTCTCTCTCTCCCTCTCCGTCTCCCTCTCCGTCTCCCTTTTCCTCTCTCTCCCTCTCTCTCCGTCTCTCCCTCTCTTTTCCTCTCTCTCTCCCTTTCCCTTTACCTCCCTCTCTCTCCCTCTCTCTCCCTCTCTTTGCCTATCTCCCTCCCCCTCTCCCTCTCCCTCCATCTCTCCCTCTTTCCCTCTTCCCCCTCTCTCTCTCTCTCCCTCTCTCTGTCTATCTCTCTGTCTCTCTCTCTCTCTCTCCCTCTCCGTCTCCCTCTCCGTCTCCCTTTTCCTCTCTCTCCCTCTCTCTCCGTCTCTCCCTCTCTTTTCCTCTCTCTCTCCCTTTCCCTTTACCTCCCTCTCTCTCCCTCTCTCTCCCTCTCTTTGCCTATCTCCCTCCCCCTCTCCCTCTCCCTCCATCTCTCCCTCTTTCCCTCTTCCCCCCCTCTCTCTTTCCCCCAAACACTGGAATTTCTATGTGTGTGTATGTGTTTGAGTTTCGTGACTCTTAGGTCAGTGGCCACTAGTTGGGCTATTCTATCCACCTCTGGATAGGAAAGTCTGTAAAACTTTATATATTCTCATCTCAAGTGTGTTGTATTTTCAGGGTCCTATAGAGAATGTACAGAATGAATTCCTTTATGTAAATAGACAGAGAATATAGAAGAATAACATACAGGCTGAGGTCTAGCTAATATAACAATGACTACAGTCAGTATTTACTTATTCCACAAGGTGTGAAGTCTCAGGTGTTCTTCAGTATATACTGGAAATCTTAAGAAGAAGGGTCTAATGCCAGTGAAGGAATGGGCTTGCTATTTAGATGAGAGCAGGAAGTCAAAGAAAAAAGATTCCTTCTTCTTTATGCTTATTGTGGGCCTCCAGTAGAAGGTGTGGCCTAGTTAAGGGAGTGTCTTCTAGTCTGAAGATCTGGATTAAAGGTGTGTGTTTTTCTGCCTCAAGACTCAGATTAAAGGTGTATGTTTTTCTCAGATTAAATGTGTATGTTTTTTCTGACAAGAAGAATCTGCATTTGAACTGAATCTACCTACTTCAACTTAAGAAAAAAAATTCGCAGGGCACTGGGGGCACACGCCTTTAATCCCAATATTTGGGAGGCAGAGGCAGGCAGATTTCTGAGTTCAAGGCCAGCCTTGTCTACAAAGTGAGTTCCAGGACAGCCATGGCTACACAGAGAAACACTGTCTTGAAAAAAAGCAAAAGAAAAAAAATTTAAAAGGCATGCCTTCCACTTTAGTATGTCCACAAGTAGTGCAGACTAGAACAATAACCATCAACAATATACTTTGCTTACTAGGGACAATCTTGCATAAATAAAGAGATGATGTAAATCTCTGCACAGATACGATTTACCCATGCACTGGTCTTACAAATGCTATCATAAACATGATCAGGGAAGGGGTGCTTTCCTTAACTGCTCAGGAGTCTGAGTGTTCACAAAATGTAAAGCATGTGGAAGAGCTCCTGTATGGTGGGCAGGATCAGAGCCCCAAACCTCTGAAGATGGCTCTATTCTTTCCTGTGTTTTATTCCATTTACACTTTGTACTTCCCCTCAGGGTCTTCAGGGCCCCCTTACCTCCTTCCTCTGAAACTATCTGTTTTAGGCATCTCCTACATTCTTCTGATTTTTCCTTGACTGCCAACAGACTTTTTGATGGGTCTGGAGTCTGTTGCTTCTGGCCACTTAACTTTTTTCTCTTTTGTAGTCCTCTTTTATTAAATACTCTCTCTGCCACTATCACTAAATCTCTCAAACACCTTTCCCTAACCTCTAGACCCTCTGCAGGTTTTTTTAAATATGCTGCCTAATTAATAAAAGCTAGATCAAAAGCTGTCTTTGCTTCTGCTTTCTGTGGGGGTGTGTTTTAATTACAAATTCCACATTATTCATTGATACAATTTAGCTAACAAGAATAGTTATCCAGCATCAGAAACTTGAACACCAAAAACTAAGACTAGAGAACACAGATATTCCTGATGTATGGTCAGATTTTTGAAATTCAGACTCCATTTTTAAAAAATCTGTTCAAATTAATATCCTGGCACCTAGCATTAGTTTCCAAGATGCCCCTCAACAAAACCTGAGCCTAGCTTCACTCTCTAAGCCAATCTCTAATAAGACCAGCATCTTCAATTGGCACCCTCAACAAGACCAGGTTATTCCAACAACACACCTGCAACCCCAGATTACAAAACCACCACCTGCCTAATGACCATCAATGCAGAGGGGAACAGAAGTTAAGTTTATGTTAGCCAGGTGGTGGTGGAGCATGCCTTTAACCACAGCATTTGTGAGAAGGAGACAAGCAGATTTCTGAGTTCGAGGCCAGCCTGGTCTACAAACTGAGTTCCAGGACATCCAGGACTACACAGAGAAACCCTGTCTGGAGGAACAGGGAGAGAGAAGAAGGCTTATGGGGCTTGCAGGGAGTGGGGACCCAGAAAAGGGGAAATCATTTGAAATGTAAATAAAGAATACATCGAATAAAAAAAAGAAAGAAAAAAATAAGTGCCCAAAAGATCAACTCTGAAGCTAAAGTCAGAGGTGTCCTTCTGAAAATGATATTCAAGAGACAGAAGCAGAAGAACCTAAACTGAAGTGGTACCCTAGGATACACACTAGGGCTGTTCTGGGAAAATAAGTTTATTTTAATTGATGTCATTCTTCATAACTAAGTTAATATCTAAAACAAACACAAAAACATTAAATGAAAAAAATGACACAGGTTGAGCTATTATTAAAAAAAAAAAAAAAAAAAAAAAAAAAAAAAAAAAAAAAAAAAAACAGTTGAGCTATCTGTACCATGGAGCTGGGGATGCTCCACAGCCATCTGTGCACAGGTCCCACCAGAAGAGAGCTGGGCTCCCGGGAGTGCTGGCACAGGCTTACAGGCCCACAGGAAGTACAAGCTCCAGGTAGGAACACAGAAACAACAGAACCATGTAACACCAAAAATAACAAGATGGTGAAAGTCAAGCCCAAGAACCCTACCAACAAAAACCAAGGCTACTTAGCATCATCAGAAGCCAGTTCTCCCAGCACAGCAAGTTCTGGATAACCAAATATACCACAGATCAAGATTTGAATTTAAAATCACATTGCATGATGCTGATAGAGGACTTCAAGACCAACTCACTGATAAGTGGATATTAGCCTAGAAGCTCAGAATACCCAAAATACAATTCAAAGACCACATGAAGCTCAAGAAGAAAGAAGACCAAAGTGTTGCTACATTGATTCTTCTTAGAAGGGGTACAAAATACCCATGGGAAGAAATACAAAGTGTGGAGCAGAGAGTAAAAGAATGGATATCCATAGACTTCCCCACCTGTGGCAGGGGCATCCCATATGCAGTTAACAAACCCAGACACTATTGTGGATGCCAATAAGTGCTTGCTGACAGGAGCCAGATATAACTCTCTTCTGAGAGGCTTTGCCAGTGCCTGACAAATACAGAGGGGGATGCACACACATCCCAACATTGAAATGAGCAAAGGGTTTCAATGGAGGAACTAGCTAAAGGACCCAAGGTGTTGAAAGTGTTTGCAACCCCATAGGATGAACAAAAATACGAACCAACCAGTAATCCCAGAGTTCTCAGGGACTTAAGCACAAATGAGAGAGTACACATGGAAGAAACGATGACTCCAGACACATGGGTAACAGAGGATAGCCTGAACAGACATCAATGAGAGGAGAGACCCTTGGACCCTTGAAGGCTCATTGCCTCAGAGTACCCCTACCAGGTCAGGGAAGCTGGAGTGGGTGGGTTAGTGAGCAGAGGGAGGGGATGGGATAGAGGTTTTCAGAGGGGCATTGAGCAAAGAGGACATTTGAAATGTAAATAAAGAAGATATTTAAGTAAAATTGAAAAAAAAATAATGGCAAAAAAGCCAGAACACAAAACCTGGGCTCACTCACTCTGCTGCAATCCACGCTGGAAGCCAATGTTTTGACATGGTTCACCTGACAATCTACTCCATCTACCAGCTTCTGGAGGTCATGGAGGAGCCACTCCTATGATGTTTCAGAAAGCAGAATCCTTGAACCAGAACATTGATTACTTGCAGTGAAAATTTGCATGTAATGCTGTTTGGGCAGAACACACACACACAGACACACATACGCTACTAATGCTATGTTTTCCATGCAGACAGGAGGCTAGCATGGCTGTCCTCTCAGAGGCTCTACCAACAGCTAACTGAAATGCAGTTACAGCTAAGCATTGGATTGTAGTAGGGGAACCCTATGGATGAGTTAGGCGAAGGATTAAAGGAACTAAAGGAGATGGCAACTCTAAAAAAAATGACCAGTATCACCTAATCTGGACTTTCAGGGGCCACCAGAGACTAAGCCACCAACCAGTGAGCATACATGAACTTGTCTGATGCCCCAAGAACAAATGAAGTACAGGCATACCTTGTCTGGCCTCAGTGGAAGAGGATGTGCCTAATCCTATAGAGACTTAATGCCCCAGGGAGGGGGAATGCATGGGGAGCACCCTCTCAGAGGCCAAGGAGATGGGGGAGGGCTGAAAAACTGTGAGGGGAGCACTGCAGTGAGGCAGAATTTCAGATGAAAATTAATAAAATAAAAATTGAAAAAAGGATAATCCAGCCAGGCAGTGGTGCCACACACCTTTAATCCCAGCATTTGGGAGGCAGAGACAGGCAGATTTCAGAGTTTGAGGCCAGCCTGGTCTACAAAGTGAGTTCCAGGACAGCCAGGGCTACACAGACAAACCCTGTCTCAAAAAACCAGATAAACACACACACACACACACACACACACACACACATACACACAGAGAGAGAGAGAGAGAGAGAGAGAGAGACAGAGACAGAGACAGAGACAGAGAGACAGAGAGAGACAGAGAGACAGAGAGACAGAGAGAAACAGAAAGAGAAGCATTTAGGATATTCCAGAACCATTGTTCTAATTGGCTCTGAAGAAGGATTTCCTCGGAGGGAAGTACAAGACTACCACCGACCAAATTGGGAGGAGTGATCACAAGGTCTGTGCTTCTGATTGGAATAACACACAGGAAAGAAGAAAGCCATCTTCAGAGTTTTGGGGCTCTGATTCCTGACCACCATACAGGAGCTTTTCTACATGCCCTCCATTTGGTGAACACTCAGACTCTTGACCAGTTAAGGAAAACATCCCTTCCCTGATCAGGTTTATGGCAGAAATCAGTGTAAAAACCAGCACAGGAGTAAATAATAGCTTTGCAGATATTGACATGATACCTTCATTTATGGAAGTCTGAAGTATCAGTAAGCAAAGTACCCTGGTGATGGCTCTTCTTGTCTAGACTACCTGTGGACTCATGTAACATATAAAATGGAGGGATCATCTTTTAAAAGCTTGTTTTGCTTAAATTGAAATAGATAGATCCAGTTCAAACACAGATTCTTAGGGTTGAAAATCACACACCTTTAATCTGAGTCTTCAGGCAGTAAAACAAACACCTTTAATCCAGAAGCTGAGACGTGAAGACACATCCTTAATAGGGCCACGCCTTCTACTGGAGGCCTATATAAGCATATGAAGAAGTAGACTTTGTGTCTTTGCCTGCCTGCTCTCATCTTACTAGCGAGCCCATTTCTTCACTGGCATTAGACTCTACTTCAGAATACCAGCATATACTGAAGAAAACCTGAGACTTCAAACCTCGTGGACTAAGTAAGTACTGACTGTAGTCATTGTTATATTAGTTGAATTTATGTTGTTCTCATATATCCTCTTTCTATTTATATAAAGGAATTAATTCTGTATGTTCAATAAACACACACAGATATATACTCAGAGAGAGAGAGAAAGAGAGAGAGAAGACAGAGAGGGGGGAAGAGAGACACAGAGAACCAGAGACAGTTACACAGAGACAGAGAGAAAAACAGCAGAGAGAAAGAATTTAGGAGAAATCTAAAATAAAATCTAAAGAGTATATATAATTGTATGTATCAGGATGAAGAATCAATAAATGCTAGTTCTTCTTTTCAGATCAATGTTAACCTCCAAACTACCGCCAACAGAAATGTCAGGGGACATGGAAGCCAAGGGCTCCACACAGATCAGTGTAAAAAACATCTGCTATGAGTGGACCATTAGCAACTTCTCATTTTGCATGGATGGAATTCAGAAAGAGATTAGAAGCCCAGAGTTCTCATTAGAGGACAATGAGGAAGTGGCATGGTGTTTGAGAGTATACCCAAATGGAGTTGATAAAGAAAGCAAAGATTACCTGTCAGTTGACCTGGGATTGCTCAGCTGTCCCGTGTGCCCAGTTTGGGCAAAGTTTGAGTTCTGGATCATAAATTCCCAAGGAGAGAAATGTCAAAGTAGGAAGAACCCCAGTGTTGTAAGCTTTTGGCAATACCAACACAGGGGATTCAAAGAGTTCATCCTTCGAGATTTCTTCCTCTCCCATCAGCATTTACTTCTCCCTGAAGACCAGCTCACCATCTGCTGCAAGGTGAGCATAGCGGGAGCCATCTTCAGCATGCCTGGACAGAACATGACACCTGCAATCAAGGATCCAAGGCATGTGTTGGCAGATGACCTAGGGAAGCTTTGGGAGAATTCCATCTTCACAGACTGCTCCCTATTGGTGGGTGGCCATGAATTCAGGGCTCACAAGGCCATCCTAGCAGCTCGCTCTCCAGTTTTCAGAGCCATGTTTGAACATGAAATGCAGGAGAGACTAAAAAACCTCGTTGAGATTCATGACTTGGATCCCCAAGTCTTCCAGGAGATGATGGGCTTCATCTACACATGGAAGGCACCAAACCTCAAGAGCTACTCCATGGCCTCTGGTCTGCTGGCAGCTGCTGACAGGTATGGCCTGGACGGCTTGAAGGCCATGTGTGAGGATGCCCTCTGCAGGATCCTCTCTGTGGAGAATGCTGCAAACACTCTCATCCTGGCTGACCTCCACAGCACACAGTGGCTGAAGACTCAGGCCCTGGATTTCATTACAGATTTTGCCTATGAGGTCTCTAAGACCTCAGGGTGGAAGTCATTGGTGGAGTCACATCCCCCCTTGGTGGCTGAAGCCTTCTGCTCCCTGGCTTCTGCACAGTGTCCTTCTTTGGAGCCATGATTTAAATGCCTAAAGTGATCTCAGAAGATGGACAGCTGTGACCTGCACCTCTTCTGCAACAGCAACAACCAGCTTTTTTACCAATGACTTCTGCTTAGACAATGGTATTGAGGGAGCATTTGCACTTTATCAGGGGAATGGCAGCATGGTGGCTCAGGATTTAAAACACCTGCAATATATTATACATACTGAAATGGTAGGTGAGCAATAGGCAGCACTGCAGTCTGGGACACTCTACATGACATCTATGATGTTAATGTTCCTGTTTGAATTTGTCTGATTGTTTGAAAACTGATTCAATTTAGAGCTGGCCCTAGGCAGAGAACAACTGTGTTTCTTTGGAGAAACACTTCTGCCTTGGACTGAACAGAAGAGATGACTGTGGCCATTGGCAAGGAGAAATCAACCATGATTGCTTCCTCATCAGTGAAGGAAAGACAATGAAGAGTTTCTTTTTAAACATTCAAGGTTCAGGGAACTCGGCTTCAAAAGCAATTACTGCTCTCTCAGAGATCTCTTGCTAAGTTCGCTACACACACAGGAGAGTTTTTCACCACCTGAAACTGTTGAATCAGAGATCTGAGGCCCTCCTCTTGTCTCCATGGCCACAAAGAACTCTGTAGACAAAACCTTAACCAAATAAAATACAAGATGAATAAAACTTTTGAAATCAGTCTGTTGTTTCCAGAGATGTTTATTTCAGAGAAGTAACATGTAGACCAAGCAGCCTAGCTCAGCTGTGGATGTTTGAACAGAGCCCTCACTCTCCTACCAATATTAGAAACCCTTGGTCTTTTTCCTTGGAATTTAATGTTGGAAAATGAGAACTCCACCCTCATGCTCTTATGACGACTGAGAAGACTATGCCATAGTAGAGGGAGTCTAATCCTTCTGGGAGAGATGTGTTTGTGGATTAAGGCATACAAAATCTATTAAATGTTTTGAAAACATCCAAAGGGATTTATTCATTACAGATTTGCAGGCCTGTATACCTGTTGAGGGAGAACCGGCTGGGGAAGGAGCAGAGGTACAAGTCCTTGGTCCAGAACACCAACTAAAACAAACCAGATGATAGATAACCCAGTGAACTGGAGTAAAACACCTGTAAAATACTACTGGTCTTCTTTAAAAAGGGTAAAATATCTTCCAATAATCCTTTAATCTTAATAATCTCCTTAATTAATACCTTATTCACTCATCAGAGAAGCTTCCTCCTGCAGCAGACTGGAACAAATACAGAGATTAACACCCAGACATTATGCAGAGAGAGACAGAGACAGAGACATTGGAGAGACAGAGACAAAGAAAGATCTTCATACACACAACTGTAAATGAGATGTTTCCCTTAAATCCATGCCCTCATAGTTCAGAGAGCCCTAAGGAAGATGATCAGAAGCAGGGAGGGAGACAGGGAATGGAGATTCTCGGGAAGACAATGCCCTTTGAATCCCCTTTAACTCACAGACACTGAGGCAGCAGTCCCATGGCCTCCATGGATCTGTACCAGCTGTCCTTTTCTGATGACAGACAGAAATGTAGAGGATCCATATGGGAAAGGACGTGGGAAAGAACTAGAAGAATTGAGGGAAACACTGCTCACTCAGATTATACAGTATTAATAAAGAATTCATGCTTAATTAAAGAAGGAGGAGGAGGAGCAGATGCCTGGGGAGAAAAAATAGTAGTTTTCCAAAACTTTCAGAATGAGATAAGAAGTGTTTCTAAGTAGATCCCCTCTGGTTATGTTTTAGTGCAATGCCATTAGGGACATTAAATTAAGTGGTAACCAAATATCAGGAAGAGAGAATAAAATAAAATACATAAACGTACCCTTTTTGCTCATATTCTTGGTGTCTTAGTCAGGGTTTCTATTCCTGCACAAACATTATGACCAAGAAGCAAGCTTGGAAGGAAAGGGTTTATTCAGCTTACACTGCTGCATTGCTGTTCATCACAAAAGGAAGTCAGGACTGGAACTCAAACAGGTTAGGAAGCAGGAGCTGATGCAGAGGCCCTGAATAGATGTTCCTTACTGGCTTGCTCCCCCTGGCTTGCGCAGCCTGCTCTCTTATTGAACCCAAGAATACCAGCCCAGTGGTGGTACCACCCAAAAGGGGCCCTCCCCACTTGATCACTAATTGAGAAAATGCCCCACAGCTGGATCTCATGGAGGCACTTCCCCAACTGAAGCTCCTTTCTCTGTGATAACTCCAGTCTGTGTCAAGTTGACACACAAAACCAGCCAGTACACTTGGCTGGTTCTCCCAATTCTGAGCAAAACCTTATCTCCCTCCTGTGGATCTCTATTGCCTCAATCAATGTTTTAGAAAAATGGTTTACTTCATGTTTAGAGTGTTGTTTCTGCATGCCTATCTGCATGTGTGCTACCCACAGAATCCAGAGGAAGGCACTAGATCCCATGAGACTGACAGCTAGACTTTTGTGAGTTGCCCATTGCTACTAGGAATGAAACCTGGTTCTATTGACTGGCAGCCAGAGCACCAAGTGCTCAGTCACCTCCTCAGGCCCTGTCCCATTTGATTCTGATTACACACCTGTGGTTGTCCTCAGCATGAGGTCGAGTTGAAGGGAAACTTGACAAGTGAATTCTGAGGAATCTGGGATACAGAGCTAACAGACCACAATCTCTTCTTTCAGGTTCATCCTCTCAGCATCAGTCTTTGGAATGAGGAATTCAGCCTCTGTCCCTATAGTTTCTCCATCTTCCCACACAGTTGTGTCCACACCATTCCCTGACTATTACTAATATTGAGAAGTTTGGGAGTCCATGAAAATATTTTATTGTCTCCTCTATTGGAAATTTTTGCAGGTTTTTGTATCTGCTGACTAGCTCTATCTTGTGTTATTGGAATTAAGAAAAAATACCATTCTGGCATAATAAATTACATTATACTGTGTAATTTAAAACCATGGAATTTATTCCTACAGTGTGAAGGTCAGGAAGGATCAACACATGCATTTCTTCATAAATGATACCTGCTCTAGGGATATAATGGTAGAAGAGCCAGTTGGCAAGGACCTCCTCACTTCCTTTATACTCTTTGACTCTTTATATGGTAGAAGCTCAACAGTCAAGGCAGGCCTCAAAGCCATGGTTAAGCAGGACTTTCTCAATCTCCAAATCCTTGCTTGATCAGAAACATGTTGGGATTCCTGGATTGAATTTTTGTATGAGAGTACTTTCCTATTCCTAAGGATTAGCATATGACAAAATCACCTTACAGAGGCCCTGCTTTTCTTTCTTTTTTATTGAAAATGAGTTTTCCACACAAAATATTCAGATTACAATTTGCCTTTCCCCATCTCCTTCCAGTCCCTCCCCATCTCACTACTCACTGTACTGCTCAGGTCTCACTCCTTCCAGTTAGATGACAAGCAGAAAAACAAAACCAGGATGAAAAACAAAGAAAACACACATGAAACTTACATGCACTTACACACAAATGCATAAAGTCAATAAAACACAAAATCATGAACCAAAACATAAAAGCAAAAGTGTAGAAAAATGACTAAACAAAGCATATGAGAGAAATTAAAAAGTACAATTCAGCATTTGTGTAGGCCATCAACTCCTTGAGAGCTGGCCTACTCTTAAATATTCTTTGTATAACCAGAGTAAATCTGCTGGAAAAATAATTTTTCATTTCCAGGCAGTTATGAGTTAGAGAGAACATCTCACTCAGGGATAGGAGATAGTATAAAATTCCCCGATTCAGCTCCGGCACCTCCTCTAGACCCATGCAGAGACATATGTCTACCCTCATGTTAATACAAATAACAATATTTGACTTCTTCCTTTCTAATTTGTATACCCTTGATCTGCTTCAGCGGTCTTATTGCTCAAAGACATCAAGTGCCCTATTTAATAGGTATATATACAGAGGAGATCACCTTACCTTGTCTGGATTTTAGTGGAATTTTTCAAGTTTCTCTCCATTTAAGTTGATGTTGGTTGGCTATGGGCTTGCTCTAAACTGCCTTTTTAATATTCAGTTACATCCCTGTCTCTTGGGACTTTTGTCAAGAAGGATGTTGGATTTTGTCAAAGGCTTTTTCTGCATCTAATGTGATGATTGTGAGGCTGCTGTCTCTCAGTTTGTTCACCTGGTAGATTGAAGATCTAGTGCAGAAGTTCCTGTGCCAGCTGTACCAGCTACTCCTATACCAAGCAAGGTGGAGAACACCACAACAGGTGCAGCAACCCTTTTCACCTGGTGACCTACAGAGTCTAATTCATTGGGAATGCTTTCCCCTGTGTGGGAGGTTATTGGGGTAACTACTGTGCCAGGATACAAATATCAGATGATACATTTACAACTAGGGAATGTCTGCAAGGGGTAAGTCCTGATGCACAAGCCCACCTATCATCCTCTGGAAGCAAGAGGCACTCATATTCTTAATTGGTAGGAGTTACAATGAAATTGCAGAGATGTGAACGTTCTGAGGATAACTGATTCCCAATACAGAGGCTTTCTTCTGTTACTGAAGGGTGAGCTTACCTCTCTCTGAATGCTGCCATGTACACTGAGTACTTTCTGTAGTCTGTGAATAGTTTCCAGGGAGAGCTGTTCTATCATAGTAGGTGGGCTAGGCATTTAAGCATAACCAACAGTCCTATGTCAAATCAGGACAGGAGGAGTCAATTATCTGGAACAAGCTTTCATAAATGCAGGGGTCATGATTGTGGAGTGGGTTGTTGAGACAGGAAGCGAGTAAACTTAGTGACACTTATGTTAGGGTAGGTGTGGTCATAGGCAGAGGCTAGGGCCTGAAGTCCAGCCTTGCAAGGACTTTATTGGGCCCAATAGCCAGCCAGAACCTGTCTAACAACTTGTTGGATAGAGAAGAGAGTATTTCTATTGCTTACCCTGGAATCTGTATGCATACGTAACTCCTTTTTTTGTACATGCTCTACATCCCCAAATATAGCCTGAATCCCATCCAGTGGCCTGTTTTCTTCTTTCAGTGAAGCTGAGTGTCAGGTGGCTATAAGGTGAATATGCATGAGAGAAGCGTGAAGGTTTTTCTTCTTTTTTTCTTTTCTTTCATTGGATATTTTCTTTACTTACATTTCAAATGTTATCCACTTTCCAGTCTCCCCTCCGAAAACCCCCTATTCCATTCCCCTCCCCCTACCTCTATGAGAGTGCTCCCCTACCCATGCACCTACTCCTGCCTTCCTGACCAGGCATTCCCCTCTACTGGAGCATAAAACCCCCACAAGACCAAGAGCCACTTCTCCCAATGATTTCCAACAAGGCCATTCTAAGCTACATATGCAGCCAGAGCCATGGGTCCCTCCATTTGTATTCTTTTGTTGGTAGCCCAACTAGCTTGATGAAATCAGATTTTAGTGAGAGTCCCAGTAGAACCTGTGCTTTCATAACCCCACTGTGCACAGTAGTAGTCCGAAGCTCCTTCACAGACTCTCTGATGGACCTGATGCTCTGGGTGCATGTAAAAATATTGTTTTGACAGGTATTTTCTCACAGAGGGGTCTAACTGGTGATACAACAAATCTTCCAGGTCAAACTATAAAAATGGGAAGCAAGTTTCAGGTGGGGGCCATGTGGCTGGCCTGATGGATGAGATTGTTTGGTCAATGTTAACAATTATCCAAGTGAACATAAGAGCCTGATGAAGACGGTCTGTGATGGTTGTAAGATGTCAGCATAAAGGGAGCAGAATTAGGAATATTGAAGTAACAACTTCAGCAGATCAGCTGAGCGTGGCATGACTTTCCATTGTTCTAGTGCTAATTCCTTGGGAACTTCCTCTCACTCCAGGCAGGCTGAACATGGGAACAGTGTATCCATGCCTGGATTCTATTCACTTTAACAGCTGAACAGCTATAGGAAGATGGGTGAGAAGGTCTTGTGATCCACTTGTTTGGTGCTTTACAGGACAGAAAAAAAAAAACACATCAAATTTCCCACTATAAATCTTGGAATAGGATTGGGGAAATAGTAAGTGGGAAAGCAAAGGACAAGTTTTAATTCTGCCCTTACCCTTCTGTTACCATGGAAAGAGTGACACTTGTGTTAGCAGGGGTGCAAGCTGTACTTAAAGCCTGGGGCAGAGCATAGAGTTGGGTAGGGAGGCTAGAAGGGAAAGATCTGTGGCATCCACAAGATATAAAAAGAATGGTCAGTGAAGACTCCCACAGGTGGTGCAGTACAGAGGTTAATTGAGATTGTGGAATTAGGTGTGGTAGAACTTTAGTACAAGAAGTTCTGTAAGAAGTCTAGCTGGTATGAAGGCAGGCATGGCCTGGAGCCATGCTTCTCAAACTGTGGCTCCCTCATCCTCTGTGGTGGAGTATTGACCATTTCATGGGGGTTGGATATCAGATATCCTCTATATCAGATCTTTATAGTATAATTCATACGGGAGCCACACTACAGTAATGAAGTAGCCAACAAGTTATTTAATGGTTCTGGTTGACCACAACAGGAAGAACGGTATTAAGGGGGCACAACACTGAGAAGATGAGAAACTACTGGCCTAGGGAATATGAATACATAATGAATAAATCTCTTTGAATGTTTTCAAAATTAATAAAAGATTTTTGCATGCTTTGACCAACAAACACTTCTCTCCCAGGAGGAGGAGACTTCCTCCACACTGGTCTACACTTCTTAGTCATCATAAGAGCATGATGATGGAGCTTTTAGCTAATGTAGATGCCAAGAAAAGACAATGGGTTTGTAATTCTGGTAATATAGTCTCCACGAATATCCACACCTGATCAGGGCTGATTGGACTATATGTGACTTCTCTGAACCTAAACATCTCTGGAATCCACAGACTGATTTCAAATGTTTTATTCATATTATATTTTATTGGGTTACGATTTTGTTTACAGAGTTGTTTGTGGCCATGAAGACCAGAGAAGGGCCTCAGATCCTCTGAATGACCAGTTACAGTTGGTTGAAAACTCTCCTGGGTGTGCTGGGAACTGAACCACAGTTCTCTGACAGAGCAGTAATTCCTTTTGCAGCTGAGTTCCCACAAACTGAACCTTTAAAAAGTCTTCATTGTCATTTAAGTCTCAGATAAATAAATATTCATGTTTGATATCTCCCTTTCTTTGGGCCCTGGTCATTTGTTCTGTTTGGATCAGTCCATACAGTTTCCCCCAATGAAATTCCTTTGGGCTGTGCTTATTTATGGTCAGCACCTACCTTGAATCCCAGTTTCCATCATGTCAGACAAAAACAAACAAGAACTTCAACAGGGCAGATATCATCTAGATTGTGTGAGACTCTTGTTCTGCCATTCACACCTGCAATTTTAACAGAGTAGAGCTGTTTTAAATTCTGAGCCACCATGCTGCTTTCTTGAAGATGCAGTGTAAATGCTCCAGCAATACTGTACTCTAACCAGAAGTAATTGGTAACTATATTGGGTGCTGCCATTGGAAGACAGGTGATGGTCATATCTGACTAGCTCCTAAAATCTCTTTATGCCTTTGAGTGAGGGCTCAAAGAAAACATTCTGTGCAGAATCCAGGGAGTGGAAGGCTTCAGCCGCCAAATAGGGATGTGACTCCAACATTGCCTTCCACTCTGAGTTCTCAGAGACTTCAGAGAAATGAAGTGCAATGAAATCCAGGGCCTGAGTCTTCAGCCACTGTGTGCTGTGGAGGTCAGCCAGGATGAGAGTGTCTGCAGCTTTCTCTACAGAGAGTATCCTGAAGAGGGCATCCTCACACATGACCTTCAAGTCCTCCAGGCCATACTTGTCAGCAGCTGCCAGCACACCAGTGGCCATGGAGTTGCTGTTGAGGTGTGGTGTTTTTCCCCTGAGTAGATGAAGTACATCATCTGGAAGACCTGAGGGTCCAGTCATGGATCTCAACAATGTTCTTTAGGCTCTCCTGCATTTCATGTTCAAACATGGCTCTGAAAACTGGAGAACAAGCTGCTAGGATGGCGTGGTGAGCCCTGAATACATGGCCACCTACCAATAGGGTTCAGTCTTTGAAGAGAGATTTCTCCCACAGCTTTGCTAGGTCATCTCTCAACATCTGTCTTGGCTCCTTGATTGCAGGTGTCATGATCTGTCCAGGCATGCAAAGATGGCTCCTATTATGCTCACCTTGCAGCAGAGGCTGAGCTGGTCTTCAGGGACAAGCCATTGCTGATGGGAGAGGAGGAAACCTAGAAGGATGAACTTTTTGAATCCCCACTTTTTGTATTGCTGAAAGCTTACGACATTGGGGTTCTTCATACTTTGGCATTTCTCTCCTTGGGAATTTATGATCCAGAATTTGAACTTTGCCCAAACTGGGCTCTCTGGACAGCTGAGCAACCCCAGGTAAACTGACAGGTAATCTTTGCTTTCTTCATCAACCCCGTTTGGGTGTACTCTCAAACACCATGCTATTTCTTCATTGGCCTCTAATGAGAACACTGGGCTTGAAATCCTTTTCTGAATTCCCCGCATGCAAAATGAGAAGTTGCTTATAGTCCACTCATAGCAGATTTTTTTTTTACACTGATCTGTGTGGAGCCCCAGCTCTTTGTCTCCATGTCCCCTGACATTTCTGCTGGAGGTAGTTTGAAGGTTAATCTTGACCTGAGAGAACACCAGAGGTTATTTACTCTTCATCCTATTGAACACGA
This sequence comes from Apodemus sylvaticus, assembly GCF_947179515.1. Taxonomy (NCBI): domain Eukaryota; kingdom Metazoa; phylum Chordata; class Mammalia; order Rodentia; family Muridae; genus Apodemus; species Apodemus sylvaticus. The sequence continues at coordinate 70,008,775 of NC_067475.1, forward strand.
TTATAGGTATACTTTGGATTTTAGTTTCAATTTCCCTAAGTTCTCTCTCTCTCTCTCTCTCTCTCTCTCTCTCTCTCTCTCTCTCTCTCCCTCTCTCTGTCTATCTCTCTGTCTCTCTCTCTCTCTCTCTCCCTCTCCGTCTCCCTCTCCGTCTCCCTTTTCCTCTCTCTCCCTCTCTCTCCGTCTCTCCCTCTCTTTTCCTCTCTCTCTCCCTTTCCCTTTACCTCCCTCTCTCTCCCTCTCTCTCCCTCTCTTTGCCTATCTCCCTCCCCCTCTCCCTCTCCCTCCATCTCTCCCTCTTTCCCTCTTCCCCCCCTCTCTCTTTCCCCCAAACACTGGAATTTCTATGTGTGTGTATGTGTTTGAGTTTCGTGACTCTTAGGTCAGTGGCCACTAGTTGGGCTATTCTATCCACCTCTGGATAGGAAAGTCTGTAAAACTTTATATATTCTCATCTCAAGTGTGTTGTATTTTCAGGGTCCTATAGAGAATGTACAGAATGAATTCCTTTATGTAAATAGACAGAGAATATAGAAGAATAACATACAGGCTGAGGTCTAGCTAATATAACAATGACTACAGTCAGTATTTACTTATTCCACAAGGTGTGAAGTCTCAGGTGTTCTTCAGTATATACTGGAATTCTTAAGAAGAAGGGTCTAATGCCAGTGAAGGAATGGGCTTGCTATTTAGATGAGAGCAGGAAGCCAAAGAAAAAAGCTTCCTTCTTCTTTATGCTTATTGTGGGCCTCCAGTAGAAGGTGTGGCCTAGTTAAGGGAGTGTCTTCTAGTCTGAAGATCTGGATTAAAGGTGTGTGTTTTTCTGCCTCAAGACTCAGATTAAAGGTGTATGTTTTTCTCAGATTAAATGTGTATGTTTTTTCTGACAAGAAGAATCTGCATTTGAACTGAATCTACCTACTTCAACTTAAGAAAAAAAATTCGCAGGGCACTGGGGGCACACGCCTTTAATCCCAATATTTGGGAGGCAGAGGCAGGCAGATTTCTGAGTTCAAGGCCAGCCTTGTCTACAAAGTGAGTTCCAGGACAGCCATGGCTACACAGAGAAACACTGTCTTGAAAAAAAGCAAAAGAAAAAAAATTTAAAAGGCATGCCTTCCACTTTAGTATGTCCACAAGTAGTGCAGACTAGAACAATAACCATCAACAATATACTTTGCTTACTAGGGACAATCTTGCATAAATAAAGAGATGATGTAAATCTCTGCACAGATACGATTTACCCATGCACTGGTCTTACAAATGCTATCATAAACATGATCAGGGAAGGGGTGCTTTCCTTAACTGCTCAGGAGTCTGAGTGTTCACAAAATGTAAAGCATGTGGAAGAGCTCCTGTATGGTGGGCAGGATCAGAGCCCCAAACCTCTGAAGATGGCTCTATTCTTTCCTGTGTTTTATTCCATTTACACTTTGTACTTCCCCTCAGGGTCTTCAGGGCCCCCTTACCTCCTTCCTCTGAAACTATCTGTTTTAGGCATCTCCTACATTCTTCTGATTTTTCCTTGACTGCCAACAGACTTTTTGATGGGTCTGGAGTCTGTTGCTTCTGGCCACTTAACTTTTTTCTCTTTTGTAGTCCTCTTTTATTAAATACTCTCTCTGCCACTATCACTAAATCTCTCAAACACCTTTCCCTAACCTCTAGACCCTCTGCAGGTTTTTTTAAATATGCTGCCTAATTAATAAAAGCTAGATCAAAAGCTGTCTTTGCTTCTGCTTTCTGTGGGGGTGTGTTTTAATTACAAATTCCACATTATTCATTGATACAATTTAGCTAACAAGAATAGTTATCCAGCATCAGAAACTTGAACACCAAAAACTAAGACTAGAGAACACAGATATTCCTGATGTATGGTCAGATTTTTGAAATTCAGACTCCATTTTTAAAAAATCTGTTCAAATTAATATCCTGGCACCTAGCATTAGTTTCCAAGATGCCCCTCAACAAAACCTGAGCCTAGCTTCACTCTCTAAGCCAATCTCTAATAAGACCAGCATCTTCAATTGGCACCCTCAACAAGACCAGGTTATTCCAACAACACACCTGCAACCCCAGATTACAAAACCACCACCTGCCTAATGACCATCAATGCAGAGGGGAACAGAAGTTAAGTTTATGTTAGCCAGGTGGTGGTGGAGCATGCCTTTAACCACAGCATTTGTGAGAAGGAGACAAGCAGATTTCTGAGTTCGAGGCCAGCCTGGTCTACAAACTGAGTTTCAGGACATCCAGGACTACACAGAGAAACCCTGTCTGGAGGAACAGGGATAGAGAAGAAGGCTTATGGGGCTTGCAGGGAGTGGGGACCCAGAAAAGGGGAAATCATTTGAAATGTAAATAAAGAATACATCGAATAAAAAAAAGAAAGAAAAAAATAAGTGCCCAAAAATCAACTCTGAAGCTAAAGTCAGAGGTGTCCTTCTGAAAATGATATTCAAGAGACAGAAGCAGAAGAACCTAAACTGAAGTGGTACCCTAGGATACACACTAGGGCTGTTCTGGGAAAATAAGTTTATTTTAATTGATGTCATTCTTCATAACTAAGTTAATATCTAAAACAAACACAAAAACATTAAATGAAAAAAAATGACACAGGTTGAGCTATTATTAAAAAAAAAAAAAAAAAAACAGTTGAGCTATCTGTACCATGGAGCTGGGGATGCTCCACAGCCATCTGTGCACAGGTCCCACCAGAAGAGAGCTGGGCTCCCGGGAGTGCTGGCACAGGCTTACAGGCCCACAGGAAGTACAAGCTCCAGGTAGGAACACAGAAACAACAGAACCATGTAACACCAAAAATAACAAGATGGTGAAAGTCAAGCCCAAGAACCCTACCAACAAAAACCAAGGCTACTTAGCATCATCAGAAGCCAGTTCTCCCAGCACAGCAAGTTCTGGATAACCAAATATACCACAGATCAAGATTTGAATTTAAAATCACATTGCATGATGCTGATAGAGGACTTCAAGACCAACTCACTGATAAGTGGATATTAGCCTAGAAGCTCATAATACCCAAAATACAATTCAAAGACCACATGAAGCTCAAGAAGAAAGAAGACCAAAGTGTTGCTACATTGATTCTTCTTAGAAGGGGTACAAAATACCCATGGGAAGAAATACAAAGTGTGGAGCAGAGAGTAAAAGAATGGATATCCATAGACTTCCCCACCTGTGGCAGGGGCATCCCATATGCAGTTAACAAACCCAGACACTATTGTGGATGCCAATAAGTGCTTGCTGACAGGAGCCAGATATAACTCTCTTCTGAGAGGCTTTGCCAGTGCCTGACAAATACAGAGGGGGATGCACACACATCCCAACATTGAAATGAGCAAAGGGTTTCAATGGAGGAACTAGCTAAAGGACCCAAGGTGTTGAAAGTGTTTGCAACCCCATAGGATGAACAAAAATACGAACCAACCAGTAATCCCAGAGTTCTCAGGGACTTAAGCACAAATGAGAGAGTACACATGGAAGAAACGATGACTCCAGACACATGGTTAACAGAGGATAGCCTGAACAGACATCAATGAGAGGAGAGACCCTTGGACCCTTGAAGGCTCATTGCCTCAGAGTACCCCTACCAGGTCAGGGAAGCTGGAGTGGGTGGGTTAGTGAGCAGAGGGAGGGGATGGGATAGAGGTTTTCAGAGGGGCATTGAGCAAAGAGGACATTTGAAATGTAAATAAAGAAGATATTTAAGTAAAATTGAAAAAAAAAATAATGGCAAAAAAGCCAGAACACAAAACCTGGGCTCACACACTCTGCTGCAATCCACGCTGGAAGCCAATGTTTTGACATGGTTCACCTGACAATCTACTCCATCTACCAGCTTCTGGAGGTCATGGAGGAGCCACTCCTATGATGTTTCAGAAAGCAGAATCCTTGAACCAGAACATTGATTACTTGCAGTGAAAATTTGCATGTAATGCTGTTTGGGCAGAACACACACACACAGACACACATACGCTACTAATGCTATGTTTTCCATGCAGACAGGAGGCTAGCATGGCTGTCCTCTCAGAGGCTCTACCAACAGCTAACTGAAATGCAGTTACAGCTAAGCATTGGATTGTAGTAGGGGAACCCTATGGATGAGTTAGGCGAAGGATTAAAGGAACTAAAGGAGATGGCAACTCTAAAAAAAATGACCAGTATCACCTAATCTGGACTTTCAGGGGCCACCAGAGACTAAGCCACCAACCAGTGAGCATACATGAACTTGTCTGATGCCCCAAGAACAAATGAAGTACAGGCATACCTTGTCTGGCCTCAGTGGAAGAGGATGTGCCTAATCCTATAGAGACTTAATGCCCCAGGGAGGGGGAATGCATGGGGAGCACCCTTTCAGAGGCCAAGGAGATGGGGGAGGGCTGAAAAACTGTGAGGGGAGCACTGCAGTGAGGCAGAATTTCAGATGAAAATTAATAAAATAAAAATTGAAAAAAGGAGAATCCAGCCAGGCAGTGGTGCCACACACCTTTAATCCCAGCATTTGGGAGGCAGAGACAGGCAGATTTCAGAGTTTGAGGCCAGCCTGGTCTACAAAGTGAGTTCCAGGACAGCCAGGGCTACACAGAGAAACCCTGTCTCAAAAAACCAGATAAACACACACACACACACACACACACAGAGAGAGAGAGAGAGAGAGAGAGAGAGACAGAGACAGAGACAGAGACAGAGAGACAGAGAGAGAGACAGAGAGACAGAGAGACAGAGAGAAACAGAAAGAGAAGCATTTAGGATATTCCAGAACCATTGTTCTAATTGGCTCTGAAGAAGGATTTCCTCGGAGGGAAGTACAAGACTACCACCGACCAAATTGGGAGGAGTGATCACAAGGTCTGTGCTTCTGATTGGAATAACACACAGGAAAGAAGAAAGCCATCTTCAGAGTTTTGGGGCTCTGATTCCTGACCACCATACAGGAGCTCTTCTACATGCCCTCCATTTGGTGAACACTCAGACTCTTGACCAGTTAAGGAAAACATCCCTTCCCTGATCAGGTTTATGGCAGAAATCAGTGTAAAAACCAGCACAGGAGTAAATAATAGCTTTGCAGATATTGACATGATACCTTCATTTATGGAAGTCTGAAGTATCAGTAAGCAAAGTACCCTGGTGATGGCTCTTCTTGTCTAGACTACCTGTGGACTCATGTAACATATAAAATGGAGGGATCATCTTTTAAAAGCTTGTTTTGCTTAAATTGAAATAGATAGATCCAGTTCAAACACAGATTCTTAGGGTTGAAAATCACACACCTTTAATCTGAGTCTTCAGGCAGGAAAACAAACACCTTTAATCCAGAAGCTGAGACGTGAAGACACATCCTTAATAGGGCCACGCCTTCTACTGGAGGCCTATATAAGCATATGAAGAAGTAGACTTTGTGTCTTTGCCTGCCTGCTCTCATCTTACTAGCGAGCCCATTTCTTCACTGGCATTAGACTCTACTTCAGAATACCAGCATATACTGAAGAAAACCTGAGACTTCAAACCTCGTGGACTAAGTAAGTACTGACTGTAGTCATTGTTATATTAGTTGAATTTATGTTGTTCTCATATATCCTCTTTCTATTTATATAAAGGAATTAATTCTGTATGTTCAATAAACACACACAGATATATACTCAGAGAGAGAGAGAAAAGAGAGAGAGAAGACAGAGAGGGGGGAAGAGAGACACAGAGAACCAGAGACAGTTACACAGAGACAGAGAGAAAAACAGCAGAGAGAAAGAATTTAGGAGAAATCTAAAATAAAATCTAAAGAGTATATATAATTGTATGTATCAGGATGAAGAATCAATAAATGCTAGTTCTTCTTTTCAGATCAATGTTAACCTCCAAACTACCGCCAACAGAAATGTCAGGGGACATGGAAGCCAAGGGCTCCACACAGATCAGTGTAAAAAACATCTGCTATGAGTGGACCATTAGCAACTTCTCATTTTGCATGGATGGAATTCAGAAAGAGATTAGAAGCCCAGAGTTCTCATTAGAGGACAATGAGGAAGTGGCATGGTGTTTGAGAGTATACCCAAATGGAGTTGATAAAGAAAGCAAAGATTACCTGTCAGTTGACCTGGGATTGCTCAGCTGTCCCGTGTGCCCAGTTTGGGCAAAGTTTGAGTTCTGGATCATAAATTCCCAAGGAGAGAAATGTCAAAGTAGGAAGAACCCCAGTGTTGTAAGCTTTTGGCAATACCAACACAGGGGATTCAAAGAGTTCATCCTTCGAGATTTCCTCCTCTCCCATCAGCATTTACTTCTCCCTGAAGACCAGCTCACCATCTGCTGCAAGGTGAGCATAGTGGGAGCCATCTTCAGCATGCCTGGACAGAACATGACACCTGCAATCAAGGATCCAAGGCATGTGTTGGCAGATGACCTAGGGAAGCTTTGGGAGAATTCCATCTTCACAGACTGCTCCCTATTGGTGGGTGGCCATGAATTCAGGGCTCACAAGGCCATCCTAGCAGCTCGCTCTCCAGTTTTCAGAGCCATGTTTGAACATGAAATGCAGGAGAGACTAAAAAACCTCGTTGAGATTCATGACTTGGATCCCCAAGTCTTCCAGGAGATGATGGGCTTCATCTACACATGGAAGGCACCAAACCTCAAGAGCTACTCCATGGCCTCTGGTCTGCTGGCAGCTGCTGACAGGTATGGCCTGGACGGCTTGAAGGCCATGTGTGAGGATGCCCTCTGCAGGATCCTCTCTGTGGAGAATGCTGCAAACACTCTCATCCTGGCTGACCTCCACAGCACACAGTGGCTGAAGACTCAGGCCCTGGATTTCATTACAGATTTTGCCTATGAGGTCTCTAAGACCTCAGGGTGGAAGTCATTGGTGGAGTCACATCCCCCCTTGGTGGCTGAAGCCTTCTGCTCCCTGGCTTCTGCACAGTGTCCTTCTTTGGAGCCATGATTTAAATGCCTAAAGTGATCTCAGAAGATGGACAGCTGTGACCTGCACCTCTTCTGCAACAGCAACAACCAGCTTTTTTACCAATGACTTCTGCTTAGACAATGGTATTGAGGGAGCATTTGCACTTTATCAGGGGAATGGCAGCATGGTGGCTCAGGATTTAAAACACCTGCAATATATTATACATACTGAAATGGTAGGTGAGCAATAGGTAGCACTGCAGTCTGGGACACTCTACATGACATCTATGATGTTAATGTTCCTGTTTGAATTTGTCTGATTGTTTGAAAACTGATTCAATTTAGAGCTGTCCCTAGGCAGAGAACAACTGTGTTTCTTTGGAGAAACACTTCTGCCTTGGACTGAACAGAAGAGATGACTGTGGCCATTGGCAAGGAGAAATCAACCATGATTGCTTCCTCATCAGTGAAGGAAAGACAATGAAGAGTTTCTTTTTAAACATTCAAGGTTCAGGGAACTCGGCTTCAAAAGCAATTACTGCTCTCTCAGAGATCTCTTGCTAAGTTCGCTACACACACAGGAGAGTTTTTCACCACCTGAAACTGGTGAATCAGAGATCTGAGGCCCTCCTCTTGTCTCCATGGCCACAAAGAACTCTGTAGACAAAACCTTAACCAAATAAAATACAAGATGAATAAAACTTTTGAAATCAGTCTGTTGTTTCCAGAGATGTTTATTTCAGAGAAGTAACATGTAGACCAAGCAGCCTAGCTCAGCTGTGGATGTTTGAACAGAGCCCTCACTCTCCTACCAATATTAGAAACCCTTGGTCTTTTTCCTTGGAATTTAATGTTGGAAAATGAGAACTCCACCCTCATGCTCTTATGACGACTGAGAAGACTATGCCATAGTAGAGGGAGTCTAATCCTTCTGGGAGAGATGTGTTTGTGGATTAAGGCATGCAAAATCTATTAAATGTTTTGAAAACATCCAAAGGGATTTATTCATTACAGATTTGCAGGCCTGTATACCTGTTGAGGGAGAACCGGCTGGGGAAGGAGCAGAGGTACAAGTCCTTGGTCCAGAACACCAACTAAAACAAACCAGATGATAGATAACCCAGTGAACTGGAGTAAAACACCTGTAAAATACTACTGGTCTTCTTTAAAAAGGGTAAAATATCTTCCAATAATCCTTTAATCTTAATAATCTCCTTAATTAATACCTTATTCACTCATCAGAGAAGCTTCCTCCTGCAGCAGACTGGAACAAATACAGAGATTAACACCCAGACATTATGCAGAGAGAGACAGAGACAGAGACATTGGAGAGACAGAGACAAAGAAAGATCTTCATACACACAACTGTAAATGAGATGTTTCCCTTAAATCCATGCCCTCATAGTTCAGAGAGCCCTAAGGAAGATGATCAGAAGCAGGGAGGGAGACAGGGAATGGAGATTCTCGGGAAGACAATGCCCTTTGAATCCCCTTTAACTCACAGACACTGAGGCAGCAGTCCCATGGCCTCCATGGATCTGTACCAGCTGTCCTTTTCTGATGACAGACAGAAATGTAGAGGATCCATATGGGAAAGGACGTGGGAAAGAACTAGAAGAATTGAGGGAAACACTGCTCACTCAGATTATACAGTATTAATAAAGAATTCATGCTTAATTAAAGAAGGAGGAGGAGGAGCAGATGCCTGGGGAGAAAAAATAGTAGTTTTCCAAAACTTTCAGAATGAGATAAGAAGTGTTTCTAAGTAGATCCCCTCTGGTTATGTTTTAGTGCAATGCCATTAGGGACATTAAATTAAGTGGTAACCAAATATCAGGAAGAGAGAATAAAATAAAATACATAAACGTACCCTTTTTGCTCATATTCTTGGTGTCTTAGTCAGGGTTTCTATTCCTGCACAAACATTATGACCAAGAAGCAAGCTTGGAAGGAAAGGGTTTATTCAGCTTACATTGCTGCATTGCTGTTCATCACAAAAGGAAGTCAGGACTGGAACTCAAACAGGTTAGGAAGCAGGAGCTGATGCAGAGGCCCTGAATAGATGTTCCTTACTGGCTTGCTCCCCCTGGCTTGCGCAGCCTGCTCTCTTATTGAACCCAAGAATACCAGCCCAGTGGTGGTACCACCCAAAAGGGGCCCTCCCCACTTGATCACTAATTGAGAAAATGCCCCACAGCTGGATCTCATGGAGGCACTTCCCCAACTGAAGCTCCTTTCTCTGTGATAACTCCAGTCTGTGTCAAGTTGACACACAAAACCAGCCAGTACACTTGGCTGGTTCTCCCAATTCTGAGCAAAACCTTATCTCCCTCCTGTGGATCTCTATTGCCTCAATCAATGTTTTAGAAAAATGGTTTACTTCATGTTTAGAGTGTTGTTTCTGCATGCCTATCTGCATGTGTGCTACCCACAGAATCCAGAGGAAGGCACTAGATCCCATGAGACTGACAGCTAGACTTTTGTGAGTTGCCCATTGCTACTAGGAATGAAACCTGGTTCTATTGACTGGCAGCCAGAGCACCAAGTGCTCAGTCATCTCCTCAGGCCCTGTCCCATTTGATTCTGATTACACACCTGTGGTTGTCCTCAGCATGAGGTCGAGTTGAAGGGAAACTTGACAAGTGAATTCTGAGGAATCTGGGATACAGAGCTAACAGACCACAATCTCTTCTTTCAGGTTCATCCGCTCAGCATCAGTCTTTGGAATGAGGAATTCAGCCTCTGTCCCTATAGTTTCTCCATCTTCCCACACAGTTGTGTCCACACCATTCCCTGACTATTACTAATATTGAGAAGTTTGGGAGTCCATGAAAATATTTTATTGTCTCCTCTATTGGAAATTTTTGCAGGTTTTTGTATCTGCTGACTAGCTCTATCTTGTGTTATTGGAATTAAGAAAAAATACCATTCTGGCATAATAAATTACATTATACTGTGTAATTTAAAACCATGGAATTTATTCCTACAGTGTGAAGGTCAGGAAGGATCAACACATGCATTTCTTCATAAATGATACCTGCTCTAGGGATATAATGGTAGAAGAGCCAATTGGCAAGGACCTCCTCACTTCCTTTATACTCTTTTACTCTTTATATGGTAGAAGCTCGACAGTCAAGGCAGGCCTCAAAGCCATGGTTAAGCAGGACTTTCTCAATCTCCAAATCCTTGCTCGATCAGAAACATGTTGGGATTCCTGGATTGAATTTTTGTATGAGAGTACTTTCCTATTCCTAAGGATTAGCATATCACAAAATCACCTTACAGAGGCCCTGCTTTTCTTTCTTTTTTATTGAAAATGAGTTTTCCACACAAAATATTCAGATTACAATTTGCCTTTCCCCATCTCCTTCCAGTCCCTCCCCATCTCACTACTCACTGTACTGCTCAGGTCTCACTCCTTCCAGTTAGATGACAAGCAGAAAAACAAAACCAGGATGAAAAACAAAGAAAACACACATGAAACTTACATGCACTTACACACAAATGCATAAAGTCAATAAAACACAAAATCATGAACCAAAACATAAAAGCAAAAGTGTAGAAAAATGACTAAACAAAGCATATGAGAGAAATTAAAAAGTACAATTCAGCATTTGTGTAGGCCATCAACTCCTTGAGAGTTGGCCTACTCTTAAATATTCTTTGTATAACCAGAGTAAATCTGCTGGAAAAATAATTTTTAATTTCCAGGCAGTTATGAGTTAGAGAGAACATCTCACTCAGGGATAGGAGATAGTGTAAAATTCCCCGATTCAGCTCCGGCACCTCCTCTAGACCCATGCAGAGACATATGTCTACCCTCATGTTAATACAAATAACAATATTTGACTTCTTCCTTTCTAATTTGTATACCCTTGATCTGCTTCAGTGGTCTTATTGCTCAAAGACATCAAGTGCCCTATTTAATAGGTATATATACAGAGGAGACCACCTTACCTTGTCTGGATTTTAGTGGAATTTTTCAAGTTTCTCTCCATTTAAGTTGATGTTGGTTGGCTATGGGCTTGCTCTAAACTGCCTTTTTTATATTCAGTTACATCCCTGTCTCTTGGGACTTTTGTCAAGAAGGATGTTGGATTTTGTCAAAGGCTTTTTCTGCATCTAATGTGATGATTGTGAGGCTGCTGTCTCTCAGTTTGTTCACCTGGTAGATTGAAGATCTAGTGCAGAAGTTCCTGTGCCAGCTACTCCTATACCAAGCAAGGTGGAGAACACCACAACAGGTGCAGCAACCCTTTTCACCTGGTGACCTACAGAGTCTAATTCATTGGGAATGCTTTCCCCTGTGTGGGAGGTTATTGGGGTAACTACTGTGCCAGGATACAAATATCAGATGATACATTTACAACTAGGGAATGTCTGCAAGGGGTAAGTCCTGATGCACAAGCCCACCTATCATCCTCTGGAAGCAAGAGGCACTCATATTCTTAATTGGTAGGAGTTACAATGAAATTGCAGAGATGTGAACGTTCTGAGGATAACTGATTCCCAATACAGAGGCTTTCTTCTGTTACTGAAGGGTGAGCTTACCTCTCTCTGAATGCTGCCATGTACACTGAGTACTTTCTGTAGTCTGTGAATAGTTTCCAGGGAGAGCTGTTCTATCATAGTAGGTGGGCTAGGCATTTAAGCATAACCAACAGTCCTATGTCAAATCAGGACAGGAGGAGTCAATTATCTGGAACAAGCTTTCATAAATGCAGGGGTCATGATTGTGGAGTGGGTTGTTGAGACAGGAAGCGAGTAAACTTAGTGACACTTATGTTAGGGTAGGTGTGGTCATAGGCAGAGGCTAGGGCCTGAAGTCCAGCCTTGCAAGGACTTTATTGGGCCCAATAGCCAGCCAGAACCTGTCTAACAACTTGTTGGATAGAGAAGAGAGTATTTCTATTGCTTACCCTGGAATCTGTATGCATACGTAACTCCTTTTTTTGTACATGCTCTACATCCCCAAATATAGCCTGAATCCCATCCAGTGGCCTGTTTTCTTCTTTCAGTGAAGCTGAGTGTCAGGTGGCTATAAGGTGAATATGCATGAGAGAAGCGTGAAGGTTTTTCTTCTTTTTTTCTTTTCTTTCATTGGATATTTTCTTTACTTACATTTCAAATGTTATCCACTTTCCAGTCTCCCCTCCGAAAACCCCCTATTCCATTCCCCTCCCCCTACCTCTATGAGAGTGCTCCCCTACCCATGCACCTACTCCTGCCTTCCTGACCAGGCATTCCCCTCTACTGGAGCATAAAACCCCCACAAGACCAAGAGCCACTTCTCCCAATGATTTCCAACAAGGCCATTCTAAGCTACATATGCAGCCAGAGCCATGGGTCCCTCCATTTGTATTCTTTTGTTGGTAGCCCAACTAGCTTGATGAAATCAGATTTTAGTGAGAGTCCCAGTAGAACCTGTGCTTTCATAACCCCACTGTGCACAGTAGTTGTCCGAAGCTCCTTCACAGACTCTCTGATGGACCTGATGCTCTGGGTGCATGTAAAAATATTGTTTTGACAGGTATTTTCTCACAGAGGGGTCTAACTGGTGATACAACAAATCTTCCAGGTCAAACTATAAAAATGGGAAGCAAGTTTCAGGTGGGGGCCATGTGGCTGGCCTGATGGATGAGATTGTTTGGTCAATGTTAACAATTATCCAAGTGAACATAAGAGCCTGATGAAGACGGTCTGTGATGGTTGTAAGATGTCAGCATAAAGGGAGCAGAATTAGGAATATTGAAGTAACAACTTCAGCAGATCAGCTGAGCGTGGCATGACTTTCCATTGTTCTAGTGCTAATTCCTTGGGAACTTCCTCTCACTCCAGGCAGGCTGAACATGGGAACAGTGTATCCATGCCTGGATTCTATTCACTTTAACAGCTGAACAGCTATAGGAAGATGGGTGAGAAGGTCTTGTGATCCACTTGTTTGGTGCTTTACAGGACAGAAAAAAAAAACACATCAAATTTCCCACTATAAATCTTGGAATAGGATTGGGGAAATAGTAAGTGGGAAAGCAAAGGACAAGTTTTAATTCTGCCCTTACCCTTCTGTTACCATGGAAAGAGTGACACTTGTGTTAGCAGGGGTGCAAGCTGTACTTAAAGCCTGGGGCAGAGCATAGAGTTGGGTAGGGAGGCTAGAAGGGAAAGATCTGTGGCATCCACAAGATATAAAAAGAATGGTCAGTGAAGACTCCCACAGGTGGTGCAGTACAGAGGTTAATTGAGATTGTGGAATTAGGTGTGGTAGAACTTTAGTACAAGAAGTTCTGTAAGAAGTCTAGCTGGTATGAAGGCAGGCATGGCCTGGAGCCATGCTTCTCAAACTGTGGCTCCCTCATCCTCTGTGGTGGAGTATTGACCATTTCATGGGGGTTGGATATCAGATATCCTCTATATCAGATCTTTATAGTATAATTCATACGGGAGCCACACTACAGTAATGAAGTAGCCAACAAGTTATTTAATGGTTCTGGTTGACCACAACAGGAAGAACGGTATTAAGGGGGCACAACACTGAGAAGATGAGAAACTACTGGCCTAGGGAATATGAATACATAATGAATAAATCTCTTTGAATGTTTTCAAAATTAATAAAAGATTTTTGCATGCTTTGACCAACAAACACTTCTCTCCCAGGAGGAGGAGACTTCCTCCACACTGGTCTACACTTCTTAGTCATCATAAGAGCATGATGATGGAGCTTTTAGCTAATGTAGATGCCAAGAAAAGACAATGGGTTTGTAATTCTGGTAATATAGTCTCCACGAATATCCACACCTGATCAGGGCTGATTGGACTATATGTGACTTCTCTGAACCTAAACATCTCTGGAATCCACAGACTGATTTCAAATGTTTTATTCATATTATATTTTATTGGGTTACGATTTTGTTTACAGAGTTGTTTGTGGCCATGAAGACCAGAGAAGGGCCTCAGATCCTCTGAATGACCAGTTACAGTTGGTTGAAAACTCTCCTGGGTGTGCTGGGAACTGAACCACAGTTCTCTGACAGAGCAGTAATTCCTTTTGCAGCTGAGTTCCCACAAACTGAACCTTTAAAAAGTCTTCATTGTCATTTAAGTCTCAGATAAATAAATATTCATGTTTGATATCTCCCTTTCTTTGGGCCCTGGTCATTTGTTCTGTTTGGATCAGTCCATACAGTTTCCCCCAATGAAATTCCTTTGGGCTGTGCTTATTTATGGTCAGCACCTACCTTGAATCCCAGTTTCCATCATGTCAGACAAAAACAAACAAGAACTTCAACAGGGCAGATATCATCTAGATTGTGTGAGACTCCTGTTCTGCCATTCACACCTGCAATTTTAACATAGTAGAGCTGTTTTAAATTCTGAGCCACCATGCTGCTTTCTTGAAGATGCAGTGTAAATGCTCCAGCAATACTGTACTCTAACCAGAAGTAATTGGTAACTATATTGGGTGCTGCCATTGGAAGACAGGTGATGGTCATATCTGACTAGCTCCTAAAATCTCTTTATGCCTTTGAGTGAGGGCTCAAAGAAAACATTCTGTGCAGAATCCAGGGAGTGGAAGGCTTCAGCCGCCAAATAGGGATGTGACTCCAACATTGCCTTCCACTCTGAGTTCTCAGAGACTTCAGAGAAATGAAGTGCAATGAAATCCAGGGCCTGAGTCTTCAGCCACTGTGTGCTGTGGAGGTCAGCCAGGATGAGAGTGTCTGCAGCTTTCTCCACAGAGAGTATCCTGAAGAGGGCATCCTCACACATGACCTTCAAGTCCTCCAGGCCATACTTGTCAGCAGCTGCCAGCACACCAGTGGCCATGGAGTTGCTGTTGAGGTGTGGTGTTTTTCCCCTGAGTAGATGAAGTACATCATCTGAAAGACCTGAGGGTCCAGTCATGGATCTCAACAATGTTCTTTAGGCTCTCCTGCATTTCATGTTCAAACATGGCTCTGAAAACTGGAGAACAAGCTGCTAGGATGGCGTGGTGAGCCCTGAATACATGGCCACCTACCAATAGGGTTCAGTCTTTGAAGAGAGATTTCTCCCACAGCTTTGCTAGGTCATCTCTCAACATCTGTCTTGGCTCCTTGATTGCAGGTGTCATGATCTGTCCAGGCATGCAAAGATGGCTCCTATTATGCTCACCTTGCAGCAGAGGCTGAGCTGGTCTTCAGGGACAAGCCAGTGCTGATGGGAGAGGAGGAAACCTAGAAGGATGAACTTTTTGAATCCCCACTTTTTGTATTGCTGAAAGCTTACGACATTGGGGTTCTTCATACTTTGGCATTTCTCTCCTTGGGAATTTATGATCCAGAATTTGAACTTTGCCCAAACTGGGCTCTCTGGACAGCTGAGCAACCCCAGGTAAACTGACAGGTAATCTTTGCTTTCTTCATCAACCCCGTTTGGGTGTACTCTCAAACACCATGCTATTTCTTCATTGGCCTCTAATGAGAACACTGGGCTTGAAATCCTTTTCTGAATTCCCCGCATGCAAAATGAGAAGTTGCTTATAGTCCACTTATAGCAGATTTTTTTTTTACACTGATCTGTGTGGAGCCCCAGCTCTTTGTCTCCATGTCCCCTGACATTTCTGCTGGAGGTAGTTTGAAGGTTAATCTTGACCTGAGAGAACACCAGAGGTTATTTACTCTTCATCCTATTGAACACGATTATAGGTATACTTTGGATTTTAGTTTCAATTTCCCTAAGTTCTCTCTCTCTCTCTCTCTCTCTCTCTCTCTCTCTCTCTCTCTCTCTCTCTCTCTCTCTCTCTCTCCCTCTCTCTGTCTATCTCTCTGTCTCTCTCTCTCTCTCTCTCCCTCTCCGTCTCCCTCTCCGTCTCCCTTTTCCTCTCTCTCCCTCTCTCTCCGTCTCTCCCTCTCTTTTCCTCTCTCTCTCCCTTTCCCTTTACCTCCCTCTCTCTCCCTCTCTCTCCCTCTCTTTGCCTATCTCCCTCCCCCTCTCCCTCTCCCTCCATCTCTCCCTCTTTCCCTCTTCCCCCCTCTCTCTTTCCCCCAAACACTGGAATTTCTATGTGTGTGTATGTGTTTGAGTTTCGTGACTCTTAGGTCAGTGGCCACTAGTTGGGCTATTCTATCCACCTCTGGATAGGAAAGTCTGTAAAACTTTATATATTCTCATCTCAAGTGTGTTGTATTTTCAGGGTCCTATAGAGAATGTACAGAATGAATTCCTTTATGTAAATAGACAGAGAATATAGAAGAATAACATACAGGCTGAGGTCTAGCTAATATAACAATGACTACAGTCAGTATTTACTTATTCCACAAGGTGTGAAGTCTCAGGTGTTCTTCAGTATATACTGGAATTCTTAAGAAGGGTCTAATGCCAGTGAAGGAATGGGCTTGCTATTTAGATGAGAGCAGGAAGCCAAAGAAAAAAGCTTCCTTCTTCTTTATGCTTATTGTGGGCCTCCAGTAGAATGTGTGGCCTAGTTAAGGGAGTGTCTTCTAGTCTGAAGATCTGGATTAAAGGTGTGTGTTTTTCTGCCTCAAGACTCAGATTAAAGGTGTATGTTTTTCTCAGATTAAATGTGTATGTTTTTTCTGACAAGAAGAATCTGCATTTGAACTGAATCTACCTACTTCAACTTAAGAAAAAAAATTCGCAGGGCACTGGGGGCACACGCCTTTAATCCCAATATTTGGGAGGCAGAGGCAGGCAGATTTCTGAGTTCAAGGCCAGCCTTGTCTACAAAGTGAGTTCCAGGACAGCCATGGCTACACAGAGAAACACTGTCTTGAAAAAAAGCAAAAGAAAAAAAATTTAAAAGGCATGCCTTCCACTTTAGTATGTCCACAAGTAGTGCAGACTAGAACAATAACCATCAACAATATACTTTGCTTACTAGGGACAATCTTGCATAAATAAAGAGATGATGTAAATCTCTGCACAGATACGATTTACCCATGCACTGGTCTTACAAATGCTATCATAAACATGATCAGGGAAGGGGTGCTTTCCTTAACTGCTCAGGAGTCTGAGTGTTCACAAAATGTAAAGCATGTGGAAGAGCTCCTGTATGGTGGGCAGGATCAGAGCCCCAAACCTCTGAAGATGGCTCTATTCTTTCCTGTGTTTTATTCCATTTACACTTTGTACTTCCCCTCAGGGTCTTCAGGGCCCCCTTACCTCCTTCCTCTGAAACTATCTGTTTTAGGCATCTCCTACATTCTTCTGATTTTTCCTTGACTGCCAACAGACTTTTTGATGGGTCTGGAGTCTGTTGCTTCTGGCCACTTAACTTTTTTCTCTTTTGTAGTCCTCTTTTATTAAATACTCTCTCTGCCACTATCACTAAATCTCTCAAACACCTTTCCCTAACCTCTAGACCCTCTGCAGGTTTTTTTAAATATGCTGCCTAATTAATAAAAGCTAGATCAAAAGCTGTCTTTGCTTCTGCTTTCTGTGGGGGTGTGTTTTAATTACAAATTCCACATTATTCATTGATACAATTTAGCTAACAAGAATAGTTATCCAGCATCAGAAACTTGAACACCAAAAACTAAGACTAGAGAACACAGATATTCCTGATGTATGGTCAGATTTTTGAAATTCAGACTCCATTTTTAAAAAATCTGTTCAAATTAATATCCTGGCACCTAGCATTAGTTTCCAAGATGCCCCTCAACAAAACCTGAGCCTAGCTTCACTCTCTAAGCCAATCTCTAATAAGACCAGCATCTTCAATTGGCACCCTCAACAAGACCAGGTTATTCCAACAACACACCTGCAACCCCAGATTACAAAACCACCACCTGCCTAATGACCATCAATGCAGAGGGGAACAGAAGTTAAGTTTATGTTAGCCAGGTGGTGGTGGAGCATGCCTTTAACCACAGCATTTGTGAGAAGGAGACAAGCAGATTTCTGAGTTCGAGGCCAGCCTGGTCTACAAACTGAGTTCCAGGACATCCAGGACTACACAGAGAAACCCTGTCTGGAGGAACAGGGAGAGAGAAGAAGGCTTATGGGGCTTGCAGGGAGTGGGGACCCAGAAAAGGGGAAATCATTTGAAATGTAAATAAAGAATACATCGAATAAAAAAAAGAAAGAAAAAAATAAGTGCCCAAAAGATCAACTCTGAAGCTAAAGTCAGAGGTGTCCTTCTGAAAATGATATTCAAGAGACAGAAGCAGAAGAACCTAAACTGAAGTGGTACCCTAGGATACACACTAGGGCTGTTCTGGGAAAATAAGTTTATTTTAATTGATGTCATTCTTCATAACTAAGTTAATATCTAAAACAAACACAAAAACATTAAATGAAAAAAAATGACACAGGTTGAGCTATTATTAAAAAAAAAAAAAAAACAGTTGAGCTATCTGTACCATGGAGCTGGGGATGCTCCACAGCCATCTGTGCACAGGTCCCACCAGAAGAGAGCTGGGCTCCCGGGAGTGCTGGCACAGGCTTACAGGCCCACAGGAAGTACAAGCTCCAGGTAGGAACACAGAAACAACAGAACCATGTAACACCAAAAATAACAAGATGGTGAAAGTCAAGCCCAAGAACCCTACCAACAAAAACCAAGGCTACTTAGCATCATCAGAAACAAAATGTTAGATGCTCTGCATCCTTCTTGGACCAAGTTCTCTGAAGGAAAATCTGATAAATAATTAAGAAAGGAAGAAAGGGCCTGTGTCAGTAATGAGGGTACAAAGTGTGGAAACGTTTAGCTCAATGCTTGGGAACTTGCCTAGCATGTTTAGATCCCTAACTCTATATCCTGCCAAACACACAGATGCAGCTTCCCACAGGTGACTGCTTGTATATGTGGACTGGCTCCTGAAAGAAGAAAACTTCCTGGAGACTGAGCAGAGGATGGCAGAGGCACACTGAACACTGCATTGCATGATCTCTTAGGCATTCCTTAAAGGAATCACTGAGTCAGGGTGTGTAGTTCTCAGGAATAATCTTATCTGGGAGGCGATCCAGAGCAGTTAACTGGTGACACTTGGGAGAATGGCAGAGTTCTCATTGCGGTTTTGACTATCAGAAAAGGACCCAATAATAGTCCCATTGTAAAAGAGCTTAATAATCACTGATATAATTTTAGGAAATCTAATAAGATCATCATTAAGCCTTAAGTCATCTATTTGTCTATTTAGCATTGCTATAAAATAGTATATCTTCATAGACCTGCAGAGATATGCTCCAAAGGGGTGTGTTATTACGTAGTGATTATAGATATAGATATAGATATAGATATAGATATAGATCACTAAGTGATATATATAGATATAGATATTTAATAATAATAGGAAGAGCATATTAATAACTGGAATCTTCCCTAAAATGAATCTTTTACAGCCTTTCTAAAGAAGGGTGAACCTGTCACAGATTATATAATACTCTGAAGCAGACCATCTTAGCATAATCTCCTACAACTTATCAGTATAGCTCTTTCATTTCATTAGTTAGAGTCACCCCAAGATAATTTATGCTGTTTGTGGCTATTGTGAAGGGTGTCATTTCCCTAATTTCTTTCTCAGTCTGCTTGTCCTTTCAGAATACAAAGGCTACTGATTTGCTTCAGTTGATTTTGTAACCAGCCACTTTTCTGAACTTGTTTATCAGCTGTAGGAGTTCTCTGATAGAGTTTTTTGGCTCACTTAAGTATACTATCATATCATCTTCAAATATTGACACTTTGACTTTTTCCAATCCAATTTGTATCCCATTGACCTCCTTATGTTGTCTAATTGCTCTAGCTAGGACTTCAAGTACTATATTGAAAAAATATGGAGAGAGGGGGCAGCCTTGTCTAGTCCCTGATTTTAGTGGGATTGCTTCAAGTTTCTCTCCATTTAGTTTGATGTTGGCTACCGGTTTGCTGTATATTTCTTTTACTATGTATAGATATGGGCCTTGAAATCCTCTCCTTTCCAAGACTTTTAGCATTAAAGGATGCTGAGTTTTGTCAAGTATTTTTTCAGCATCTAATGAAATGATCATGGTTTTTTGTCTTTGAGTTTGTTTATGTAGTGTTTAAAATGGATGGATTTCCATCTATTGAACTATCCCTCGATCTCTGGGATTGAAGCCTACTTGATCTTGGAGGATGATCGTTTTGATGTGTTCTTGGATTCAGTGGACAAGAATTTTATTGAGTATTTTACATTGATATTCATAAGGGAAATTGGCCTGAAATTCTCTTTCTTAGTTGGATCTTTGTGTGGTTTTGGTATCAGCATAATTGTGGCTTCGTAGAAGGAGTTGGGTAATGTTCCTTCTGTTTCTATTTGGTGGGATACTTTGAAGAGTATTGGTGTTAAGTCTTCTTTCTTTGAAGGTTTGATAGAATTCTGCACTAAAACCATCTGGTCCTGTGCATTTATTGGCCGGAAGACTTTCTATTACCCCTTCTATTTCTTTAGGGGTTATGGGTCTGTTTAGATGATCTATTTGATCCTGATTTAATTTGGTATTTGGTATCTGTCTAAGAAATTGTCCATTTCCCCCAGATTCTCCAGTTGTGTTGAGTACAGGCTTTTGTAGTAGAATCTGATGATTTTTTGAATTTCCTCAGTTTCTGTTGTTATATCTCCCTTTTCATTTCTAATTTTGTTAATTTGGATACAGTTTCTGTGCCCTTTTGTCCCTTCCCCCACAGCATTGAGCTGGACTTCTCAGCCCATTCCATTCAAGCTGTGACATTCCTGGCTGGCAGCCCCCACCCTTCAGCTGGTGTTATCTCAGGCCTTTGTTCCCCTTAGAACAAAACAGCTGCTTTCACCTTGACACTTTCACCTTGATAACAAAGGCTGCCTCAGGGCAGTCTCACTTGGAGACCAGCAGAGACCTGTGAGACTTGAAGCAGTCGACCTGCTGAGAAAAAGAGCCAAGGAATTCGTGGCCTTCCCCCTTAATGTGGGGGGGGGGGAGAAGGGTTGTTTTCTAAAAACTATATATATTGGATAAATAATAGTAAAATCAGTCTCGATGGGCAAAATATTGTCCTGACTCATTTCTCTTTAGTCCCCTTCCCGTTTATCCCCAGAATTCTCTTCCAGGTCTCCAGTTCACATGCAGCCGTGGGCGGCTACATAATGGCGCCTTGAACACGAACCGACCTGATACAGGAGAATTTCCTGAGGTAACCCTATCTGGCAAAGCTTCGCAGAAAAAATGGAAAGAAGATGGTATCCGCACGGTAAACAACTATAGGAGTTAAATGCTAGCGCTAGTGTAAAATTTTATCCTTTGAAACTATTGTTGTGGGTGCAGAAGGATATGGCTAGGCAAGCAGAATTTTGTTGACCCAGCACAGTAGCTGCTTGGGATAGATAGATAGATAGATAGATAGATAGATAGATAGATAGATAGATAGATAGATAGGGAAAAAATGGGACAGGAAAGTTCGCGCGGAAACTTGCTCCCCGCAGCATCCTAGGGCTGCTTCAGGCAAAAGGGATAGGGTTTAAGGAAGGAAGGTTAGAGGATTTTTGGATCAAATATATTCTTGCTGTCCTTGGTTCCAAGAAAAACGAACGTTAAACGAGAGAACCTGGGAGAGAATTGGGAATTCGCTAAAGGCAGCCAAGGCAGATAATATTACCCTCTGCCTCTGGACACTTATAAAAGATATTATAGATGAAGGAGGCCTGGAGGAATTAGATATGATTCAAGAACTTGAGGAATCTCAAGAAGAAAGCCTGCCAGAGAGGACCTCCGCAAAGAACGACCCTCCCCACTCTAAGTTACAAAAACGCAGAGATAGTGCTGATGAGCTAATTATAGAAAAGGTAGCTCATCCCAAAAAGAGAACAGCTGAATCTCATGGGGAAAAATAGGCCCCTATCGTGCCCTCTGCTCTGCCTATGACTCTGATGGCAGGAGATGAGATCCAGAGAGATATGCAGTTACAAAAATTGGAGTTTGACATTAAGCTGGAGAAATTGACTAATGAATTACAGGAGCTAAAAAGGGTATCAAATAGTAGAGAGAACAATGATCCTGGGACATGCCAATCGCCACTAGAAGGAGCTGTAAGCCAGGCTCGTGGAGAAGGGCAGGATGCATCAGAACTCTTAGCTTTTCCTGTCCTTGAGATCGAAGACCAGGAGAATAGGATTATACAATATCAGACATTGAAATTCAAAGTGATAAAAGAATTAAAGGCAGCTGTAGCTCAGTATGGCCCTACAGCCCCTTTTATACAAGCTTTATTGGATACTGTGATAGAGTCAAATTTAACTCCACAGGATTGGAAAACTTTGTGTAAGGCTATTTTGTCAGGAGGAGATTTCTTGCTTTGGAGTTCTGAATGGCGTGAGGCTAGCAAAAGAACTGCCACCGTAAATACTCAGGCAGGCCATCCAGAATGGAATGCTGATATGTTACTGGGAGAAGGCGTATTTGAAGGAAATACTAATCAGATTGGTTTTCCCATCGCAGTGTATGCGCAGATTGAGATGGCTGCCCGCTATGCTTGGAATCTTTTACCATCTAAGGGAGATCATGGTGGAAGCTTAACAGGTGTCAAACAGGCTCCTGATGAGCTTTTTCAGGATTTTGTGGATAGATTATTAAAAACAGCTAATAGAATTTTTGGAAATTCTCAGGCAGAAAATCCATTGATTACTCAGCTAGCTTATGAAAATGTTAATGCAGCCTGCCGGGAGGCCATCAGACCTCACAGGGAACACAGACTTGGCTGGTTATATTCATCTCTGTTCTGAAATTGGTGCCTCATATAATCAGGGTCTAGCAATAGCTGCAGCGTTCCAGGGGACCACCATCCAGGGAATACTTTCGCAGAGACAAGGAAATAAAAGGTGTTTTAAATGTGGTAGTCTGGGTCATTTTAAAGGTGATTGCCCTGATAACAGGGGTGCTATAAGCGGGCAATCAGTTTGCTCCCCAGAAATCTGTCCTAAGTGTGGGGGAGAGACGTTTATCACAAATGAATCTGGTTGGAGGAAAAACTCCTCAGACTTTGCTTTTTTGTTTTAAAGATTTACAGCAAGCTTTAGCCGCTAAAGGATTGCAAATAGCTCCAGAGAAAATACAAACGCAGGATCCGTATAATTATCTGGGTTTCAAACTTACAGATCAAGCTGTTTTTTCCGAGAAGATAATTATTTGCAGGAACAATTTAAAAACTTTACATGATTTTCAGAAGTTATTGGGTGACATTAACTGGCTTCAGCCATATTTAAAGCTTACTACAGGAGAATTACGACCTTTATTTGATATTCTAAAGGGGAATGCTGACCCGACATCCCCTAGATTATTAACTTCAGAAGGACATTTGGCTTTACAGCTAGTGGAGAAGGCTATTGAAAATCAATTTGTTACCTATATAGATTATTCTTTACCTTTGCATCTGCTAATTTTTAATACGACTCATTCGCCTACAGGTTTATTATGGCAAAAGGCTCCTCTGATGTGGATTCATTTGAGGGTGTCTTCAAGGCATAATATCTTGCCATATTATGAGGCAGTAGCCCAAGTAATTGTACTTGGAAGAAAGCAGGCGCTAACTTATTTTGGCAAAGAACCAGATGTTATTATTCAGCCTTATAACGTAGATCAAGATGCTTGGTTAAAACAGCATAGCACACATTGGTTGCTTGCTCAAATAGGCTTTGAAGGGACTGTAGATAACCATTATCCTCAAGACAAATTGATAAAGTTTTTAAATATGCATGAGGTTTTATTTCCTAAAATGACACCTTTACAGCCCTTGCATAACGCTCTTTTAATTTTCACAGATGTTTCTTCCAAAGGAAGAGCTGGATATCTTATTAATAATCAACAGGTGGATATAGAGACCCCTGGGCTTTCTGCTCAGTCATCAGAACTGACAGCGGTGTTGTGGTGTTGTGTGTCTTTCAATCTGTAAATAGTACTTTTAATCTCTTTACTGACAGTGTTTACGTTGCATTTTATGTACCACAATTAGAGACCTGCGGCACATTTAATTTTACTACACCAGCAGGATCCTTTTTATCACAATTGCAAAGTATCATTCTTGCTAGGAAAAATCCCTTTTACATTGGCCATATAAGAGCTCACTCCAGTCTTCCTGGAGCCTTAGCTGAAGGCAATCAGTGCATTGACAGAGCTCTAATAGGAGAGGCTTTAGTTTTAGAACTTGTAGAAATGGCTAGACGCGATCATGATAAATTTCATCTTTCTAGCCATACATTAAGACTCTGTCATAAGATCACAAAGGAGCAAGCAAGAATGATTGTAAAACAATGCCTAATTGCCTTACTTTAGCACCAGTGCCTCACTTAGGGGTTAATCCACAAGGCCTTATACCTAATCAAATTTGGCAAATGGATGTAACTCACTATGCAGAATTTGGAAAATTAAAAGTTATACATGTTTGCATTGTTACTTGCTCAGGACTTCTTTTTGCCTCTCTACATTTGGGAGAAGCCTCTAAAAATGTAATTGATCACTGTTTACAAGTCTTTAACACCATGGGATTACCCAAGGTCATTAAGACAGACAATGGGGCAGCCTATTCTGGTAAGAACTTTATCTCATTTTGTAAAAAATTTGGAATTAAACATAAAACTAGAATTCCTTATAACCCAATTGGTCAAGGAATCGTCAAGCGTGCTCATTGCACCCTTAAAAACTGGCTTTTTAAAACAAAGAAGGGGAATCTATAGCCCCCCAGGTCACCCAGAGCGCATCTTGCTTTTGTTTTGTTCGGTTTTTTTTTGTTTGTTTGTTTGTTTTTTTATTCAATATACTTTTTATTTACATTTCAAATGATTTCCCCTTTGCTAGCCCCCAACTGCCCGAAAGTCCCGTAAGCCCCCTTCTCTCCCTCCGATGTCCTCCCACCCACCCCTTCCCACTTCCCTGTTCTGGTTTTGCCGAATACTGCTTCACTGAGTCTTTCCAGAACAAGGGGCCACTCCTCCTTTCTTCTTGTACCTCAGTTGATGTGTGGATTATGTTTTGGGTATTCCAGTTTTCTAGGTTAATATCCACTTATTAGTGAGTGCATACCATGATTCACCTTTTGAGTCTGGGTTACCACACTTAGTATGATGTTCTCTAGCTCCATCCATTTGGGCCTTTGTTCCCCTAGAACAATGCAGCTGCTTTCACCTTGACAACCAAGGCTGCCTCAGGGCAGTCTCACCTGGAGACAAGCAGAGACCTGCGAGACTTGAAAATTCTCTTCCAGGTCTCCACTTCACATGTGGCCACGGGCTTCTACACCCTTTGGTTAGTCTGGCTAAGGGTTTATCTATCTTGTTGATTTTTTTCAAAGAACCAGATCCTGGTTTTCTTGATTCTTTGTATGGTACACTTTGTTTCTACTTGATTGATTTCAGCCCTGAGTTTGATGATTTCCTGACTTCTTCTCAACCTGGGTGAATTAGCTTCTTTTTGTTCCAGGGCTTTCAATTGTTCTGTTAAGCTTCTAGTGTATTCTCTCTCCAATTTCTTTTTGGAGGCACTCAAAGGTATGAGTTTTCCTCTTAGCACTGCTTTCATGTGTCCCATAGATTTGTGTATGTTGTGCCTTCATTTTCATTAAATTCTAAGAAATTTTTGATTTCTTTCTTTATTTCTTCCTTGAGCAAGGTATCACTGAATAGACTATTGTTCAGTTTCCATGTGTATGTGGGCTTTCTGTTATTTTTATTGTTATTAAAGACCACTTACACCATAGGGATCTGATAGGAGGCATGGGATTATTTTGATCTTCTAATATTTGTTGAGGTCTGTCTTGTGACCAACTATATGATCGATTGTGGAGAAGGTACCATGAGGTGCTGAGAAAATGGTATATTCTTTTACTTTGGGATGACAAGTTCTATATATATATGTGTGTGTGTGTGTTTGTTAAATCCAGTTAGTCCAAAGCCTCAGTTAATTTTACTGACTCCCTGTTTAGTTTCTGTTTTCTTGATCGGTCCATTGAGGAGAGTGGGGTGTTGAAGTCACCCACGATTATTGTGTTAGGTGCAATGTGTGCTTTGAGCTTTAGTAAAGTTTCTTTTATGAAACTTTATGAGGGTGCCCTTGCATTTGGAGCATAGATGTTCAGGATTGAGAGTTCTTCTTGTTGTCAAAGAGTTTTCCTTTGACAAGCAAGAAATGTCCTTCTGTGTCTCTTTTGATTGAAAGTCAATTTTATCTGATATTAGAATGGCAACTCCTGCTTGTTTCCTGAGACTATTTGCTTGTAGAATTGTCTTCCAGCCTTTTACTCTAAGGCAGTTTTATTCTTTGACACTGAGGTGTGTTTTCTGTATGCAGTGAAATGCAGGGTCCTGTTTATGTATCCAGTCTGTTAGTCTATGTCTTTTTATTGGGGAATTGAGTCCATTGATGTGAAGAGATATTAAGGAGTAGTGGCTATTGCTTCTTATCATTTTTGATGTTAATTTTATACTCGTGGGGTTATCTTCTTTTGGGTTTGATGAAAGAAGTTTAATATCCTGCTTTTTCCAGGGTATAGTTTGCCTCGTTGTAATGCTGTTTTCCCCCTCTTATCCTTTGTAGGGCTGGGTTTGTGGAAAAATATTGTGTAAATTTGGTTTTGTCATGGAATATCTTGGTTTCTCCATCTATGGTGATTGAGAGTTTCGCTGGGTATTTTAGTCTTGGCTGGCATTTGTGTTCTCTTAGAGTCTGCATGAGCTCCATCCAGGATCTTCTGGCTTTCATGGTCTCTGGTGAGAAGTCTGGAGTAATTCTGATAGGTCTTCCTTTATATGTTACTTGCCCTTTTTCTCTTACTGCCCTAAGTATTCTTTCTTTGTTTAGTACATTTTGGGGTTTTGATTATTATGTGACAGGAGGTGTTTCTTTTCTGGTCCAGTCTGTTTGGAGTTCTGTAGGCTTCTTGTCTATTCATGGGCATCTCTCTCTCTTTAGGTTAGGGAAGTTTTCTTCCATAATTTTGTTGAAGATACTTGCTGGCCTTTTCAGTTGTAAATCTTCACTTTCATCAATGCATATAATCTTTAGGTTTGGCTTTCTCCTTGATATGATAGTATAATTAAGTGACTCCCAAAAAAACCTCCACCTGAGAACACCTACAGCTTATAAACAACTTTAGCAAAGTGGCCAGATGTAAAATTAATTCAAACAAATAAGTAGCCTTCCTATACTCAAAGGATAAACAGGCTGAGAAAGAAATTAGGGAAGAAGAAATAGAAGAAGACCTCAGAAGATGAAAATATCTCCCATGCTTGTGGATTAGCAGGATTAATAAAGTAAAAATGGCCGTCTTGTCAAAAGCAATCTACAGATTCAATGCAATCCCCATCAAAATTCTAACTCAATTCTTCAAAGAGTGAGAAAGTGCAATTCTCAAACTCATCTGGAATTACAAAAAACCCATGGTGCCTTTTCACAGATAAAGAACACCAACTAAAACAAACCAGATGATAGATAACCCAGTGACCTGGAGTAAAACACCAGTAAAATACTACTAGTCTTTTTTGTAAAAAGGTAAAATAAAATAACACCTAATAATCCTTTAAGCCTACTAATCTCCTTAATTAATACCTTATTCACTCAGCAGAGAAGCTTCCTCCTGCAGCAGATTGGAGCAAATACAGAGATTAACACCCAGACATTATGCAGAGAGAGACAGAGACAGAGACATTGGAGAGACAGAGACAGAGAGAGAAAGATCTTCATACACACAACTGTAAATGAGATGTTTCCCTTAAATCCATGCCCTCATAGTTCAGAGAGCCCTAAGGAAGACAATCAGAAGCAGGGAGGGAGACACAGGGAATGGAGGTCCTCAGGAAGACAACGCCCTTTGAATCCCCTTTAACTCGAAGACACTGAGGCAGCAGTCCCATGGCCTACATGGATCTGTACCAGCTGTCCTTTTCTGATGACAGACAGAAATGTAGAGGATCCATATTGAAAAGGACGTGGGAAAGAAGTAGAAGAATTGAGGAAAATACTATTCACTCAGATTATACAGTATTAAAAAGAATTCATGCTTAATTAAAGAAAGGGGAGGAGGAGCAGATGCCTGGGGAGAAAATATAGTAGTTTTCCAGAACTTTCAGAATGAGATAAGAAGTGTTTCTAAGTAGAGCCCCTCTGGTTATATTCTAGTGCAATGCCATTAGGGACATTAAATTCAGTGAGAGAGTAAAATAAAATACATAAACTTGCTCTTTCATATTCTTGGTATCTTAGTCAGGGTTTCCATTCCTGCACAAACATCATGACCAAGAAGCAAGTTGGGAAGGAAAGGGTTTATTCAGTTACACTTCTGCATTGCTGTTCATCACAAAAGGAAGTCAGGATTGGAACTCAAGCAGGGTTGGAAGCAGTAGCTGATGCAGAGGCCATGAAGAGATGTTCCTTACTGGCTTGCTCCCCCTGGCTTACTCAGCCTGCTTTCTTATAGAACCCAAGAACACCAGGCCAGAGGTGGTACCACACTCAAGGGGCCCTCCCCACTTGATTACTAATTGAGAAAATGCCCCACAGCTGGATCTCATGGAGGCACTTCCCCAACTGAAGCTCCTTTCTCTGTAATAA
Organism: Apodemus sylvaticus; assembly: GCF_947179515.1. NCBI lineage: Eukaryota > Metazoa > Chordata > Mammalia > Rodentia > Muridae > Apodemus > Apodemus sylvaticus. The sequence goes on from NC_067475.1 coordinate 70,037,221, forward strand.
CTCCAGCCTGTGTCAAGTTGACACACAAAACCAGCCAGTACACTTGGCTGGTTCTCCCAATTCTGAGAAAAACCTTATCTCCCTCCTGTGGATCTCTATTGCCTCAATCAATGTTTTAGAAAAATGGTTTACTTCATGTTTAGAGTGTTGTTTCTGCATGCCTATCTGCATGTGTGCTACCCACAGAATCCAGAAGAGGGCACTAGATCCCATGAGGCTGGCACCTAGACTTTTGTGAGTTGCCCATTGCTACTAGGAATGAAACCTGGTTCTATTGATTGGCAGCAAGAGCACTAAGTGCTCGGTCATCTCTTCAGGCCCTGTCCCATTTGATTCTGATTACACACCTGTGGTCGTCCTCAGCATGAGGTCAAGTTGAAGGGAAACTTGACAAGTGAATTCTGAGGAATCTGGGATACAGAGCTAACAGAGCACAATCTCTTCTTTCAGGTTCATCCTCTCAGCATCAGTCTTTGGAATGAGGAATTCAGCCTCTGTCCCTATAGTTTCTCCATCTTCCAACACAGTTGTGTCACGCCATTCCCTGACTATTACTAATATTGAAGAGTTTGGGAGTCCATGAAAATATTTTATTATCCTCTATTGGAAATTTTTGCAGGTTTTTGTATCTGGTGACTAGCTCTATCTTGTGTTATTGGAATTAAGAAAAAATACCATTCTGGCATACTAAATTATATTATACTGTGTAAATTACAAACCATGGAATTTATTCCCACAGTGTGAAGGTCAGGAAGGATCAACACATGCATTTCTTCATAAATGACACCTTCTCTAGGGATATAATGGTAGAAGAGCCAATTGGCAAGGACCTCCTCACTTCCTTTATACTCTTTGACTCTTTATATGGTAATAGCTCAACAGTCAAGGCAGGCCTCAAAGCCATGGTTAAGCATGAATATCTCGATCTCATCCTTGCTCGATCTGAAACATGTTGGGATTCCTGGACTGAATTTTGTATGAGAGTACTTTCCTATTCCTAAGGATTAACATATGACAAAATCACCTTACAGAGGCCCTGCTTTTCTTTCTTCTTTATTGAAAATTATTTCTCCACACAAAATATTCAGATTACAATTTGCCTTTCCCCATCTACTTCCAGTCCCTCGCCATCTCGTTACTCACTGTACTGCTCAGGTCTCACTCCTTCCAGTTAGATGACAAGCAGAAAAACAAAACCAGGATGAAAAACAAAGAAAAGACACATGAAACATACATGCACTTACACACAAATGCATAAAGTCAATAAAACACAAAATCATGAACCAAAACATAAAATCAAAAGTGTAGAAAAATGACTAAACAAAGCATATGAGAGAAATTAAAAAGTACAATTCAGCATTTGTGTAGGCCATCAATTCCTTGATATTTGGCGTACACTTAAATATTCGTCGTAAAATATAAATGCCAACTCATCAGAAAAGGAAAAGACAATGAAGATGTTCTTTTAAAGATTCAGTTTGCAGAAACTCAGCTGCAAAAGCTATCACTTTTTCTCTCAGAGAACTCTAGTTCAGTTCCCAGCACACACAGAATTTTCCACTACCTGTAACTGGTGACCCAGAGAATCTGAAGCCCTCCTCTGGTCTCCTTGGCCACAAACATCTCTGTAGATAAAACCTCAACCAACTAAAATATAATATGAATAAAACTTTTGAAATCAGACTGGATTTCAAAAATGTTTATGTTCAGATAAGTAACATGTAATCCAATCAGCTGAGCTCAGCTGTAGATGTTTGTACAGACCCCTCACTGCCCTATCAGTATTAGAAACCTTTGGTCTATTTTCTTAGAATTTAATCTTGGCAAATGAGAACCCCATCACCATGCTCTCTTGATGCCTGGGAAGAGTAGGCCAAAGTAGAGGACATCTACTCCTTCTGGGAGAACAGTGTTTGTGGGTCAAGTCATGCAAAAATCTTTTATGTGTTTTGAAAACATTCAAAAGGATTGATTCATTATGAATTCATAGTCTCTAGGCCAGTGGTTGTCAAACTTCCTAATCTTGTGCCCCCTTAATACAGTTCTTCAAGTTGTGGTCAACCAAAACCATTAAAGTGCTTTGTGGATACTTCATAATTGCAATGTTGCTACTTTTATGAACCATACTGTAATTATCTGATATACAGGATATCTGATATTAAACCCATGTGAATGTGTCATTAGACTGCCAAAGGGATGGGGATCAACAGGTTGAGAACCATGGCTCTAGGCCATGCCTACCAGAAAACAAGGTAGATTTCCTATAAATCTTCTTTCAGTTGGCCCAGACCCAATTCCACAATATCAACTCCATCTCTAGCACAACACCTGCGGGAGTCTTCACTGCCCATTCTTCCCATATCCTGTGGATCACACAGATCTTCCCCTCTAACCTCCCTCTCCCCACTCTCTGCTCTGTCCTGTCTGAAGGCCCCAAGCCAGGCTTGTGTTCCTGCTAACAAAAGTGCCCATCTTTCCATGGTAACAGAAGGCTAAAGGCAGATCCACACCTCTCTTTGCTCCCCCACTTACAATTTCCCCATTCTCATTCCCAGATCTATAGCAGGAAATCTGCTGTTTTTTTCTTTTGGATAAAGCACAAACCCCAGTTGATCACAAAGAACTTATCCCCCAATCTTCCTTCCCCCAACTCAGCCCATCATCTCAGCCTCCAACACCAGCAGACAATCTCTAAGAACACAGCAAAAGAACAGGGCAGGGAAACAGGTATGGAAACTGAAGAATTCATCACTCCCTCCTCCATGCCAAATTCAATTCCCCAGTCTCATCTATAGAGCTATATCATAAGACCAGCTGTGGGCTGGAGAGATGGCTCAGCGGTTAGGAGCACTTACTGCTCTTCCAAAGGTCCTGAGTTCTAATCCCAGAAACCATATCGTGGTGGCTCACAACCATCTGTGGTGGGATCAGATGCCCTCTTCTGGGGTGTCTAAAAACAGCTACAGTGTATTTACATATAATAAATAAATAAATCTTTAAAAAAAAAAAGCAAGACCAGCTGTAGCCTTCCTTTCTACCTGCCTACATTTCCTGAGAGTTCCAGAGACAATTCCTTTTTAAGCCCCCTCCCCTTAACTCCTTGTTGAATTCTAGCCCCTAACTCCAACATGCACTCTCTGATAACTCACTGACCAATGCTGACAAGGAAGCACAAAACTGCCTGTAGATCTTCCCCTCTCTTTCACTTCTTGTAGAACCACACCTACCAGTCTAATCCTCAACTCCATAGCAAACCTTTGGGGTGACCTACTTTCACTGTCTCTCCCAATTCCAAGAAGACAAAATAAGCAGATTCTGGTGCAATCTATTCCCTCCGATGAACCCCTTCAGACCTCTAACCTATCGCCATTCCTAAGTGTTAGCTCCCTGTATACAGAAACCTTAAACAACCAAAACTATAAGGTCCAAAGAAAAATTCCTGCCTGACAGCAGTGATGGCTGTTCTCAATTGTAAACTTGACTATATCTGTAATGAACTGCAACCCAGAAGATTTATAAAAGTCTTGTAAGTGTAAAGAAAGGATTAGGTCCTGGCCTTTAATCCCAGCATTCAGTAAATAAAGGCATTCAGATCTTTGAGTTCAAGGTCAGTTACAGAACTAATTCTAAAACAGACAAGTCTAGGCTGTGAAAGATATAATAGAACCAAGAGGGCTTGTTCTACTCCCAGCAAGCAGCCGCAGTGGGCAGTTTGGGGCATGTGGCTCTAGGTTAGAGTCCCTTTTTTATCAAGATGTAGAGCTGTTGGCTCTTCCAGCACCAATCCTGCCTGCAGGATGATATACTTCCCACATTGATGAAAATGGACAGAACCACCAAAATTGTAAGCCAACCCCAACTAAAGGTGCTTTGTAAGGGGTAAACTCAAGTTTGACTTTGTAGGAATTGTTTTGGTCATGAAGTCTCTTCACAGGCATAAAACCCTAACTAAGAAAATGTACAGCAATTACGCTCTTCAAAAATACAGAAAGGAGAGAGCTGTGGAAGGAGAGAAGCCCCACGACCATACTCCCTGCCTGCCGGGACAGAAAAGGGTCACTAGGTACTATATAACCCTGAGCTTTAGATTTCTGGTGTTGCAAACCGCCAGGGGTCTGCCTGCACTCAGGAACTGAGCACATAGGCAGTTCATCTGCAAGCCAGTCCATCGCGGGACCTGTGTCCTATGTGAGAATCAACAGAGGGAGTGACCCCCACCACACCATCTTGTTCCACAATAGAGCAGATAGAGAAGACCTGGTTGACCTTGACAACATAAGTATAACTTTGCTTGAGGCAAGACTGAGAAGGGCTCCAAAGGCACAAAAGAGGAAGGCGGCATATCAGTAATCTGTGCCAGAGGAAACCCAGTCATCCAGTGTTGCAGAGATAACCTTAAAGATCCACAGTAAGTTGAAGCACCAGCCAGTGACAATAAGACCATCTAAAACCTGGGAGAATTAGATGGCTAAAAGCAAAGGAAAATGTAGGAACATTACGAACAGAAGCCAAGGCATTATGGCAGCATCCTAACCCAATTCTCCAACAATAGCAAGTCCTGCATACCCCAACACACCAGAAAAACAAGATTTGGATTTAAAATCACTGGTCATGATGCTGGTACAGGAACACATGAAGGACATACTTGAAATTCAGGAGAAAATGGATCAAAAATTAGAAGCCCTTACAAGGGAAACACAAAAATCATTGAAAGAAATTCAGGAGAATACAAAAGCCAATAAGGAGGAAACGCAAATGTGACCTCATATAATTACAAAGTTTCTGTAAGGCAGAGGACACCATCAAGAGGACAAATCGGCAATCAACAAATTGGGAAAAGATCTTCACCAATCCTACATCAGATAGAGGGCTAATATCCAATATATATAAAGAACTCAAGAAGTTAGACTCCAGAAAACCAAACAACCCTATTAAAAAATGGGATACAGAGTTAAACAAAGAATTCTCACCTGAAGAACTTCGGATGGCGGAGAAGCATCTTAAAAAATGCACAATTTCATTAGTCATTAGGGAAATGCAAATCAAAACAACCCTAAGATTTCATCTTACACCAGTCAGAATGGCTAAGATTAAAAATTCAGGAGACAGCAGGTGTTGGAGAGGGTGTGGAGAAAGAGGAACACTCCTCCACTGCTGGTGGGGTTGCAAATTGGTACAACCATTCTGGAAAGCAGTCTGGCTGTTCCTCCGAAAACTGGGCACCCCACTTCCAGAAGATCCTGCTATACCACTCCTGGGCATATACCCAAAAGACTCCCCACCATGTAATAAGGATACATGTTCTACTATGTTCATAGCAGCCCTATTTATAATTGCCAGATGCTGGAAAGAACCTAGGTATCCCTCAACAGAAGAGTGGATGCAAAAAATGTGGTATATCTACACAATGGACTACTATTCAGCCATTAGAAACAATGAATTCATGAAATTCTTAGGCAAATGGATGGAGCTAGAGAATATCATACTAAGTGAGGTAACCCAGACTCAAAGGGTGAATCATGATATGCACTCACTAATAAGTGGATATTAACCTAGAAAACTGGAATACCCAAAACATAATCCACACATCAAATGAGGTACAAGAAGAAAGGAGGAGTGGCCCCTGTTTCTGGAAAGACTCAGTGAAACAGTATTCGGCAAAACCAGAACGGCGAAGTGGGAAGGGGTGGGTGGGAGGACAGGGGAAGAGAAGGGGGCTTACGGGACTTATGGGGAGGGGGGGGGCTAGAAAAGGGAAATCATTTGAAATGTAAATAAATTATATCGAATAAAAAAAAAAAAGAAAACCTTAGGAAGAAATCAGGGACCATAGACGCAAATATCAACAACAGAATACAAGAGATAGAAGAAAGAATCTCATATGCCGAAGATACCATAGAAACCATGGACTCAACAGTTAAAGAAAATGCAAAATGCAAAAAGCTTGTAACCCAAAACATCCAGGAAATCCAGAACACAATGAGAAACCCAAATCTAAGGATTATAGGCATTGATGAGAGTGAAGATTTACAACTTGAAGGGCCAGCAAATATCTCCAACAAAATTATGGAAGAAAACTTCCCTAACCTAAAGAGAGAGATGCCCATGAATATACAAGAAGCCTACAGAACTCCAAACATTCTTAGGCAAATGGATGGAGCTAGAGAACATCATATTAAGTGAGGTAACGCACACTCAAAAGATGAATCATGGTATGCACTCACTAATAAGTGGATATTAACCTAGAAACCTGGATTACCCAAAACATAATCTACACATCCAATGAGGTACAAGAAGAAAGGAAGAGTGGCCCCTTGTTCTGGAAAGACTCAATAAAGCAGTATTCAGCAAACCAGAACGGGGAAGTGGGAAGGGGTGGGTGGGAGGACAGGGGGAGAGAAGGGGACTTACGGGAGTTTTGGGGAGTGGGGGGGCTAGGAAAGGGGAAATCATTTGCAATGTAAATAAAAAATATACCAAATAAAAAAAAATTAAAAAAAAGAAGATTAATGGAACAACTGAAAGCCCTGAAACAAGAAGAAGCTAATTCACCCAGGAGGAGAAGAAGACAGGAAATCATCAAACTCGGGGCTGAAATCAATCAAGTAGAAACCAAGAGAACCATACAAAGAATAAACAAAACCAAAAGCTGATTCTTTAAAAAATCAACAAGATAGATAAACCCTTAGCCAGACTAACCAAAGGGCACAGAGAAAGTATCCAAATTAACAAAATTAGAAATGAAAATGGAGATATTACAACAGAAACCAAGGAAATTCAAAAAATCATCAGATCCTACTACAAAAATCTGTACTCAACACAACTGGAGAATCTGGAGTAAATGGACATTTTCTTAGACAGATACCAATTACCAAAATTAATCCAGGATGAAATAGACCATCTAAACAGACCCATAACCCCTAAAGAAATAGAAGGGGTCATAGATAGGCTTCCGACCAAAAAAAGCACAGGACCAAATGGTTTCGGTGCACAATTCTATCATACCTTCAAAGAAGACTTAACATCAATACTCTTCAAATTTTTCTACAAAATAGAAACAGAAGGAACACTACCCAACTCCTTCTTCGAAGCCACTATTACGCTGATACCAAAACCACATAAAGACCCAACTAGGAAAGAGAATTTCAGGCCAATTTCCCTTATGAATATCGATGCAAAAATACTAAATAAAATTCTTGCCCACCAAATCCAAGAACACATCAAAATGATCATCCACCATGATCAAGAAGGCTTCATCCAAGGGATGCAGGGATGGTTCAATATAAGGAAATCCATAAATGCTATCCACTACATAAACAAACTCAAAGGAAAAAACCACATGATCATTTCATTAGATGCTGAAAAAGCATTTGACAAAATTCAGCATCCTTTCATGCTAAAAGTCTTGGAAAGGACAGGAATTCAAGGCCCATATCAAAAGATAGTAAAAGCAATATACAGCAAACCGGTAGCCAACATCAAACTAAATGGAGAGAAACTTGAAGCAATCCCACTAAAATCAGTGACTAGACAAGGCTCTCCATATCTTTTCAATACAGTTCTTGATGTCTTAGCTAGAGCAATTAGACAACATAAGGAAGTCAAAGTGATACAAATTGGAAAGGAAGAAGTCAAACAATCACTATTTGCAGATGAAATGATAGTATACATAAGTGACCCTAAAAAAACTCTACTAGAGAACTCCTACGGCTGATAAACAACTTCAGCAAAGTGGCTGGCTACAAAATCAATGCAAGCAAATCAGTAGCCTTTATATATTCAAAGGATAAACAGACTGAGAAAGAAATTAGGGAAATGACTCCTTTCACAATAGCTAAAAACCGCATAAAGTATCTTGGGGTGACTCTAACCAAACAAGTAAAAGACCTATATGACAAGAACTTCAGATCTCTGAAGAAGGAAATCAAAGAAGATCTCAGAAAATGGAAAAATCTTCCATGCTCATGGATTGGCAGGATTAATATACTTAAAATGGCCATCTTGCCAAAGGCAATCTATAGATTCAATGCTATCCCCATAAAAATCCCAACCCAGTTCTTCATAGAGCTAGAAAGATCAATTCTCAAATTCATCTGGAATAACAAAAAACCCAGGATAGCTAAAACTATTCTCAACAGTAAAAGAATTTCAGGGGGATTCAGTACCCAAGACTTTAAACTTTACTAAAGAGAAATAGTGATAAAAACTGCATGGTATTGGTACAATATCACGCATGTGGATCAATGGAATAGGAATCAAGACCCAGAAATGAACCAACACACCTATGGTCACTTGATCTTCGACAAAGGAGCTGAAAGCATCCAGTGGAAAAAAGATAGTCTTTTCAAAAAAAATGGTGCTGGTTCAGATGGAGGTCAGCATGCAGAAGAATGTGAATCGATCCATTCTTATCTCCTGGTACTAAGCTCAACTCCAAATGGATCAAGGACCTCTACATAAAACCTGACACACTGAAACTAATAGAAAAGAAACTGGGGAAGGCCCTGGAGGACATGGGCACAGGAAAAAAGTTCTTGAATAGAAAACCAATAGCTTATGCTCTAAAATCAAGAACTGACAAATTGGACCTCATAAAACTACAAAGTTTCTGTAAGGCAAAGAACACTGTCAAAAGGACAAAACGTCAACCAACAGATTGGGAAAGGATCTTCACCAACTCTAAATCCAACAGAGGGCTAATATCTAATATATACAAAGAACTCAAGAAGGTAGAACCCAGAGAACCAAATAACCCCATTAAAAAGTGGGGTACGGAGCTAAACAAAGAATTTTCACATGGAGAATTTCGGAGAGCTGAGAAACACCTTAAGAAATGTTCAACATCATTAAACATTAGGGAAATGCAAATCAAAACAACCCTGAGATTTCACATCACACCAGTCAGAATGGCTAAAGTCAAAAACTCTGGAGACAGCAGGTGTTGGTGAGGATGTGGAGAAAGAGGAACACTCCTCCGCTGCTGGTAGGATTGCAAGATGGTGCAACCACTTTGGAAATCAGTCTGGTGGTTCCTCAGAAAACTGGGCATGACACTTCCTCAGGACCCTGTTATAACACTCCTGGGCATTTATCCAGAGGATTCTTCAGCAAGCAATAAGGACACATGCTCTACTATGTTTCTAGCAGCCCTATTTGTAGTAGCCAGAAGCTGGAAAGAACCCAGGTGTCCTTCAGCAGAGGAATGGATAAAAAAAATGTGGTATATTTACACAATGGAGTACTATTCAGCCATTAGAAACAATGAATTCATGAAATTCTTAGACAAATGGATGGAGCTGGTGAACATCATACTAAGTGAGGTAACCCAGTCTCAAAAGATCAATCATGGTATGCACTCACGGATAAGTGGATATTAGCCTAGAAACTTTGAATACCCAAGACATAATCCACAAATTAAATGATGTCCAAAAAGAATGGAGTGGCCCCTGGTTCTGGAAAGACTCAGTGCAAGAGTATAGGGGAATTCCAGAACTGGGAAGTGGAAAGGGGTAGATGGAGGAACAGGGGGAGGGAAGAGGGCTTATGGGACTTGAGGGGAGTGGGGACCCAGAAAAGGGGAAATCATTTGAAATGTAAATAAAAAATATATCAATAAAAAAAAAAGAATTTTCACCTGAGGAATAGCGAATGGATGAGAAGAACCTAAAGAAATGTTCAACATCCTTAGTCCTTCTGCACAGTGTCCTTTCTTGGAGCCGTCATTCAAATGCCTAAAGTGATATCAGGAGCTCGACAGGTGTGACCTGCACCTCTTTTGCAACAGCAACAACCAGTTTTGTCAGTAATGACTTCTGGTTAGACAACGGTATTGAGGGAGCATTTGCACTTTATCAGGGGAACGGCAGCATGGTGGCTCAGGATTTAAAACACCTGCAATGTATTATACATATTGAAGTGGTAGGTGAGCAATAGGCATCACTGCAGTCTGGAACACTCTACCTGACATCTATGATGTTAATGTTCCTCTTTGAATTTTGTCTAGTTTTTTGGAAACTGTGATTCAATTTAGAGCTGGCCCTAGGCAGAGAACAACTGAGTTTCTTTGGAGAAATGTTTCTGCCTTGAACTGAACAGAACAGATGACTGTGGCCATTGGCAAGGAGAAATCAACCATGATTGTTTCCACATCAGAGAAGGAAAGACAAGGAAGAGTTTCTTTTTCCTTGGTCCAGTCTGTGTTCTGGAAGCACTGAGAAGCCTGTTTCATTGCTCCAACCTGGCAGGATTAGATAAAAGGAGATAGCCCATGATTTTAAAGCTTTATTATGAAAAAGTAGTGGCTTCTTCCTTTCCAATTTGTATCCCTTTGACTTCATAATGTTGTCTAATTGCTCAAGCTAGAATTTCAAGTATTATATTGAAAAGATATGGAGAGAGATGGCAGCCTTGTCTAGTCCCTGATTTTAGTAGGATTGCTTCAATTTCTCTCCATTTAGTTTGATGTTGGCTACTGGTTTGCTCTATATTGCTTTGAGAATGTTTGGTGATGGGCCTTGAATTCCTGACCTTTCCAAGACTTTTAGCATGAAAGGATGCTCAATTTTGTCAAATGCTTTTGCAGCATCTAATGAAGTGATCTTTCGGGTTTTATTCTTTGAGTTTGTTTAGGGAGTGGATTCCATTGATGGATTTCCTTATATTGAACCATCCCTGCACCCCTGGGATGAATCATAGTGGATGATTGTTTTGATGTTTTCTTGATCTCAGTTAGCAAGACTTTTATTAAGTATTTTTTCATCGATATTCATAAAGAAAATTGGCCTTAAGTTCTCTTTCTTTGTTGGCTCTAGCTCTTAATTTTTCTTCCTGGAGATCCTTGATTAGGAGGTTGTTATTACTGAAGTTTTTATATCCTGGCAGGTGGGACAATGTGAGATTGCCTGATCGATCAAGAATCCTAACTGAAATATTTTGTATCTTACCCCTATTAGCAATTACTTAAGTTTTTGCTGACACAGGTGCAAAACTTGATGAATCTGATAGCCGAATTTCATACCAAACTTCTTAGATAGGACCTTAAAGCCCTCAGAGGTTAGAAACCATTTCTTCTGTAAAATGTTTTGATTTTCTTCTGATCATGTTAGTCTTCAGTAGTATACTCAGGAATGGTTGAGAGTTCAGGGGGTCACAAGGCTATCAGGATGCTGGTGGTGAAAGCTTGGGTGGCCTCTTTTTTGCTTTATTAGCTTGTCTGTTTCCTCAGGCTAATTCACATGATCCTTTTGGATGCCCAGGGTAATGAATTATGGCCACTTAGAAAGGAAGTCATAACGCCTACAGCAAAGCAAATATTACTTCCTTATTTTGATGGTCTTTCCTTGAGCAGGCAACAATCAACAATCTTCAATCTTGATGTATGGATCTATGTGCATGAGCCTTGGCAAAGTCATATCTCCTGTCAATACAAATGTTGGCTATAGCCACATCTGCCAACTGCAAAGCCTGAATTAGACCTGTCAACTCAGCCTTTTGGGCTCATGTGCCTGGCAGAAGAGCGGATGCTCATAAAACACAGTCCAAGTCCACCACTCCTAACCCTGTGTACCTGATTCTGTTCTGGATGAAGCTGCTCCCATCTATGAAGTCAATGTGCTCTGCATCTGGCCGGAGTATGCCAATCAAGTCTGGTCTGATGCTCTGGACATGCCCCAAAGCTATAGAGCAATCATGCTGTACATTTGAGGATAGGTCAGGTAGCAGGGGGACTGGGTTAAGGGCAGATAATGGGTTTATCTAATGTGAGGGAATTCAAAAGTAACACCTGGAAGTACATCAATCTGTATTGGACAGCCATTGGCTAAGTGGATTCTTGAGGGTCCACTCGATAGCATGGGGATTGGGGCATGAAAACAAGTGCCTGTCACATTGTTTTCTTGTCAGAGTCCTTATCTAGCAGGGCAGTAGTAGCTATGGTCCAGAGAAAGGCTGGCAATCTTTGGGTCACCAAGTCAGCTTCTTGTTTTGTTTTGTTTTGTTTTGTTTTGTTTTGTTTTGTTTTGTTTTGTTTTTTGAGTCAGGGTTTCTCTGTGTAGCCCTGGCTGTCCTGGAACTCACTCTGTAGACCAGGCTGGCATCAAATTCAGAAATCTGCTTGCCTCTGCCTCACAAATGCTGGGATTAAAGGTGAGTGCCACCACTGTCAAGCAAGCTCAGGTTCTTAATTAAAAACAGACTGATTTTCTAGGGACCCAAAGTTTTGGTGAGCACCCCTTTGACTATTCCCTTTCTTTCATCTATATACAGGTGGGAGGACTTGGGCATGTCCATAATGACCAGAGCCTGTGCCTCCAATAAGACTTTTTTATAGGTCTTAAAAGCTACATCTATCTCAGGGGTCTATTCTATCTTCTTGCCCCTGGCAGCCTCATATGGTGGTTTGGCTATTCCACTGAACCCTGAACCCTAGAGTTAAACCTGATAGACCCCAGAAATTCCCATACATGCCTCCTAGATGATGGAACTGGAATGCTAAGAATGGTTTACATCCAGGCAACTCACAGCATGTTTTGCCCAACTTTGTATATGTACCATAGTTAGGTGACCTCAAATTGACCAAGCTGGGTGTCCTTAGCAGACACTCAGTTGCCTGGCTGACTCATCTCCTGTAGCAGGTCTCATGTGGACAATTCAGGAGTGATATTTGGTAATCCCCATTCTGGCTTCTATGGACATTGGGTTTTGTCTGATTCAGAATGGAGCAGCTTCAGCCTTCAATTGGAGTAGAACTGAGGTCCTAAGATGGGCAAGTCCTATTGGGTCCCTTTTATGCCCAGACTTCAAAGACTTCTTCCAGGAACCTCTGCAGGTAAGGAGAAGCTTAGAGATACAGCTGGTTGAGGAAGCAATTCGTACTCTTCCTCCAGGACCAAGTGAAAACAAGGATTGATCCATTCTTACACAGCACTTCCACGCCCTCAGGGTCAAACTTTATTTGGGTTCCCATCTGATGAGTAAATGTCTTCCCATAAGGAAGTATGGGCTCTAGGGATGAATATGAATGAATGGGTTACCTGTTCCACTCCCAAATCCATCTTTCTTTGGCTAGTCCATGGACAGGTCTTGCTGTCCATTTTCTCTGTACCAATGTTGTTTTATTTGAAAATGGCCCCAGTGCTTCTTCCAAATGAAATGTTGTACCCCTGTGCCCACAAAAAGTATATGGCTTTGCGCTCCTCCATTAAAGTTACCCACAGTTTTTGTAGGGGGGTTGAACGCCAGGGCTCTCAGTCATATAGTCTTCCTATATGAACTTAAAGGAAGTTGCTTACCAGAAAATCTATCCAGGCATGGAATTTCCTGAATGATATCAGGGGCAGTTTGTTTAGCAAAAAAACGATGTTTACCACTGGCAATTTTCCCTTGTTTCTGGGTCAAAGAATGTGTAGGTCATACAGGCTTTTAAAAAGTCTTTATAGATATTTTCTAGTCTCTCATTATTTCCCTGCATCATCTGGCTTACCTCAAATAAATTTATGGGCCAACTACCTGGAAACTTCTCCGAGAGACCCCCTATTAGAATCTGGTGGTAGCATACAAAATGGATTTCTCTCAATCCTCACACTCTTTATATGTTTTCATGCATTTACATCAGGGATTTCTTCTTTGTCTCCTTAATGAACTCTATCACATTTATACAGATAGTTATAAGGTCTTTCCTCATGCTTCAGACATGTAGGAATTTTCAGGCACTGCTGGGTTAGGATAGCTGGGCTCTAGTGTAGACATAATGCCCTAGGTGCTATTGATTGTATTGTATATGCTAGCATCTAAGACTCTGGGATTGCAATGGTTAAAGATTTAGATCCTAATTTCTACATTTGTCTGTTTTGTATAGCAGTTCTATTCCTTTTCTTCTGTTCTTCTCTGGAGTTTTGAAGAGTATGATTACTGTATGTTGTATTAGTTAAATGTTTTTTTGGTTTTTTTGCTTGTTTGTTTGTTTGTTTGTTTGTTTGTTTTGCTGTGAAGAGACACCATGACCAAAGTAACTCTTATAAAGGCAAGCATTTAGTTGGGGCAGCCTGGGCATTTTGAGGTTCAGTCCATTATCCTTATAATGGAAAATATGTCATCATTCATGCAGGCTTGGTGCTAGAAGAGCCAACATCTCTACATCTTGGTAAAAGGCAAATCTAACATACATTCTAGTAGCCCGTTCTGTACACTGCTGCTGCTTGATGGGACTGGAACAGGCCCCCTTGGTTTTGTTACATCTTTCACTGCTTAGGCTTGGCTGGCTTAGAAATTGTTCTATAAACTGACCTTGACATCAAAGACCTGCATGCCTATATTTCCTGAAAGCTGGCATGAAAGCCCTGTATTACTAGGCCTGGACCTGATCCTCTCTACATTTTTACAAGATATTTATAAACTCTGGATTATAGTTCATCCAAACATAGTCAAGTTGACAGATGAGAAGAGCCATCACTGCGGTCAGGCAGGAACTTTTCATTAAACCTAATAGTTTTGGCTACTGGTGGTTTGATGATCCTGTGTACTGGGAGCTGACACTTAGGAATGGGGGTACATTAGGGCTCTGAAGGGGTTCACAGGAGGGAGGAAATTACACCAGAATCTGATTTTATTGTCTCCTTGGAATTCAAGGAGACATGAAAAGTGGTCAGGATTGGTATAGACTTGTGGTTTAGAAAGGTAGGTGTAGTTCTACAAGAACTGAAGGATTACCAGGCAGCGGTAGTGCATGCCTTAAATTGCAATTCTTGGGAGGCAGGGGCAGGTGTATTTCTGAGTTTGAAGCCAGCTTGGTCTACAGAGTGAGTTCCAGGACAGCCAGGACTATACAGAGAAACCTTGTCTGGGGATTGGGGAGGAAGAACTGAAGGATTGAGGAATATCTACAGGCATCTTTCATGTGTCCCTGTCAGGATTGGTCAGTGAGGTAACATGGATTTGATGCTGGAGTTAGGGGCTACCATACAGCCTGGAAGTAGTGAGAGGGAACTTAAAAAGGAATTGTCCCTGGGACCCAAAGGAGATGTAGGCAGGCAGAAAAGATAGCTGCAGCTGGTGTAATTATATAACTCTGTAGATCAGATTAGGGGATTGAATTTGGCAAGGAGGGGGAGCTCTGACTTCTTCAGTTTCCATAACTGTTTCCCTGCCCTGTTCTTTTGCTATGCTCTTAGTGAATGCCTGCAGACTGAGATGACGGATAGAGTTGTAGGTAGGAAGATGGGGGATAAGTTCTTTGTGATCCACTTGGTTTGGTGCTTTACAGGACAGAAAAAACACATCAAATTTCCCACTATAGGGCTTGGAATAGGATTGGGGAAATAGTAAGTGGACAGCAAAGGACAAGTTTTGATTCTGCCCTTACCCTTCTGTTACCATGGAAAGAGTGACACTTCTGTTAGCAGGGGTGCAAGCTGGACTTAAAGCCTGGGGCAGAGCATAGAGTTGGGTAGGGAGGCTAGAAGGGAAAGATCTGTGGCATCCACAAGATATAAAAAGAATGGGAAATGAAGACTCCCAAAGGTGGTGCGGTACAGAGGTTAATTGAGATTGTGGAATTAGCTGTGGTGGAACTTTAGTACAAGAAGTTCTGTAAGAAGTCTAGCTGGTATGAAGGCAGGCGTGGCCTGGAGCCATGCTTCTCAAACTGTGGCTCCCTCATCCTCTGTGGTGGAGTATTGACCATTTCATGGGGGTTGAATATAAGATATCCTCTATATCAGACCTTTTTATTGATATATTTATTTACATTTCAAATGATTTCCCCTTTTCTGGACCCCCACTCCCCGAAAGTCCCATCAGTCCCCTTCCCTCCCTCTGTTTTCCCCCCAACCCTTCCCACTTCCCTGTTCTGGTTTTGCCCTATACTGCTTCACTAAGTCTTTCCAGAACAAGGGGCCGCTCCTTCTTTCTTCGTGTACCTGATTTGATGTGTGGATTATGTTTTGGGTATTCCAGTTTTCTAGGTTAATATCCACTTATTAGTGAGTGCATACCATGATTCATCTTTTGAGTCTGGGTTACCTCACTTAGTATGATGTTCTGCAGCTCCATCCATTTGCCTAAGAATTTCATGAATTCATTGTTTCTAATGGCTGAATAGTACTACATTGTGTAGATATACCACATTTTTTGCATCCACTCTTCTGTTGAGGGATACCTGGGTTCTTTCCAACTTCTGGCAATTATAAATAGGGCTGCTATGAACATAGTAGAGCATGTATCCTTATTACATGGTGGGGAATCCTCTGGGTATATGCCCAGGAGTGGTATAGCAGGATCTTCTGGAAGTGAGGTGCCCAGTTTTCAGAGGAACCGCCAGTCTGATTTCCAGAGTGATTGTACCAATTTGCAACCCCACCAGCAGTGGAGGAGTGTTCCTCTTTCTCCACATCCTCGCCAACACCTGCTGTCTCCTGAATTTTTAATCTTAGCCATTCTGACTGGTGTAAGGTGAAATCTCAGGGTTGTTTTGATTTGCATTTCCCTAATGACTAATGAAGTTGAGCATTTTTAAAGATGTTTCTCTGCCATCCGAAATTCTTCAGGTGAGAATTCTTTGTTTACCTCTGTACCCCATTTTTTAATAGGGTTGTTTGGTTTTCTGGAGTCTAACTTCTAGAGTTCTTTATATATATTCGATATTAGCCCTCTATCTGATGTAGGATTGGTGAAGATCTTTTCCCAATTTGTTGGCTGCCGATCTGTCCTTTTGATGGTGTCCTTTGCCTTACAGAAACTTTGTAATTGTATGAGGTCCCATTTGTCAATTCTTGATCTTAGAGCATATGCTATTGGTGTTCTGTTCAGAAACTTCTTCCCTGTACCGATGTCCTCAAGGGTCTTCCCCAGTTTCTTTTCTATTAGCTTCAGGATATCTGGCTTTATGTGGAGGTCCTTGATCCATTTGGATTTGAGCTTAGTACAAGGAGGCAAGGATAGATCAATTCACATTCTTCTGCATGCTGACCACCAGTTGAACCAGCACCATTTGTTGAAAAGGCTATCTTTTTTCCATTGGATGTTTTCAGCCCCTTTGTCGAGGATCTAGTGGCCATAGGTGTGTGGGTTCATTTCTGGATATTCAATCTTGTTCCATTGATCCTCCTGCCTGTCACTATACCAATAACATGCAGTTTTTAACACTATTGCTCTGTAGTATTGCTTGAGGTCAGGGATACTGATTTCCCCAGACTTTCTTTTGTTGCTGAGAATAGTTTTATCTATACTGGGTTTTTTGTTATTCCAGATGAATTTGATAATTGCTCTTTCTAATTCTGTGAAGAATTTAGTTGGGATTTTGATGGGTATTGCATTGAATCTGTATATGGCTTTTGGCAAGATGGCCATTTTAACTATATTGATCCTGCTGATCCATTACCATGGGAGGTTTTCCCATTTTTTGAGTTCTTCTTCCATTTCCTTCTTCAGAGTCTTGAAGATCTTGTCATACAGATCTTTCACATGTTTGGTAAGAGTCACCCAAAGATACTTTATACTGTTTGTGGCTATTGTGAAGGGGGTCATTTCCCTAATTTCTTTCTCAGACTGCTTATCCTTTGAGTATAGGAAGGCCACTGATTTGCTTGAGTTGATTTTATAACCTGCCACTTTGCTGAAGTTGTTTATCAGCTGTAGGAGTTCTCTAGTGGAGTTTTTTGGGTCACTTAGGTAGACTATCATGTCATCTGCAAATAATGATAGTTTGACTTCTTCCTTTCTAATTTGTATCCCTTTGACCTCCTTATGTTGTAGAATTGCCCGAGCTAGTACCTCAAGTACAATATTGAAAAGATAAGGAGAAAGGGGGCAGCCCTGTCTAGTCCCTGATTTTAGAGGGATTGCTTCAAGTTTCTCTCCATTTAGTTTGATGCTGGCTACTGGTTTGCTATATATTGCTTTAACTATGTTTGGGTATGGGCCTTGTATTCCTGTTCTTTCCAAGACTTTAAGCATGAAAGGAAGCTGAATTTTGTCAAATGCTTTTTCAGCATCCAATGAAATGACCATGTGGTTTTGTTCTTTGAGTTTGTTTATGTAGTGGATTGCATTGATGGATTTCCATATATTGAACCACCCCTGCATCCCTGGGATAAAGCCTACTTGATCATGGTGGATGACCGTTTTGATGGGTTCTTGGATTCGGCTGGCAAGAATTTTATTGAGTATTTTTGCATCGATGTTCATAAGGGAGATTGGTCTGAAGTTTTCTTTCGTTGTTGGATCTTTGTGTGGTTTTGGTATCAGCGTAATTGTAGCTTCGTAGAAGGAATTGGGTAGGGTTCCTTCTGTTTCTATTTTGTGGAATAGTTTGAAGAGTATTGGTGTTAGGTCTTCTTTGAAGGTCTGATAGAATTCTGCACTGAAACCATCTGGTCCTGTGCTTTTTTTTGGTTGGAAGACTTTCTATGACCCCTTCTATTTCTTTAGGGGTTATGGGACTGTTTAGATGATCTATTTGGTCCTGATTTAATTTTGGTATTTGGTATCTGTCTAGGAAATTGTCCATTTCCTCCAGATTCTCCAGTTGTGTTGAGTATAGGCTTTTGTAGTAGGATCTGATGATTTTTTTTGATTTCCTCATTTTCTGTTGTAATATCTCCCTTTTCATTTCGAATTTTGTTGATTTGGATACTTTCTCTGTGCCCTTTGGTCAATCTGGCTAAGGGTTTATCTATCTTGTTGATTTTCTCAAAGAACCAGCTCCTGGACTCGTTGATTCTTTGTATGGTTCTCTTTGTTTCCACGTGATTGATTTCAGCCCTGAGTTTGATGATTTCCTGTCTTCTACTCCTCCTGGGTAAAATGGCTTCTTTTTGTTCCAGGGCTTTCAGTGTCACTAAGCTGCTAGTATATGCTCTCTCCATTTTCTTTTTGGAGGCACTCAGGGCTATGAGTTTTCCTCTGAGCACGGCTTTCATTGTGTCCCAAAGATTTGGGTATGTTGTGCCTTCATTTTCATTAAATTCTAAAAAGTCTCTGATTTCTTTCTTTATTTCTTCTTTGGCCAAGGTGTCATTGAGTAGAGTATTGTTCAGCCTCCATGTGTATATGGGCTTTCTGTTGTTTTTGTTGCTATTGAAAACCACTCTTACACCATAGAGCTCTGATAGGAGGCATGGAATTAGTTCGATCTTCTTGTATTTGTTGAGGTCTTTCTTGCGACCAATTATATGGTCGATTTTGGAGAAGGTACCATGAGGTGCTGAGAAAAGGTATATTCTTTTGCTTTAGGGTGAAATGTTCTATAAATATCCGTCAAATCCAATTGGTCTAAAGCTTCAATTAGTTTTACTGTGTCCCTGTTTAGTTTCTGTTTTCCTGATCGGTCCATTGAGGAGAGTGGAGTGTTGAAGTCCCCCACAATTATTGTGTTAGGTGCAATGTGTGCTTTGAACTTTAGTAAAGTTTCTTTTACGAATGAGGGTGCCCTTGTATTTGGAGCATAGATGTTCAGAATTGAAAGTTCTTCTTGGTGGATTTTTCCTTTGACCAGCAAGAAGTGACCCTCAGTGTCTCTTTTGATGACTTTAGGTTGAAAGTCGATTTTATCTGATATTAGAATGGCTACTCCAGCTCATTTCCCGAGACCATTGGCTTGTAAAATTGTCTTCCAGCCTTTTACTCTAAGGTAGTTTTTGTCTTTGACATTTAGGTGTGTTTCCTGTATGCAGCAAAATGTAGGGTCCTGTTTCCTTATCCAGTCTGTTAGTTTATGTCTTTTTATTGGGGAATTGAGTCCATTGATGTTAAGAGATATTAAGGAATAGAGATTATTACTTCCTGTCATTTTTGATGTTATTTTTATATTTGAGTGATTATCTTCTTTTGGGTTTGATGAAGGAAGGTTACTATCTTACTTTTTCCAGGGTGTAGTTTCCCTCCTTGTATTGGAAAGAGTGACACTTGTGTTAGCAGGGGTGCAAGCTGGACTTAAAGCCTGGGACAGAGCATAGAGATGGGTAGGGAGGCTAGAAGGGAAAGATCTGTGGCATCCACAAAATATAAAAAGAATGGTCAGTGAAGACTCCCACAGGTGGTGCGGTACAGAGGTTAATTGAGATTGTGGAATTAGGTGTGGTGGAACTTTAGTACAAGAACTTCTGTAAGAAGTCTAGCTGGTATGAAGGCGGGCATGGCCTGGAGCCATGCTTCTCAAACTGTGGCTCCCTCATCCTCTGTGGTGGAGTATTGACCATTTCATGGGGGTTGGATATCAAATATCCTCTATATCAGATCTTTATAGTATACTTCATAACAGGAGCCACACTACAGTAATGAAGTAGCCAACAAGTAATTTAATGGTTCTGGTTGACCACAACAGGAAGAACTGTATTAAGGGGGCACAACATTGAGAAGATGAGAAACAACTGGCCTAGGGAGTATGAATACATAATGAATCAATCTCTTCGAATGTTTTCAAAATACATAAAAGATTTTTGCATGCTTTGACCAACAAACACTTCTCTCCCAGGAGGAATAGACTTCTTCCACATTAGTCTACACTTCTCAGTCACCATAAGAGCATGATGATGGAGCTTTTGGCTAATGCAGATGCCAAGAAAAAAGACAAAGTGTTTGTAATACTGGTAAGATAGTCTCCACAAATATCCACAGCTGAGCAGGGCTGATTGGACTATATGTGACTTCTCTGAACATAAACATCTCTGGAATCCACATACTGATTTCAAATATTTTATTCATATTATATTTTATTGGGTTACGATTTTGTCTACAGAGCTGT
Organism: Apodemus sylvaticus; assembly: GCF_947179515.1. Lineage (NCBI taxonomy): Eukaryota > Metazoa > Chordata > Mammalia > Rodentia > Muridae > Apodemus > Apodemus sylvaticus. The sequence continues at coordinate 70,057,958 of NC_067475.1, forward strand.
TTGTGGCCATGAAGAACAGAGATGGGCCTCAGATCCTCTGGATGACCAGTTACAGGTGGTTGAAAACTCTCCTGGGTATGCTGGGAACTGAACCACAGTTCTCTGACAGAGCAGTAATTCCTTTGGCAGCTGAGTTCCCACAAACTGAGCCTTAAAAAAGTCTTCATTGTCATTTAAGTCTTAGATAAATAAATATTCATGTTTGATTTCTCCCTTTCTTTGGGCCCTGGTCATTTGTTCTGTTTAGATCAGTACATACAGTTTTCCCCAATGAAATTCCTTTGGGCTGTGCTCATGGTCAGCACCTAACTTGAATCCCAGTTTCCATCATGTCAGACAAAAACAAACAGGAACATCAACAGGGCAGATATCATCTAGATTGTCTGAGACTCCTGTTCTGCCATTCACACCTGAAATTTTAACATAGCAGAGCTGTTTGAAATCCTGAGCCACCATGCTGCTTTCATGCAGATGCAGTGTAAATGCTCCAGCAATACTGTACTCTAACCAGAAGTCATTGGTATCTACATTGGGTGCTGCCATTGGAAGACAGGAGTTGGTCATATCTGACCAGCTCCTAAAATCTCTTTATGCCTTTGAGTGAGGGTTCGAAGAAAATACTCTGTGCAGAATCCAGGAAGTGGAAGGCTTCAGCTGCCAAGTAGGGATGAGACTCCAACATTTCCTTCTACCCCAAGGTCTCACAGACTTCATAGGAATGAAGTGCAATGAAATCCAGGGCCTGAGTCTTCAGTCACTGTGTGCTGTGGAGATCGGCCACGATGAGAGTGTCTACAGCTTTCTCCACAAACAGGATCCTGAAGAGGGCATCCTCACACATGACCTTCAAGTCCTCCAGGCCATACTTGTCAGCTGCTGCCAGCACACCAGTGGCCATGGAGTTGCTGTTGAGGTGTGGTGTTTTTCCCCTGAGTAGATGAAGCACATCATCTGGAAGACCTGAGGTTCCAGGTCATGGATCTCAACGAGGTTCTTTAGGCTCTCCTGCATTTCATGTTCAAACATGGCTCTGAAAACTGGAGAGCGAGCTGCTAGGATGGCCTTGTGAGCCCTGAATACATGGCCACATACCAATAGGGAACAGTGTGTGAAGAGAGATTTCTCCCACAGCTTTGCTAGGTCATCTGTCAACATCTATCTTGAATCCTTGATTACAGGTGTCATCTTCTGTCCAGGCATGCTAAAGATGGCTTCTACTAGGCTCATGCTGCAGCAGAGGCTGAGCTGGTCTTCAGCGACAAGCCATTGCTGATGGGAGAGGAAGAAACCTCGAAGGATGTACTTTTTGAATCCCCGGTCTTCATATTGCTGAAAGCTTACGACATTGGGGTTTTTCATACTTTGACATTTCTCTCCTTGAGAATTTGTGATCCAGAATTTGAACTTTGCCCAAACTGGGCTCTCTGGACAGCTGAGCAACCCCAGGTAAACTGACAGGTAATCTTTGCTTTCTTCATCAACCCCATTTGTGTTCACTGTCAAACACCATGCCACTTCCTCATTGGCCTCTAATGAGAGCACTAGGCTTGAAATCCTTTTCTGAATTCCCCCCAGCCCCCGTGCAAAATGAGAAGTTGCTAATGGTCCACTCATAGCAGATTTTTTAATGCTGATCTGGGTGGAGGCCCGGCCCTTTGCCTCCATGTCCCCTGACGTTTCTGCTGGAGGTAGTTTGAAGGTTAATGTTGACCTGAAAAGAACACCAGAAGTTATTTACTCTTCATTCTTTTGAACACAATTATAGGTACACTTTACATTTTAGTTTCAATTTCTCTGTCGCGTCCACCTTCGCCAGCAAAGAGGACGCAACACCAAGGAGTTTCTTCCTTTAATGGTTTATTCGGGAAACCTTGAATTAAGCTTATTTCTTCTTTTGGCGGTCCCGGGCTCTCTCCCAGCCTGACCCTATGAAGCCTAGATAGCCTCATCTGCCCAGGGAGATAACCAGCCGTTTTCTCATAGGTGAACTCAGTGAGTTCTTCATTACCATGTAAGTGAGATACGGAATACAGCACACTGCGCATGTATTCAAGTGATTTACTACCAGGGAGCTGCATGTGGCCAGCACTATCTTGTAACAGAGAAGAACAAAGGGTGGCTCACTACATATCACCCTTTTTTGTTTTAATAGAAGCCGTCCCAGGTCAGGGCTAATCGGGTCACTGGCATCCTACTGTCCAATGACCCCTGACTTATGTCATCTCTGCCATGACTTAGTCTTACCCATCAAAGGGTTACCCTATCGCCCACCGAGCCCCATGTCTCAGGTTGATCCAAGCGCTGAGAATTTGCCTGTCATTGAGTATCATTGGATTCCAGACAGTATAGTATGTACAGTGTACCCTGGAGAGTAGGCTTCTAAGATTTTAGAGAGGCCAGCCACACAAAGACGTCTTCCTGAGCGTCTATAGCTGCAAGAGCCTGATAAACTATGGCTCTATGAGCTACATGATCTCGTCTAATACGGCAGAAGCACCAAAGGCAGACAAAGGCTGCTAAGCACATAAGGGTGGCTATAGCTAACAATCCAGCCCACTCTTTGATCCAAGAAAAGACACTGGAGAGCCACGAGGTCAAGTCCTCCACGGTGATTGGCTTCAGTCTTGTGGCATTAAGCGAAGCTATCTGAAATACAAGCTGTTTGGTTAATAATTCTCCCTCAAGAGACCAATTTCCTTTAAGGAATTCACTTATATTGTACTGACTTTCTTTTAGAACTGTCATATTTACCTGAAGGGGAGTAATACACAATCCTGGGGTATGTTTAACGCAAGATACCTGCACCATTGTTACAAGTGCATCAATTTCTTCTTGTAGAATATCTACTCTCTGATTCAAAAGTCGTATTCCAGCTTCTAAATGGGAATTATATTGATTTGGGGTCTGTAAGGCTCGTGCAGACTGGTCAACTATACTATTCACTACCTCTGCAGTCTGCACTTGAGACGCCATGGCTACTGCAGCAGTAGCAGCGGCTGCTGCAGATATAGTAATGGCTGTAATAATGGCAACAGTAATACCAAAATCTCTCTTGAAATGGAACAATTGTCCTATAGGAAAAGTGTCTGCGTTTTCTATAACTGGAATGGGCACAAACATGGGTAGGTGAACTACCAAGGCAGTATCGTTGCCGCCATCCCAACATTCTGATAGATAGCATTGTGTATGGGTACTGTTACAATCTAGGCGATCACTAGACACATCGGTACTAATAAGGAAGAAAAAGGGTGGTTTGACGCAAACCGGGGCAGAAGAATAATTCATGTTTTGCAAAAGTGAGTTTATGGTTATATTAAGAAGTCTGACTGCCCTTCTGTTAACGTTCCTAACAGCAAATATATTATAAAGAAAAAATTCTCCCTTAATGCGAGCAAGAGGAGTTAGTGGGGTAAAAGCATTTTGATAATTTGACAAGATCCCATCATACCATGGCCATGCATTCTGTGCTCCTGTTTGTTCCTCCTTTTTTATTATTAAACACGCTATCAGGTAAGAGTATATAAGGCTGTCAGCCAGGCCTGGGGGAACTGTCCAGCTTTAATAGCTGTGAGTGCCTGTACTATCATTGTGGCCTGTCTCTGTTGGACAAACCTATCCTACAGATACACCACAGGCAAGCAAATGCTATTAAAATCATGAGAACAGCAAGGACTCTAAGTCCCGCCCACTCCTTCAGATGATACACCACTGAGCTGATCCATGATGACAGTCCTTCAGCCAAAGACACATCCACTGGAGTGGAATTCATGGTGATGATAGCCATATGGAGTTGGTCCATCAGGGTGTCAAATTCACCAATGCAATTTCCTAAAAGATACTTAGACATTTGTTTAGACAAATTCGCAGCTCTTTTAAAATTTTCATACTAAATGTTGGTAATGCATAAACTAGAATATTTCCACTGACATCCCAATTGGGCTAGCTGCCACAAGGTCTCAATTTGTTCTTGTACTAAATCAATTCTTTGGTTTATTACCACTAAGCCTCCTTTCAGTTGACCATAAAGGCTCACTTGCACATCAATTGCATGAGCAACGCTAGATGACAGATTACTCAGAGCATGAGCCCTTTGGCAAATTGTAAAAGGATTAAAATCATAATCCATAAGTCGATCATGGTCAGCTCTGCTAACTGAGCTGAGCCCATGTGTTTCCACAGCCACCTGTTGATTATAAACAAGATATCTAGCTCTTCCTTCAAAAAAGCCATTCATGAAAATGATGTCCCAAGATGAATCATAGTTATGTGCACATATATTGATTTTTTAAATTAGAAATATGAGTATCAACCATCCTCAGAAGCTAATTAAGTCCTTTAGAATCAACATCATAATGTGCTACATCAAGAACAAATCTTTATAATTTGATGTATACAAAAATGTAAAATTGTTTTTTAAGCCATTACCTTTTTGATGATACGAATAATAAGTGTGCTTATATATCTGAATGTTTCTATATACCCTCTTTGGGATACACACTTTATGTGTCCTGTCCCAAAGGGTCCTGTCTAGGCACCTTTTTAAAGATTAAATTATAGATAAGTATATTGTAGCTGTCTTCAGACACACCAGAAGAGGGCAAATGCTATGCCGTCCTTAGGGGTGTGACCATAGCCAATTCCCCTTTTTGTTTTATTAAGTGTTCTTTTAAGGTGTAGAGGGCATGCTCTATAATGCCCTGACCTTGGGGATTATGAGGAAGGCCATGATTTAACTATATATTTATTTGATTGTAGAAAGACTGGAACGACTGAGCAGGATAAGATGGACCATTATCTGTTTTAACTAACAAGGCTGCCCCCAGGCAGCCCATGCTTCAAGGCAATGTCCAATCATATTGTGAGCCTTCTCTCCACTCATGGCAGTAGCATGAATAATGCCAGAGCATATATCCACAGAGACATGAACATACTTTAAGGTTCTAAACTTAAGATATATGAGTCACATCTATCTGTCATAATTTTAGGGGCAATAGGCCCTTTGGATTAACTCCTAGACGCGGGGGATGGTGAAAAAATATACATTGTTGGCACTCCAGCACGATCTGTCATGCATCTGCATGGGAAAGATGGAATTTTTGTTGTAATGTCCTAGCTGAAACATGAAATTGTTGATGAAATTTCCATGCAGCTTCCAGGGATGAGGCCAGGAGGGCATATTCCATTCTGGTGCATCGATCAACAAGGTCATTGCCCTTATTCAGCGGGCCTGGCAGACCAGAATGGGCTCTAATATGTTGTATAAAAATTTTTGAATCTCTGGACCAGATAATTTTCTGTAATTCCTTCATAAGATGACTTACTGTACTAGTAGGTTTTATGGAGCCAGCTACTTCTAATATCTTAACAGCATTTATCACATAAGATGAATCCGAAAGTAAATTAAATGGAAAGGAACATTTTTTGAAAACTTCTAACACAATTTGTAACTCAACCACCTGTGGGGAGCCAGGCTGATATTGGCACAAAACGGGCTTATTGTGCTCGATCATATAAGCTCCACAGCCTGTTTTAGATCCGTCTGTAAATATATTGGGGGCACCCGGCAAGGGTGCTTGTGCAGTTACTTTTGGAAACACCACAGGATGCTCCTTAAAAAATGAAAGCAAAGGATGTCTGGGAAAATGATTATCTATTAATCTATCAAAACAGCAGCGCAATATGGCCCAGTCATCAATTTTCCCACACAAAACCTGCACCTGAGAAGCAGTATAGGAAACGATCAGTGATGTAAGATTCTTCCCAAAAAATCTGTAGACATTGTTGTATCCCCAGAAGGACCAATTTAGCAATTGCAGTAGAGTAATGATCAATAGGTTTTGTTGGTGAGGCTATAGGATGTACCCACAACAGGGGACATTCCTGCCAAAGCAGGCCTGTAGGCTGCAAAAAGGTAGACAAAATATATAAAGCAATTTTCTCTCTTTCTTTGTAGTGAAACAATATTGCGTCTTGTAACCCTTGTTCTATTCTTTTGAGGGCTACTCTAGCCTCCTGTGTTAATATTTGGGGTGAATCCAAGGCCGAATTTTAATGCCTTTATAATTTCTATATAGCCTTATTAATGTTTTATGGATCTAAGTTTAAAACTTTATTTTGAACCACATCTGTATCAATCTGTTAAAAACGTTCTTTTGGCCATAACTCTCTAGGTGAAGATAAGGCCAGCCTTATACCCATCAATCTTGCAAGGAGCAGCCTGTAACCAGACCCCACTGTATGAAGGTCAAATAACAAAAGTAAGCTGTAATATCAAAGCATAGCTGCAATTTTTTGAAAGCAAAACCCAGTTTAAATAATCTTTTCTCCTTAAAATAATAGCAAACACATTATTTTCATATTGCAAAGTTTGTCTATCAGCTTGTGTGTTTGATTGTATGACAATGTAACTTATTGAAGAGACATTACTTTAAGTCTTATATTTTATAAGTCTGAGTTCTAGGATAAGAATCACATAAAACGTTATGTCAATTTAGAAATACCTTAGAGACCTGTATTTCTTGACTTCTGTCATGCCACATGTTGCTTAAGATAGCTTTAACCCTAAATTGTTAGTTTTAAACTTACCTTTTGTTACCATCATTATATTTTTTAAATCATGTCCAATAACTTATGAGTCAATACTCTATAGTCAAGGCATGTAAAACATTTATACCTTTAAGATCAATTAGAAATAAAGATGAAGCAATTACACAAATCTCATTAATTTAAACCAAATACATATATATTTTTCTAGCTGTAATTTTAGGGGAATAAAACACCTTGAACCCAACCATCACCATGGTAGAAATTTTTCCAGGAGAATTAACCATTAAGTTTGAGGCTGTTGGCCTCTTAAAAGTAGCTTTTTTCTCCAGCTATGTTTAACTCATAGTTAAGAATGTGAAGCACCTTTAATCATCTTCTGTGTAAATTATAGACTGGCATGACTGCCAGTATATAATACCTTTTTTTTTAACCATTTTATTTTTTTCTTTTTAACACATAACATAAACACAACAATCATTCAGCACTCAAACAATAGACAACATGAATTGACACACATATAGACAAGTTTGGTGCACCAAAGGTAGGCAACAGACAGAAATGGAACTTGATGTCCCAAAAAGATCCAAATACCTTAACCAGAACTAAGAATATCTCCATTAGGATTCAGAGAGAAAATAGGACATCTCCCATTTTCTTCTGTTTCTTGGAGAGTTTTGAAATTAGCTTTTAACCATTATTATTATTATTACTATTATTAGCAGTAGTAGTATAATTATTATTATACTATTTGATACCATGTCCTGTACATGGAAAAACTGCTTTTTTTGAAACCTGCTTTTTCTCTTGTTTAAGAGTTAACTCCTTGTCTTCTTTTTCTTCTGGGAGTTCTGCCAGGGAAGGAAGGAAAGAAATAGTGCCAACCATTGATAGTTATTGTATAGTGTCTTGCTTTTTTAATCCATATTAAGTTTATAAAAAGAGAAAAAGTTTTAAAAAATGTGAGACACGGTATCTTGGCCATGACCATGTAGAGAGAGTTGGGGGGGGGGTAGAGGAGAGCCCAGGAATTTCTTTGTCTGGCTGTTTTAACTGTCTCTGACTTATAAAGAATAAATTTTCCTCCAGAAAATTTAGCTCGTGTAGGATTCAGCCTTCCGCGGAAGATTTAAAGTACCTTTTAAATTTTCCTTTTAAATCTCATAGATCCTGTAAGAAGGCTACTAAAGCAAGCTCTTTTTCCCTGCGGAACCCTGGAATGTTTTCACCCGGTGAGAGGTTTCCCTTGGGCCTGCCCCTAGAGTTCTGGGCAAAAGGAACGCCCACAAAGTGCGGGAGGGGAAGGGGGTAAGGGTGCGTTGTAGAAATGCCTTTCTGGTAAGGAGGCAGGGCTGGCATAGGGGAGTGGCACTCTGCTGCCTTGGCCGGAATTTGCTTTTTGTCTTTGAATGTCTTTTTTCTCTTTAGTACCTTGGCCTCTAACTTGCTCATGAGAGCCTGAATTTCATCTTCGCTGTGGGAATCTTCAGATTCTGTTTGTTCTAAGTCCCTGGGGCTAGGATACAGCGACCCTCACCTATCTCCTTTTTCACTTTCGGCTTTTTCTGACCTTTCTTCCTTTATCATTTCCAAAGCATTTCGGCCGTTCTCAAGGGCCCTGTAACATCTGTGATCTTCTAGACAGCTCCTCACCAATTTCCAAACGGGCTTCACCCCCGGTTTCAGGGTGCCCTGTTCCCAAGAGAAATCCAAGTCCTTGCCTAATTTATCCCAGCAGGGTACCTTAAGGTTCCCTGAGACTGCAAACCAAGGAGCTACTGTATCACATTCATTCAGGAATCTCTCCAGGGTGGATTTCTTAAGTTTTAAGTTTTTAGAAAATAATAGCTCTTGCAGAGCCAGAAAAATTGGATGAGACTGGGAAGTCCCCATCCTAAATAAATTTCTATTATCACTGCTATCACGTAATTAGAGGCAGAATCTAAACTGCTTCTAATTGACCAGGCAGAGTAACAAGGTGCCTGTCCTTTAAAAACAGGCATGAGAACTTCTTACTTAAAATTCCCATGGTTCTTAACCATGGAGTTCACTGTTAGTTGATTACTATGCAAATCCTCTTTCCTTTTGTTCCACCTCAAACTCCCCCCGCCCCCGCCTTAATTTGTAGGGCAGGGCGAACTAACCACACTTTCCTCCATTTGTCCATTTGTACTACAGACCTGAGACTCCCGTGGCCTCTATTACCGATTAATTTTTCTTTTATAATTTAAAACTTGCCCCAAATACCGGGAACTTCATAGCCACTTAATACCGAGAGCTGCCTTGTCCCATACATTACTGGGATCTTTATAGCCTCTTAATACCGAGAGCTGTCTTGTCCCATAACCGGGATCTTTATACCTCCCATATTCCAGGAATTTTTAATTTAATTAACCCCCAACTACTGGGTACTCACCAGCGCACTGAAAACCCCCGACCAATAAAGGTTCTGAAGATTCCAGACAGTACGGGCCACCAATAATGTCGCGTCCACCTTCACCAGCAAAGAGTACACAACACCAAGGAGTTTCTTCCTTTAATGGTTTATGCAGGAAACCTTGAATTTAGCTTATTTCTTCTTTTGGCGGCCCCGGGCTCTCTCCCAGCCTGACCTTATAAAGCCTAGATAGCCTCATCTGCCAAGGGAGATAACCAGCTGTTTTCTCATAGGTGAACTCAGTGAGTTCTTCATTAGCATCTAAGTGAGATGAGGAATACAGCACCCTGCACATGTATTCAAGTGACTTACTACCAGGGAGCAGCATGTGGCCAGTGCCATCTTGTAACAGAGAAGAACAAAGGGTGGCTCACTACATTTCCCCTAAGTTCTCTCTCTCTCTCTCTTTCTCTCTCTCCCTACCTTGCTCCCTCCTTCTCCTCCCTCCTTCTCTCTCCCTCTCTCTTCTTCTCTTTCCCACCTCTCTCTCTCTCTCTCTCTCTCTCTCTCTCTCTCTCTCTCTCTCTCTCTCCTCCCCACTGGACTTCCGTGTGTGTGTATGTGTATGAGTTTAGTGACTCTTAGGTCAGTGGTCACTAATTTGGACTATTCTATCCACCTCTGGATAGTAAAGTCTGTAAAACTTTATATATTCTCATCTCAAGTGTGTTTTATTTTCAGGGTCATATAGAGAATGAATGACTTTATATAAATAGTCAGAAGATATATGAGAATAACATACAGGCTGAGGTCTACCTAATATAACAATGACTACAGTCAGTATTATTGTGCAAGGTATGAAGTCTCAGGTGTTCTTCAGTATATACTGAAATTCTTAAGAAGAAGGGTCTAATGCCAGTGAAGGAATGGGCTAGCTATTGAGATGAGAGCAGGAAGTCAAAGAAAAAAGCTTCCTTCTTCTTTATGCTCATTGTGGGCCTCCAGTAGAAGGGGTGGCCTAGTTAAGGGAGTGTCTTCTAGTCTGTAGATCTGGATTAAACATATCTGTTTTTCTGCCTCAAGACTCAGATTAAATTTATCTGTTTTTTGACCAGAAGAATCTGTATTAGAACTGGATCTATATACTTCAACTTAAAAAAATTTAGCTGGGGACTGGTGGAACATGCCTTTAATCCCAGCACTTGGGAGGCAGAGGCAGGCAAATTTCTGAGTTCAAGGCCACCCTGGACTAAAAAGTGAGTTCCAGGACAGGCAGGGCTACACAGAGAAACCCTGTCTTGAAAAAAACCAAAAAAAAAAAAAAAAAAAAAGGAAAAGTCATGCCTTCCACTTTAGTATGTCCACAATTAGTGCAGACTAGAAGAATAACCATCACCAATATACTTTGCTTACTAGGGACAATCTTGCATAAATAAAGAGATCATGTAAATCTCTGCACAGATACTATTTACCCATGCACTGGTCTTACAAATGCTACCATAAACACGATCAGGGAAGGGGTGCTTTCCGTAACTGCTCAGGAGTCTGAGTGTTCACAAAATGTAAGGCATGTGGAAGAGCTCCTGTATGGTGGGCAGGATCAGAGCCCCAAACCTCTGAAGATGGCTCTATACTTTCCTGTGTGTTACTCCATTTACACTTTGTACTTCCCCTCAGGGTCTTCAGGGACCCCTTACCTCCTTCCTCTGAAACTATCTGTTTTAGGCATCTCCTACATTCTTCTGATTTTTCCTTGACTGCCAACAGACTTTTTGATGGGTCTGGAGTCTGTTGCTTCTGTCCACTTATCATTTTTCTCTTTTGTAGTCCTCTTTTATTAAATACTCTCTCTGCCACTATCACTAAATCTCTCAAACACCTTTCCCTAACCTCTAGACCCTCTGCATGTTTTTTAAATATGCTGCCTAATTAATAAAAGCTAGATCAACAGCTGTCTTTGCTTCTGCTTTCTGTGGGGGTGTGTTTTAATTACAAATTCCACATTATTCATTGATACAATTTAGCTAACAAGAATAGTTATCCAGCATCAAAAACTTGAACACCAAAAACTAAGACTAGAGAATACAGATATTCCTGATGTATGGTCAGATTTTTGAAATTCAGACACCATTTTTAAAAATCTGTTCAAATTAATATCCTGGCACCTAGCATTAGTTTCCAAGATGCCTCTCAACAAAACCTGAGCCTAGCTTCACTCTCTAAGGCAATCTCTGATAAGACCAGCATCTTCAATTGGCACCCTCAACAAGACCAGGTTATTCCAACAACACACCTGCAACCCCAGATTACAAAACCACCACCTGCCTAATGGCCATCAATGCTGAGGGGAACAGAAGTTAAGTTTATGTTAGCCAGGTGGTGGTGGAGCATGCCTTTAACCACAGCACTTGTGAGAAGGAGACAAGCAGATTTCTGAGTTCGAGGCCAGCCTGGTCTACAAACTGAGTTCCAGGACATCCAGGACTACACAGAGAAACCCTGTCTGGAGGAACAGGGAGAGAGAAGAAGGCTTATGGGGCTTGCAGGGAGTGGGGACCCAGAAAAGGGGAAATCATTTGAAATGTAAATAAAGAATACATCGAATAAAAAAAAGAAAGAAAAAAATAAGTGCCCAAAAGATCAACTCTGAAGCTAAAGTCAGAGGTGTCCTTCTGAAAATGATATTCAAGAGACAGAGGCAGAAGAACCTAAACTGAAGTGGTACCCTAGGATACACACTAGGGCTGTTCTGGGAAAATAAGTTTATTTTAATTGATGTCATTCTTCATAACTGAGTTAATATCTAAAACAAACACAAAAACATTAAATGAAAAAAAATGACACAGGTTGAGCTATTATTAAAAAAAAAACAGTTGAGCTATCTGTACCATGGAGCTGGGGATGCTCCACAGCCATCTGTGCACAGGTCCCACCAGAAGAGAGCTGGGCTCCCAGGAGTGCTGGCACAGGCTTACAGGCCCACAGGAAGTACAAGCTCCAGGTAGGAACACAGAAACAACAGAACCATGTAACACCAAAAATAACAAGATGGTGAAAGTCAAGCCCAAGAACCCTACCAACAAAAACCAAGGCTACTTAGCATCATCAGAAGCCAGTTCTCCCAGCACAGCAAGTTCTGGATAACCAAATATACCACAGATCAAGATTTGAATTTAAAATCACATTGCGTGATGCTGATAGAGGACTTCAAGACCAACTCACTGATAAGTGGATATTAGCCTAGAAGCTCAGAATACCCAAAATACAATTCAAAGACCACATGAAGCTCAAGAAGAAAGAAGACCAAAGTGTTGCTACATTGATTCTTCTTAGAAGGGGTACAAAATACCCATGGGAAGAAATACAAAGTGTGGAGCAGAGAGTAAAAGAATGGATATCCATAGACTTCCCCACCTGTGGCGGGGGCATCCCATATGCAGTTAACAAACCCAGACACTATTGTGGATGCCAATAAGTGCTTGCTGACAGGAGCCAGATATAACTCTCTTCTGAGATGCTTTGCCAGTGCCTGACAAATACAGAGGGGGATGCACACACATCCCAACATTGAAATGAGCAAAGGGTTTCAATGGAGGAACTAGCTAAAGGACCCAAGGTGTTGAAAGTGTTTGCAACCCCATAGGATGAACAAAAATACGAACCAACCAGTAATCCCAGAGTTCTCAGGGACTTAAGCACAAATGAGAGAGTACACATGGAAGAAACGATGACTCCAGACACATGGGTAACAGAGGATAGCCTGAACAGACATCAATGAGAGGAGAGACCCTTGGACCCTTGAAGGCTCACTGCCTCAGGGTACCCCTACCAGGTCAGGGAAGCTGGAGTGGGTGGGTTAGTGAGCAGATGGAGGGGATGGGATAGAGGTTTTCGGAGGGGCATTGAGCAAAAAGGACATTTGAAATGTAAATAAAGAAGATATTTAAGTAAAATTGAAAAAAAAATAATGGCAAAAAAGCCAGAACACAAAACCTGGGCTCACTCACTCTGCTGCAATCCACGCTGGAAGCCAATGTTTTGACATGGTTCACCTGACAATCTACTCCATCTACCAGCTTCTGGAGGTCATGGAGGAGCCACTCCTATGATGTTTCAGAAAGCAGAATCCTTGAACCAGAACATTGATTACTTGCAGTGAAAATTTGCATGTAATGCTGTTTGGGCAGAACACACACACACAGACACACATACGCTACTAATGCTATGTTTTCCATGCAGACAGGAGGCTAGCATGGCTGTCCTCTCAGAGGCTCTACCAACAGCTAACTGAAATGCAGTTACAGCTAAGCATTGGATTGTAGTAGGGGAACCCTATGGATGAGTTAGGCAAAGGATTAAAGGAACTAAAGGAGATGGCAACTCTAAAAAAATGACCAGTATCACCTAATCTGGACTTTCAGGGGCCACCAGAGACTAAGCCACCAACCAGTGAGCATACATGAACTTGTCTGATGCCCCAAGCACAAATGAAGTACAGGCATACCTTGTCTGGCCTCAGTGGAAGAGGATGTGCCTAATCCTATAGAGACTTAATGCCCCAGGGAGGGGGAATGCATGGGGAGCACCCCCTCAGAGGCAAAGGAGATGGGGGAGGGCTGAAAAACTGTGAGGGGAGCACTGCAGTGAGGCAGAATTTCAGATGAAAATTAATAAAATAAAAATTGAAAAAAGGAGAATCCAGCCAGGCAGTGGTGCCACACACCTTTAATCCTAGCATTTGGGAGGCAGAGACAGGCAGATTTCAGAGTTTGAGGCCAGCCTGGTCTACAAAGTGAGATCCAGGACAGCCAGGGCTACACAGAGAAACCCTATCTCAAAAAACCAGATAAACACACACACACACACAGAGAGAGAGAGAGAGAGAGAGAGAGAGAGAGAGAGAGAGAGAGAGAGAGAGAGAGACAGAGAGAGAGAGAGAGAGACAGACAGACAGAGAGACAGAGAGACAGACAGACAGAGAGACAGAGAGACAGACAGAGAGACAGAGAGACAGAGAGAAACAGAAAGAGAAGCATTTAGGATATTCCAGAACCATTGTTCTAATTGGCTCTGAAGAAGGATTTCCTCGGAGGGAAGTACAAGACTACCACCGACCAAATTGGGAGGAGTGATCACAAGGTCTGTGCTTCTGATTGGAATAACACACAGGAAAGAAGAAAGCCATCTTCAGAGTTTTGGGGCTCTGATTCCTGACCACCATACAGGAGCTCTTCTACATGCCCTCCATTTGGTGAACACTCAGACTCTTGACCAGTTAAGGAAAACATCCCTTCCCTGATCAGGTTTATGGCAGAAATCAGTGTAAAAAACAGCACAGGAGTAAATAATAGCTTTGCAGATATTGACATGATACCTTCATTTATGGAAGTCTGAAGTCTCAGTAAGCAAAGTACCGTGGTGATGGCTCTTCTTGTCTAGACTACCTGTGGACTCATGTAACATATAAAATGGAGGGCTCATCTTTTAAAAGCTTGTTTTGCTTAAATTGAAATAGATAGATCCAGTTCAAACACAGATTCTTAGGGTTGAAAATCACACACCTTTAATCTGAGTCTTCAGGCAGTAAAACAAACACCTTTAATCCAGAAGCTGAGACTTGAAGACACACCCTTAATAGGGCCACGCCTTCTATTGGAGGCCTATATAAGCATATGAAGAAGGAGACTGTGTCTTTGCCTGCCTGCTCTCATCTTACTAGCAAGCCCTTTTCTTCACTGGCATTAGACCCTACTTCAGAATACCAGCATATACTGAAGAAAACCTGAGACTTCAAACCTCGTGGACTAAGTAAGTACTGACTGTAGTCATTGTTATATTAGTTGAATTTATGTTATTCTCATATATACTCTTTCTACTTATATAAAGGAATTAATTCTGTATGCTCAATAAACACACACAGATATATACTCAGAGAGAGAGAGAAAGAGAGAGAGAAGACAGAGAGGGGGGAAGAGAGACACAGAGAACCAGAGACAGTTACACAGAGACAGAGAGAAAAACAGCAGAGAGAAAGAATTTAGGAGAAATCTAAACTAAAATCTAAAGAGTATATATTATTGTATGTATCAGGATGAAGAATCAATAAATGCTAGTTCTTCTTTTCAGATCAATGTTAACCTCCAAACTACCGCCAACAGAAATGTCAGGGGACATGGAAGCCAAGGGCTCCACACAGATCAGTGTAAAAAACATCTGCTATGAGTGGACCATTAGCAACTTCTCATTTTGCATGGATGGAATTCAGAAAGAGATTAGAAGCCCAGAGTTCTCATTAGAGGACAATGAGGAAGTGGCATGGTGTTTGAGAGTATACCCAAATGGAGTTGATAAAGAAAGCAAAGATTACCTGTCAGTTGACCTGGGATTGCTCAGCTGTCCCGTGTG